>NC_040907.2:33953554-34262811 GCF_004126475.2 Phyllostomus discolor
AAAATTGGGAGGGATACCTTGGGAACAAGGGATCGCAGTTTCATACCAGACCATCCAGCCCAGGGCTCCAGTGCCAGGAAGATGATAAGTCCCTATAACTTCTGGCTGAAAAAAAACAGTGGGGGTTGAGACGGCAGAAGAAACTGTGGGATTCTCAGGTATCTTCTCTTAAAGGGCCTACGGTGGACTTAGGACTTATGCAGACTCATGTCCTCTGAGCTCTAGCACCAGGGCAGCAGCTAGAAGGGCACCAATATGGGGAGAAACTGAAGTGTCTGGCCTCAGGCAGAGTGCCCAAAGACAGATTTCTCCTGGACAAAACTCTAAAGACCAGGCAGTCACACTGCCCCTTTTTGAGCCCTCCCCCACACAGAGCCACAGAGTGGTGACACCATATTTGAGACTCCATCAACCTGGTTGCCCCTCCCCCCAAGCAATTACCTAAGGCTCTGCCCCATTCAATTTACTGGTGCACTTTTCTATAATAGGCCACATTATTAAGACAGAGAGTCAAAGCAGCTCTACCTAATACACAGAAACAAACACAAGGATGCAGCCAAAATGAGGAGACAAAGAAATATGGACCATATGAAAGAACAGAACAAAACTCCAGAAAAAGAACTAAACAAAATGGAGATAAGCAATTGATCAGAGGCAGAGTTTAACACTGGTTATTAGGATGCTCAAGGAATACATTGAGTACTTCAACATCATAAAAAGACCCAGGCAGAAATGAAGATTACACTAAGAGAACTAAAGAAAAATTCACAGGGAACCAAGAGTGGAGTCAATGAAACCAAGAATCAAATCAATGATTTGGAACATAAGAAAGAAAAAATATTCAATCAGAACATCAAGAAGAAAAAAGAATAAAAGAAAAAATAAGTATAGGCTAAGGAGCCTCTGGGACAACTTCAAAAGTACCAACATTCAAATCATGAGGGGTGCCAGCCAGAAGGAGAAGAGGACGAGCAAGAAATTGAAAACTTACTTGAAAAAATAATGAAAGAAAACTTCCCTAATTTGGTGAAGGAAATAGACATAAAAGTCCAGGATGCACAGTGAGTCCCAAACAAGATGGATGCAAAGAGGCCACACCAAGATACATCATAATTAAAATGCCAAAGATTAAGATAAATGGAAAATATTAAAAGCAGCAAGAGAAAAGGAGACAGTTACATATAAAGGAGTTCTCAGCAGACTAACAGCTGATTTATCAGAATAAATTTTTTGTAGGCTAGAAGGGGCTGGCAAGAAGTATTCAAAGTCATGAAAGGCAAGGACCTACAACCTAGATTACCCTATCCAGCAAAGCTGTCATTTATAATCAAAGGGCAGATAAAGTGCTTCCCAGAGAAGGTAAAGTTAAAGGAGTTCATCATCACCGAGCCATTATTATATGAAATGTTAAAGGGACTTATTTAAGAAGAAGAATATCACAATTATGAACATTAAAATGGCAATAAATACACAACTATCAACAACTGAATCTAAAAAATAAACTAAGCAAACAAGCAGAACAGACACTGAATCATAGATGTGCAGATCTTTTGGAGGGTTATCAATTGGGAAGCAGAAAGGGGAAAAGGTGCAAGGATTAGGAAGTACAAACTGGTAGGTACAGAATAGACAGGGTGGTGTGAAGAACAGCATAGGAAAGGGAGAAGCCAAAGAACTTATATGCATGATCCATGGAGAAGAACTAAGGAGGGATGTTGCTGGGGGGCAGGGAGGGTACCAGTGGAGGGGGGCGAAGGGGAAAAGTTGGGACAACTGTGAGAGCATAATTAACAAAATATATTAAAAAATAAATAAGTACCTTTGGGTGAGAGGTCTAGTCATCTATATTATATAAATTTCTTTAGGTATAGTCAGGATTGAGAACCACTGGTCTAAGCCAGCTGTGAACATCCTATTCCTGGCCAAATTTTAATCGCCAGTATTATAAGCTGAATTGTGTCCCCCCATTACCTCAAAATGTGACTATTTGGAGATAGAATTTTTAAAAAGGCAATTAAAATTTAATGAGGTTATTGGCTGGGCTCTAAATCCTCATAAGAAGAGGAGATTAAGACACAGACCCACACAAAGGAAAGATCATGCAAAGAAATAGAGAGAAAACGGTCACCTATAAACCAAGGAGAGATGCCTCAGAAGAGACCAACCCTGCCAGCACCTTGATCCTGAGCCTTGATCCTCCAGAACTGTGCAAAAATAAATTTCTGCTGTTTACACCACAACAGTCAACCTAACACAACTTGTAAAAAAAAAAGGAACTCAAATCCATTTTACGGTTTTGTCTTAGGAAGACTCATCCTCTGAACTCCGAACATTAGCGTGGGTCGTGCTTCTCCTTTTTTCTGCCATAAGCTTCCACCTTACAGGAAAATAACAAATGCTTGGCTAAATAGCTTTTACTTGCAAATGACAGAAAACTCAATTATCATGGGCTTAAAAAATAAAGACATTTAATTATCTCTCATAACAAGAAGCCTGGAGGTGGTCAGGAGAGGGATGCTACTGGAGCTCACCTGGTTTGAAAGCCCAGGCCTATCTTCGCATTTCACTTGGTATTTTTACATATTGTGTGTGTGTGTGTGTGTGTCTGTCTGTCTGTCTGTCTTCAGGTTGGTTGTCCAATACACACCAGGAAAGGGACACAGGAAGGGAAGTATCAACTAATGAGGGAGCCATGCTTGTCCCCTTTTGTAGGGAAATAAAGACTTTTTAAGAAGCTTCCCAGCAGACCTCCTTTGCTGGGTCACCATGCCTCCTGCACTGTAGGGAAGGCTAGAAGTGAAATATCTCACAACTGAGAAAAGGATGTTTGTGACTGAGGACAAGTGGTTCCCAATCCTGGCTGGAATTACCTGTAGAAGTTAAAAAACAGTGGGTACCTGGGCTTCAGTCCCAAAGGGCCATAGAGCTTATATAGATAAGCTCTACGGGTGATTCCATTGTGCGAGCAGGCTGAAAAACACTGGTGTACACCAATTGTGGTTCACCCATGGTACCACCTCGAACAAAACTGGGACTCAACTAGCCAGCAGGGGAGGAAAATAGTAGGCTATGGATTAACACCTCGTGGCAGACACAGTTAGACATTATTTGCTCATAAAACTAGGGCAATGCCTCTGGATTTGTGCATATTTGGGTATAAGCTTTAAAGGATCAGTCGATCTCTGCCTCTGCTTTCTCCCTTTTTCCTCTACCACCCTTCCTTTTTACCTCCCTTCCCCTCTACTTTTTCTATCAAACTCTCCCCTTCTCACTCCATTTTTTCTCTTCATCTTCCTTTCCCTACCTCTAGCAGATTTTCATAACCAAGGTTAGATCTTTATAAGAAGTATTCCCCACAGAACCAAAACGGATAACCCAATCACTGGCTGAATGCTTCCAGTGACAGAGAATGTACTACCATCTGTAGTCACTTCACTAGACAGTGTGACAGCAGATCTGTACTAGGGCACCTGCCCTAAGCAGCATGTGAGGGCTGGGGGCCATTGTTTCAGGCTTTAACCACATAGAGAAAGAAGCACCTTTTTTTTTTAAATTCACATGAAAATGCCCTATAGGCTAGCAGGGACCCTGGTATTATGAAGCTATCCTTTCTACTGATGCATGGCTGTGACTGTTACAAGATCTCCTTTACAATGAGGCAAAATCTACTTCCTTAAAGATTCCACTCAATAACCCATTCAATGGCTTGGAACTGCTGAGAGCACGTTTTCTCCCTCCTATCCAGTCCCCGTGACACCTTTTATCCCCCAGGTTGCTGAGCCCTGGTTCCTTCAGCCTTTCTGCTTCAGCTTGGCTCAAATGCCCTTCATCATTCCCCCTCAGTCTTCTTGGGGTTCTTTGCTGAGTGACTGGTGGCCCACTTAAGTCACAGCACCTCGGCACTGTAATAGGGAAGGTCTGCCCAGAGATTTGTTGTCCCTGAAGGGGAGAATGAGGACGTGGAATATAAAAGCCTCCATTCACAGAAATCATCTTGCTGCCAGCCATGAAGGGGAGAGACATGGGGAGGCACAAGAACATGCAGCAGAATTGTCATGGAAGCCAAAGAGGACAGAGTTTCAGGAGTGGAGTGATGACAGTGCCCCACGCTGTTGGAGTTTGGTAAGATAAGTACTGAAAGTGCTTAATGGATTCAAAATGCGGTCATTGGCGACCTCCACTAGATTACCTTCAGTTCATGGATAAATGCCAAATAAAGTAGTACCGACAGCAACTACAGAAGAATGGAAAGCTCATAGATGGCTGTTATGGGGGGCATAGTTCAGAGGGTGGATGGAGGGTAGTGTGTATGCGTGTGTGTGTGTGTGTGAGCATGCACGCTTAATGATGGAGAAGTTTCAGTATGGTTATGGGCTAAGCAATGGGAGGCAGTAGAGAGTTTGGGAAGGGCTGCAGTCGGGAAGCAGGAAGATGATTATAGGAGCTGTGTTCTGGAGGACTCAGGAGAGTCTGGGGTCAAGGGCATAGTTTATTGGTCTGAACAGGTAAGTCAACACATCTTCCTTGGAGTCTGAGGGAAGGAGGGGTAATGTGTACACAGAAAACTGGAAGATTCCTTTGAAATTCAAACGCAGAAAGGTTTGGGGAGGTGCCTTTTATAAAATGAAGCAATCTCAGTGCTAATATGTCCCACTGTCCCTCTCTCTCCTCCCTTCACTGGGTGTTTATGGTGTCCCTGCCACTCAGCACTGCGGACACAGAAAAGAGCAAGACAAAGCCTTTGTCCTTGCAGTGCCCCTGGGTGGGATGGAGGTGGCCCTGGTCCTCGCCCGTCACTCTCCACCACCAACAGGACCCAGGCCAGCACCAGGTGTAGGCCATGGACTGGAGAGAGCTCTTCCCTCAGCACACAATGTCCTGTTTCCTTTATATCTTTCTAGATAGTCTCACATTTCTAATCATCTTGTCAAAGCTGAATAGGAGAACACAGCTCACTGCAATGGGCTGGGGAGGGAAGAGAAAAAGAAGTTGGGATAGACCAAGTAGGGAAGAGATAAATTACCCCGAGACAGACGGACGGCCTAATCCTCTCCTGGAAAGAACTGTGTTTGTTTGGAAAGATAATTTCAAGACTTTTCCACAAGTGTGAACAGGGGAACCCAGAGGACATACGGGGATCATGCAGCCCAGTCATGCTTTGTCCAGTGAAGTGGGATGAGTTCTGACTGGGTGGGAGGAGGGAGTCTGGGAATGCCCCAGGTGTGAGAGGGCGCAGGAAGGGCTGGAAACGCCAGGAGCCCCTAGCAATCCATATCTGAATAGAAAACAAGGTGAATTGGCAGTAGGAAGGGAGGCTGAGGCCCTGAACGTCTTCCTGGTGACACTCTGGGTCACTGCTGGTTTCTGAGCTGGGCTGGCCCAGCAGCCTGTGAGACCCTTGAAGCCAAGGGTCAGGTCTTGGCTATTCCACACCCAGCAGCTATCCCTGTGCCTCAGCAGTTGTGGGTTTTATGGACCCTGAAGCTTACATGTGTCATTTGCAAGTTCCCTTTAAAAAAAAGAATACAAAGATGGAAAATTAAGAAGTTAAAATTTATTTAAAATGAAAGAACAAATCACAAATTAAATTTTAAAAATCTCAAAATCTAGAAAAATCACATGGTATTTTTGTTAATTAACTCCCTGATATATGCATCTATATTTTTTCCTGCACAGCCTGATTTTTTTCATCACCTCTTCATATGACCACATATAATTTTCATAAGGTCATTTTCTTTTCAGAGGGCAGAAAGATAATTCAGTCATTCTTCTAGCATGATTGATTAAAAGTGGGTATTTAGTTTCCAGAATTCAAAAAAGTTTATTTTAGCTTCACAACTCCTTATTGTGTCTATTTCTCAGACGGTTACTTTGGCAACCTCTGCCAAGTCTCTTGTACTGGGTGCTACAGGACTTCAAGGCATTTTGCATCTCCTTGCATCTCCTAATCCTGCACTCTCTGAATCGACAGCACTCAATGCTGCGTTGCCAATGGATGTCTCTCCTGCAGAGACCCCGCACCCTTGGGTGGCCACACTGGGTGAGTCAGTACAGTGGGAAATAGCAGAGTTCCTGAAAGCCATTCCTATACCCGGGGCAGCTGGCAATGGCTGAATTGTACATGGAAAGTGACTGTGAAGCACATCAACATAACCTACTAACCCCACACTTCAGCTGGACTCCCCTTCAGCTGGATCCCCAGATTGCCATGTCTATTTGATTGCTGCCATGTGTGAAGGCAATGGAGGTGGAGGAAAAATTAGAGTGGACAGAGACAAGGGTCATAGCAGGCTGCTGTTATAATCTTCCTTGTGCAATTTACAGAAAAGTAGGATAAATGAAGACAGTATTGGGGAGCATGCCAGTGAGAGTCAGGGGCCCTGCAGCCTCTTGGATGTACCACAAATCTGCAGGTCTGTCACACTGCAGACACACAAAGAGTGAACAGATATGAAAGGGAGGGAAAGAAGGAAGGAGGGGAGGAAGCAGGAAAAATAGTGCTGACACCTGAAAAGGAGTTGCTGGGCACTGCCGGTTGTTAGTGGGGTATCAGCGGTACCCCAGCCTGACCTGAGCCAGGGAAACCAGCTTTGCTTGTCCGCTGGGACTTCTGACCTCCTGGGGGGCTGCCTCTGTTCTCCCTCCTCTTCACCCCAGCTGTTCTAGCCACACAAAGGGCTATATTCTCATCGCTGTGGAAGGAAGTTTGCCAATCACCAACCCTCCCTGGGCGCCTTTGATTTGCAACGTTTAAAGGGCATGAAGAGCTGCATTCAGAGGCAGGCTTTTAAACCTAAAGTTACCCTAGTGTGAGTCCCAACTGAAACATCCTCGCTGGCAGTAACCACTGAGCACAGCTGGGCGGATGGCAGCATTTGCCTTATAAAACACTTGACACTTTGCCAGTAAACTGTGAAGAGAAGAAAGCCCCTGTCTAGTGTGAAGTTACAGAACAGCTTTGGAATGTGCTGACCAAAGCGATTAGCTGGCCCCAGCCCTGCTATGAATACAAGTGTAGTTATCAGCACCGCAGGCCTCTGACCTACGCCCCCACTCAGCAAAGCCACTGGGATTTCATGGCCTGCCCCAGAGCCCTATCTTCCCCATGGGGGGTAGGGGTGGGGGGGGTGACGGGTGCCTTAGGAACCACTGAAGCTGTCCGGCCATGGGTGCCATGGTCATTTTCCATGTCACCTCTCTGTGGCTTTGTCAACCGGTGCTACCACCCTCTGGTAGAGAGACCCGACCCTCTGCTGCCGTCATTGTCACTCTTTATAGCTGTTTCTTCACGTGCACCCTCGCTTCTCAGTTTTCCCTCTCACGGTCCTTGAAGGGGGAGCTTCTCTAGGCAGTGAAACACACCCCCTCAGTCAGACTTCAGATTTCAGAGGGTCTGGTAACCTACTGAAAACAGTCACTTATAAAGCTCACCAAGGGTAAACATCCTTTCTGATTCTCATATCCATGCCTGACATGCGTGGATCATGCTGCTCAGGGCTGAGTTGGAAGGCAGTTAAATGACAACATCTGGGATCTAGAGCAAAACTTGATTCTTTCCTGTCAACCCCCAAACCTACAGAAATTCCAAGACAGGCATCACAAGCCTCCTAGTGTAGGAAGAGTTCCTTGAAAACCTGTGGATGGACTTGAGGATTCAAGTGCCAGGAGTCTGGGCTCAGCCATCAGATTCAAGTCCTCTCACTACTCTCCCCAGGGAAGCTGGGAGTTCCTATACAAGCAGGTTCCCTGGAAACTTTGCTCTCCTAGAGTTTCTGTCTTAGTTTGGGTTCCACAGAACCCTCAGACAATTATTTGAGTACAAGTCACTTATTGAGGTGGTGATCCCAGGAAGCTAATCAGAGAAGGAAGGAGGCCAATAAAAGGTATATTTTCAAGCAGGTCACCACTGTGGGCAACTGGAGCTTAATCCCACTGAGAGCCAGTGTAGAATACACACCTGAGAATTATCCCATCCAAGGGGTGACGAATCTGGTGTCTTTATCCATATATTCCCATAAACCATTGGGTGAGGGCTGATTCCAGCCCTTCTTGGCCGGCCATGCAGGCAGAGTGGGCTCCAGCAGCTGCAGAATGCAGAGAATCCCAGGTGCGGGCAGCTGGAAGTCTGGCCAGTGAGCACCAACACGGTGCATCTAAGATGACAGGCGTGGGACACTGACATGGGAGGCTGCCGTTCCCAAAGTGGACAAGCAGGACCCTCTCATGATCCATAAAGAAGGCCACAACCAAGGAAAGGTAGTTTGGATGATCTCCAGAGTGTGATGATAGTTTGTATGGAAGTCTCAGGTAAGGAGAAACTAGTAAGGAGCAACTGAGAATATAGGAACTGGACCAGTCCCATCTCTAGGCCACTGGGCACTAACAAGAGTAAGGCAGGGAGCTGGGGTTTAGAATAGAAATCTTAGTTCAAAAAGGAATTGAGTTTGAAAGGAAGGGAAACTGAGGCATAAATCTGCATTGCTGTAGATAAATGGTTCTCCACAAGAATGGAATTATCTCATAGGTGTTTCAGAAATAGGTGGGTCTTTTAAAAATGACCGTCACAATAATTGGGGGGCAGGCACTCAGTGGGAAATATTAAAAAATGCCAGGCAGTCCCACATAATGAATTGTTCAGCATCCCAAATCCTATTCCTTTATATATTCTTATAGGTGAAAAACTTATTTATAAATATCTGAATTTGCAGGCTAACTTCACTTCACATATAAACTCAAAGCCTTTTTTGCATAATTTTAATACAGAGCAGTTTTTTTTCAGGAATAATGCAACTTCTTATTAATTCCAGGAAAAAAATATATTTTGTTCAGAACCCTACAAGAGTTTAGAAAAACACATTGCTCTCAGCTAGTGCAGTATTTGAATCACAATTCAAAATACCTGGCTGAGTCAGTTTGCACTTGCAGTTCTCACATTTAGGTAACTTTATGAAGAATGAAAGCATGTGCTGCTTCATTATATCTTTTTATGTAGTTGTGCCAGAGCATTTCCATATGGCAGGACATGTTATTCTATTATATGTTACTTCTCTTTTATTTCTCCTTTTAGAATAATACATGCATTTTTAAAAGTTGTACATGCATGCAAATTACATTTTCTATGAAATTCTTATTAAAAAGTGTTACATAATTTTTTATTGGGAAAAAATGGAGCATTGGGTCTGGTAGGACTGGACTCAGCCTGCTCTGAATTTAACAGGGAAGTCCCAGGAAGAGCAAAGGTAGCTCCAGACTCCCCAGGATGGTGAGGACCCGCTGCTGCTGTCCTGGCAGCCGCCTTCACCCTGTGTCATGTGGACTAATTCTGAAGTTTGCCTTCAGATTTTGGTATCGGTTTTACAAAGGCTATCGACAAATCTGGTAACAGCCAGACCTGAGTGGCTAAGGCACCAAGGGATCTTAAAAACCTTAACTGCTCCCCACTCTAAAAAAAAAAAAAGCAGTTAAGAGGGATTGGAGGATTAGAAGTAATTACCTTGGAAATGTGATTCACCAGTGAGCAAAGGTAGAATGAGGGACCTAAATCCTGTCACTTAATTGCTGTGGGCCGACACAGAGCAAACTGGTTCCGAGTGGCAGAGAGGAGAAAGCTAAGACCAGTGGTCATCTAACTGCAATAGAATAAACACAGACAAAATATTAGGGTGCAAATATGCTCACTTTTTTCTAATTAAATAATCAAATTCTCCCTTCCTTCACTCCTTAGATGAGTTATTTTCTGGAAGTCCCGTATATCTTTCCTGAGTCCTGTCTTCATTCCTTTGCTTGTATAAGAATCAAATCCAGCCCTGGCTGGCGTAGCTCAGTGGATTGAGCATGGGCTGCGAACCAAAGTGTTGCAGGTTCGATTCCCAGCCAGGGTACATGCCTGGGTTGCAGGCTATAACCCCCAGCAACCGCACATTGATCTTTCTCTCTCTCTCTATCTCCCTCCCTTCCCACTCTGAAAATAAATAAATAAAATCTTTTAAAAAAATAAGATAAAAAAAAAAAAAGAATCAAATCCAAACCAGGAGGACCTCAGAGACAAAGTGACACAGAATTAAGCTCGGGGTATTCCACTCCTGCTGTTGCGTCTTGCTCCCACGTGGTGGCACTGTTGGAGACAGCCTGACGGAGTATAAAGATGCTGCCGCCGGCTGGGGAGTTGACAGCAACGGTTGCCACGGTTCTTGAAGGAAGAATGACTCCATCCTAAAGGAACCCTATACTTTGCCCCTAAAGTTTTCAAGTCTCAGTTTTAAGTTTTTCAGCTTAACATTTTCAATTTTAAGTTTTCCAGCTTAAACACCTAGCCATCTTTCAAGGAGCAAGCTAGCCACGTTTGCACTGTGACTCTGACTCTTCAGAACCCAACCTCTGTCCCTTACCCTCCTCTACTATTCTCGTTGGCTGAATGGCAGCTTCTCCTCTTGAACTCTCAACATGCAGTTTCATTCTCTCAGTTTCTCAGATCATTTGCCCTCCTTTCCAAGTTCTCAACTCATTTCTATTCCTGCCTATTCGGGGTGGAAAGTGTCTCTTATTACACAATGAAGGTAATCTGATAGCATGCCCCTAGCCAAAATTTACCTAGCAGGCACGTATCCCAATGGCTTCAGTGCCGGGAGGAGGGGGGCGGGGCGCAGATTTTGATCTGAGAAGGAGGTCTTAAAATCCAGGGCTCTCTAAGGTCTGCCTCGGGAGGTGGTGAACTCCTCATCTCCAGAAATATTTAAAAGAGGCTATTTGAGCAACCCCTGGACCCATATCTCGGACGCGCGCAGAACAGAGAGCTGCCTTCCGCCACCGCGCTGACGTTGCAGCTCAGAGAGGACTAGCCTTGCCTGTGAGACAGACCCCAGCCCCCCAAATGTGACTGCTATCACAGTTTTCCCCTTCTGTCGAAACTAATGAGTCACGATTCGAGTAATGTTTTTATGTGACTCCAAAACCATTTTGTTTAATGAGGTACTAAGTCTTTATAATTAGGCCCAGAAGGAAACGAGGACGTGGCCCTTAAGAGCAATAATTATTTCAGTTATTTATGGTAATAAAAAATTGAAAATAGGAATTCTTCCTCAGAATGTTACTATTTATTCTTTTACATATTGCCTAACAGGCAATTACCCTATTAAGGCGGCATTTTGTCGCTAAAGACATTAATTGAAATGTAAATTAAATGTAAATCAGCTAATTAAATTGATATGTAATGAACTTGTCAGGTGGGCCTCTCTGATCAGATGCATTTCACTAATAAATAAGCATTGCAGCCGGCCCAACACACAGCTGGGGCGAAGGGTGCCTGAGCTGTTCCCTCTCCAGACCTTGGGATGAAGAAGGGAGGGGCTACGCTATCCAAATCTTCAGGAAGGAAGGGGACGGGTTCAGGTAGATCCTCAGAAACTTGGTTCCCTTGTGATACCTTTCTGGGCCTCTTTTTAGTGGTTTCAGCAGATAAGATGCTTTCAGATGCAAAAGCTAGAAAATTTAACTCAAGCTGGGTCAGGCAATTGGAACATCCAGAAGTAGGGGCTTTCAGAGGGGCTTCTCCATTTCTCTCTGGCTCTATCACCTGTGCACTCCACCCTGAGTTGGCTTCATCTTTAGGTTGGTATCTTCATGGACACATATCATATGCAGTGGGGTTGGTTGGCTGTTGTTTCTACAGTCACTGAAGGGAAAACTGAGGCTTGTGCCAATTGAACCAAGGCAGCTTTGCAGCTGGTATGCACTGGTACAGCTGTACCAGTTGTTAAAGTAGTGAAAGACATTCATACCATTGTTAAATAGCTACTCCTCCCCCTAAAAAAGCTGCTTCCCCCTTAAATGCATCTCCTCTACCCTGGCCCCCCAGAACCCTGCAGATCAGTCCAAAATTCAGCAAAGAAAGTCTTAGTGCCTGACTTAAGAGGGGGCCTTCAGCACCTTGCTCTGGTGCCATGGCTGGTACCTATTCTGATCGGCTGGTGCCCTTGCTAGGCTGGTTCTTAAATATTTTGAAAAATGTTCCCATATTGAATCACTCCTAAACAAATCTCTGTGATTAGGGAAATTCCACCTACTGATTGGCTACACACCTGAATTTACAACATGACAATGGGAAGAATTTTTCTTGATTACGCTAGACTCTCAAACTTGAATGTGCATCAGAATTACTCAGAAAGCTTTTTAAAATCCAGACTGCTGAGCCTCACTCCCAGAGTTTCGGATTCAGGGGTGGGCCTGAGACTACATTTCTATTCAGCGTCCAGATGACGCGGGGCTGAGGACCCCCCCCCCCCCCCTTTGAGAGCCAGTGCTCCAGGTCTTTGCCAGGCTCGGGAGGATTGAGAGCATCTTATTCAAGTCCCTTTCTGTGTTGGGTAGTTCAAACGGGAGCCTGGGTGAGAAACGCTGCTCCAGGCGAGGGGCCAGCAAACTACGGGCCCGCAGACCAAATCCGCCCTTACCACGTGGGTCTGCGAACGAAGTTGATCTGGAGCACGGCTTTGTTCATTTGCATATGGGCTGCCTGTACCTGCTTTCACGCTATGTCGGCAGAGTTTAGTGCGACTGAGACTACGACTGGCAAAGCCTAAAATGTTTACGAACCGATTCTCCTTGAAAAATAGTTTGCCAGCCGCTGCTCTGGACTAAAGAAGTCTCACCTCTTGAGCTGAAATTGGGATGACCTCATCCATCAGCCTGACCGCCACACAACTGAAGACACGTGGAGCGAATGGAGGGAGAACACACCGTGCCCCTCCGAGTCCTCCTCAGTTAAGTGGGTGTGATCATCCTTGCTGGAAAGAAGGTTTGCTATTTTGCAGCTAAGTGATCGGTTTACACAAGTATTAGCAGAAGCAGACAGAGAGGTTTACTTAGCCCCGAGGATATGGGTGTGAGGCCTGGCAAGATTTATATGAGTATAATCCCTTCCCGCGACCTCAGAAACCCACTCGTCCGCAGGTAGACTGACCTCAGCCAGGTCTGCAAATCCCCTCAAAGTCTGGGGAACCTAAAAGCTTCCCTCACACCTACAGCGTTCGGGAAAGTGAGACAGAGATGGTTTTCATCAAGACAGGACATCTGAAAACATTCATCCACCCGCCGACCACTCATTCACTTAACAGATATTACTGAGCTCCTACCTCACGTAACAACTGGTCAAGGGACGCAGCAGCGAACAGGGTGGGTCCTTCTACAGGAGCTCACAGGGAGTGGGGCTTGCCCATGCCCACGGAAGGTCTGTCATTGTTTCCGGGCCATTTGGTGGAGAAATCCACAACAGATGCCCTTGATCAGGTTTGCCGAGAGTTTGCCAAGAGGTTTTTATTTTTTGGTTTTAACTTTACTTTTTTATTACACTAAAATAGTGAATTATACTTATTTCAAATGCTAAAAAATAAGCTTGCCTCCCAGGAATATACCTGACTTGGTCAAAATGCCTCATCCTTTTTATAAATTGGTATATTTGGCTAAAGTCTTATTAAGGATATTTATATCTGTGTTTGTAAAAGATATTGGTCTGTCGTTTTCTTTTTTTAAATGTCTTTCCCCCTCTAAGTTAGGGAATGTAGCCACACACAGTAAACTGGCATGTTTCACCTCCACTTCTATTTTCTGGAAGACTTGGCAGAGATTTCATATTATTTCTTTGTTCAGTGTTTGATAGAATTCACCAGTGAGACTATCCCGGCCTGAAATGTTTTTGTGGCAAGGTTTTGAACTATAAATTCAATTTCTTTACTAGATATAGAACTATTTGTATAATCATATTTTTTTCTTGAGCTAGCTTTGGTAGTTTGCATGTCCGTAAAGTTTTTGGATTTCATATAATTTGTCAAATTTATTGTCATAAAGTAGGTCATAATATTTTTTATTATTCCTCATTATTTCTAGAATCTGTACTCATATCCTCTCTTTCATTTCTGACATAAATAATTTGTATTTTCTCACTTTTTACTGATGAGCCTAGCCAGAGGTTTACTGATTTATTGATTCTTTAAACATACACACACACACACACACACACACACAGCTCACAGCTTTAGAGGACAGAAGGACTACGCACCTGGTTCCTAGGCACACCACAAACGGAAAGCACACATCCGGGAATGCATCCCAAGGGACTAGTGCAGTGGGGACTGGGGGAGGAACATGAGATTGTCTAAAGGAGATTTTACCAAATGGGGTATGAACCTGTGACTGAGGACTTAGCGTCCTGAAAAGACAGACACCCGAAGTCCATCCCAACATGCTGCTTTATGGTTCCTTTAATCTCGAATACACACACACACACACACACACACACACACACAGGATGGCCTGCAGTTAATGAGGGAGGTGCTAGAACCGCCTTGGCAAAGTATTAAAAAGGGCTAAAAGAAGTATGGTCTGGAGGGGCCTTGGTTGTCTGACCAGTGTACGGAGTCACACAGGCCCACGTGTTTGCGACATCACAGCAAACGCTCCCTAAGCGCGGAACGTGTCGAGCAGCCCCAATGCCCTGGAAGACGTGTGTGCTGGAGCCGACTGGCAGCCAGGTCGGCGCGGTGGTGGCGGGTGCTCAGGAAAAGGAGCACACGTGGAAGCAGCTACCGGGGGAGGGAACAGCGGTGTTACAGCCCTAAATCCAAATGAAGGTGGCCTGTTTGACACAGGAAAAAGGCCAATGCGTCAGGAGAATAGAGGAAAAGGGCGAGTGTGGTGAGAGCAGAGAGGTGTTGAAGAGCCACATTATGCAGGGTCGTGGGTGCCAAGCTAAGAGGTGCAAATGTAAATTGGCCCATTTGAAACTTTTTTTTTTAATTTAAGCGTGGTGAGGACAAAATGAAGTGCTCTCTGCAGGGGAATGATGTCTCGGTCCATCCCAGCTGCTACAACAAAATTCCTTAAACTGTGTGAGCTTAGAAACAGATTTATTTCTCATAGTTCCTACAGCTGGGAAGTCGAGGTTCAGGATGTTAGCACATTTGGTGTCTGGTGAGCACTTGACAGCTGTGTCCCTACACAGTGGAAAGAGAGTAGGGAGCACTATGGGGTCCCTTTCACAAGAGCACTAATGCCATTCATGGGGGGCTCCACCCTCGTGAACTCATCACCTCCCAAAGACTGCATCTTCTAATACCATCCCTTTAGGCATTAGGTTTCATCATATGAACTTTGGTGGAACACAGACATTCAATCTGCAGCTTGTTTTAAAAATACAGTTTGGTTTGTGTGGAGAATGGACAGCAGGGGAGTGGAGGTGAAAGCAGGATCCTTAGGAAGGTTTCCCATTCACACTGGCTGGAGGTGGTGATGGCTCGTTTAAAGTTGGCTACAGTGGAGATGGAGAGAGGTGGGTAGATTTGGGGTGGATTTTGTAGATCTATAAATGTATTAGATATGAAGGATCAGAAAAGAGGCTTCAGGAATAGCAACAAAATGTTTGGCCCAAGCAACAAGATGATAGTACCTTTTGCATGGATAAGAGGAAGATGTTTGGAGCAAGGATTTAAAAAATGTGAAAATCAAAAATTCTGTTTAAGTTTGAGATGCCTGGTAGTCAACACACCATATGAATGTGAATTTCTGGGATGGCGCTAGGCTAGAGACACCGATCTGGAATTGTTGGCACAGTTTGTGAGCTGTAAAGCTGCATTTTTGAGGCTGGGAAACATTTAGACAGTTGCTGGTGGTGTCCCAGAGTGCTTGGGCTTTGAAACCAGTCTGAAGTGAGTTTGAATCCTCTCTCTCCTACTTACTAGTGATATGGCTGGTCCTGGGCATGTCATCCATTGTGTCTCCAATGCCTCATCTACAAAATGGGGACCACAGGACCTTCTTTCAGGGTTCTTGGGGTGATTGATAACATTCGTCAGTCTCCTGGCATTAGTAGTAGTCGGTGTTGGAGACATTGGCACCATCACCTATCTGGGGAAAACTACTTGAATTGCAGTTTTAGTGTTTAGTGGTAAACATGCTAATTCTACTAATCCAATTATTTAACTCATGTTCCATATAAAAAAATCTAGATAAATGTTTATATAGGCCTGGGCTAGGGTTGGAGTAGGGAATAGAAATCTTGGTGCAGGTTTCTGCCACAGAAGGGTTCTGTGCTACTCATTCACATTTGCTTTTCCAGTGGTTAGTAAAGCTGTAAAACATCTTCATTGTTTTGAACATGGCTTGAGGTCAGCCAGGCCAGGATTCAAATCTCCAGTTCACCTTGACCTTACCCTTGACCTTACCTTGACCTTACTGAAGCATAAACTTCAGTTCATGGGAGGGCTGTTGCAACGCTGACTTCCCAGCTGCTACCTCATTGGTATGAGCAGCCCACATCAGCTCCTTCAGGATCTGCATAGTTAATAAATATGTCAACTGGCATCTTTGTCATTTTTCCTTTAATGCAGCTCGTCAGGAGCTTAGCATTGAGGAGCCCTTGAGCTTGAAGCTTATGGAGCAATTAAGCTCCCTCCTGGGAGACTCTAGACCTGGAGACTGTCAGTGCACAGAGATGATCAACTGCATTTGTCTCCCTCATGCCAGAAAAATGGAACACTCCAGAGTTCATCGAGGACTTATGCTATATTTCAATGAGCTGTGTGTACATTGTATACTATGTAATTAACCTAGAAAACTACTCATCTAATAAACCAAGGGAACCAGCCCATCTTCTATTAATTTCTTTTAATTATCATCAGGAAAGCTCCAAATGTCTGCCTGATGTGACTCCCGCCCACCTGAAGGGAATGGTCAGTGATGCTGAACCAGTGACGTCCTCGCTGATACTCAAAGTGCTGACACATCCATGCTGTCATCTCCTGACAGAGCTCTGAGTTGGATGTGGCAGACAGCATAATCCCCATGAGACCCCAGAGCTCAGAGAGATGAGGGGACTTGCCCAAGGTCACAGGAGTGTTTGTTTCTCTACAAGGCCAGGTCATTGAAGGTAAGGACTCTGGCATTGGGCACGTCTACAGTCAAATCCCAATTCTGACAGTTACTTGCTATGTGACTGACCTTAGAGGCCCTGGTCACTGCCCACTCTTATCCCCTCGCCCGCCTCAATGCAGGGAATGCTGCCCAACTTCTGACACTGACAGTTAGTACCTGTGTCTAAGTGGCTGCCAGAGCCTGCCTTGTCCCCTCCCCCACAGCAGTCCAGAAGAGACAGGGAATTAAAGATTTTCAGGAGTAGCCTTAATCAAGACTAATTGAAGCTGGCAAAAAATACCAGCTCCTGCATTCCTCCCTGGGATGATTCCCAGACGTGAGTCCACTGGCTTCCCAAATTTCCCCCCAGGATTACGTTCAAGTTACCCATGTGACAACTCGCTGAATAACAAGCATTTCCTTGGCTTATTTTTCCATTTCCCTGCTTTTTTCTTGAGAGTTCTTCTTAAACAAATCCCTTGTCCTTGGGTCCTTGTCTCAGGGTCTACTTCTTTTTTTTTTTTAAAGATTTTATTTATTTATTTTAGAGAGGGTAGGGAGGGAAGACAGAGAGAGAGAGAAACGTTAATGTGCAATTGCTGGGGGTCATGGCCTGCAACCCAGGAATGTACCCTGGCTGGGAATCGAACCTGGGACACTTTGGTTCCCAGCCCGTGCTCAATCCACTGAGCTACGCCAGCCAGGGCCAGGGTCTACTTCTTAGGGACCTACACTATGACAGTGACCTTTGACAAATCATTTAACTCCTCTCTGATCCTCAGTTTCCTCTTGTGTAAAAAGAGAATCTATACAGTACTCACCTCACGGGTTTGTAGAGAAGTTTAAAGGACACATTGCACGTGAAGAGTTTTGCACAGTTCTGTTCATACCAGCACAATTTATAGCAAACAATGGGAGATGACCGAAATGTCCAACAAGAGGGAAAGGGAAAATAAGTTAGTTTTTTCTGTATGGTAGAATATTAAATAATCATTAAAACTAATGTTTCCAAAGAAGATTCAAAGACATGGAAAATTATACATGAAAATTATATATTATACAATCCATCTGGGGAGCTAAATGGGGGAAACATTAAAAAATATAAATATAAATTACCTCAATTTCATTTAAAATGTATTAAAAATACATTAAAAGTTATTTATCTCTTGATAGAGTGAGTTATTTTCTTTATACTTTTTTCTATTTTTAAAATTTCAAAATTTTCCTAACAGTACTATGTTTATGAAGGAAATGTTACTTAAAGAAATTGATATTGACTTTAAGATCTCAACTATAATAAAAAGTAAAGATACCTAAAAATGTATAAAATCTCAAACACTTTGTTTTCCTTTTCCCTGGTCGAATGCACTGTCAAACAGGAGTTCAGCTTTCACACAGCGTCAGAGTGGGCAGTGGGTAAGGGCAGGGCTGTGCAAAGGCCTGAAGTGTGTCAAAGTCTGCGGTTCTTAGGTCCAAGCTACAGCTTACTCACCCTCTTTCTTCACGATTTCAGTGCAGCTGCACCTCTGGCTCCCACATGGGCTTGATTCCGAGCTGGAGTTCCAGCTTGGGGCAACTTGTTGACAGCCTCAGCATCAATGGCGCACTTGGCCCAGCTCACCTGATCCAGCTCTGGATTAGTTTCTCTGGAAAATTCCATGATTTACCTGTCCCTGCCCCGTGTTGATCACCCCTGTACATCAAAATCTATCTGCATCCATCCTCCCCCAACCTCCATTTACCCCCTACACCTGTAGGTGAAAATTGTTGTTACAAAGGAAAAAGCCCATCTATCCATCCATGTGCCCAGCTGTCCATCCATCCATCCATCCATTCATCCATCCATCCATCCATTCATCCTTCCACTCAACAATCACTGGGTGTGCAACTCTGTGCATGCACTATTCTAGATTCTTGGGATGCAGAGTTGACTCAGGTGCTATTCCTACCAAGCTCCCCAGCCGTGGCACTCATGCCTCACTCAACTGCCCTTTGCCCCAGTGTAGTGGACACTGTGCTGCCTGCCACACATCTCCTCAGCTCACCTGATCTGGGCACGGCCTAGTGGGTAGGTCCATGTGCTTGGCCAGCATCCCTTATCAGGTGGAGCTCGGCTGCCTCGGGGATCAGCCTTGCAGAAGAGCAATCAGGAAGTGAAGGGGAATTTATGCCCCAAAAGGCAACTTTCATCTGCCTCCCTGTCCTATGGGGAGTCAACTCTGAGGGGTGTTTTTACATCATTTCTAAGGAAGTCCCTAGATGGATTGAGATCCCTGTCCTCTCAGAGGTAATCAGCTCATTAACACACCCTTCACTGGACTTTCTCTCTGCTCTTTCTCACTTTTGACTCTCCCTTACTTCTGCTTCTAGGTATCACCTGGAAACTAAACAGCTTGCTCTCAGTTCCTTATCCCAGTCTCTGCTTTTGGAAGAACCCAAGCTAAGATCCATGGCAGGCATTAGGAGGGACTGAATAAATGGATGAAGAAAAACTGATGATATTATAATGAGAGGAGTGAAGGACACTGTCAAAGGTGGACAAATGACCATCTGCTGTGTATGAAGAAAGACCCTATTACCTACCTCATTATTCATTCACAGTGAAGGACCATAGCTTTCCAGTGTGCACACCAACATGTTGGTTGAACTGACTACCTTAGAAATACTGGGCCTAAGAGTACTGTGGGTATGACTAATAATCGTTTCCCTAGAATGGACACTTCCATTTGGTAGGGACTTTATTTGCATCATGTCATTTATTCTTCACAAACCTCCTGTGACCCAGGAACTAATTAATCCCATTTTATAAGTGAGGAAACTGAGGTTTATAGAGGTGACTCAAGATCACATGGCGGCACAACTGAATCTCAGCTGGGTCTGTCAGGTAGCAGGGTCCATACTCCTGTGTCCATCTATCTACCTGAGCCTGTTACAGCATCCAGGCTGGGGCCTCACTCTCCAGCTGCTTGGCAAGCAATTTATAATATAATGCACACCCTTGACATCAGGGTGTGCCTTCTCTCAAGGTCTAGGGCAGCCATAGCAGGTCTGTGCAGTAAAATACGGTCAATAATGCACAAGTCCATTTGTTATTGTTAACCAACGCTTAAGATAAAACATTGCTTTATTTATTCTGTCTGGCAGCTCAAGGGTGCTCCATGACGTATATTATATAGTGATGTTAATTAGGTCCGTAGCGCTGCACCTTCTGTATACAAGGTTCACTGAGTCACCTTCTGGTCTCATCTCTCCAGTGGTCTCTTGTTCACCATCGGCCCTGAGGACAGAGAGAATCTTTGGGAAGCTGGCATCGCCACCAGAGTTGCTGACCTGAATAAGAACACTTACTAACTAGATATCTTGTCCACAGCATTACGGTCTAGCAACCTGACATGATTTTCAAGATGGATATCAGACCATCCTTCAAGGTAGGCAACTGGGTAGTGAGGGGTCCTGGAACCCCCAAAATGGCACAACTGTAGGAGCCCTTAGTGATTACCTATCTGGACAGGCTCATTTTATAGCTGAACAAACAGGCTTAGAAAGGGAGAGTGACATTTCTAAAGTTATATAAATGCTAGTAGACTGGGATTAACTTCCAGATATTTTCACTTCCAGCTCAAGTTCTTTCTGTTGGATCCTTTTGAGGTCCCTATCCCCCTTGCCCTTGTCCCCCTCCTATTGTGTGCTGTAGAATGGATGCATGCAAAGGATATTTGTTCCTTCTCCCCATTGTACCCATTTCCACTGAAGTTCCTGAAAGCAATTACACAAGTGAGGAAAAGCAATCATTCTTAACCCATCCTAGAGCTGAGGAAATGGGGTTCAAAGAGGGAAGCTGACAGCAAATGAATCAGGCTTAAATTCAGGCTTCTGGGTTAGCACTCTTTCTAACAAACCACACAGCCTGCCTAAGGGTTAGTGGACAAATGAACAAAAGAAAGAGGGAATGGGTAAAGGAATGAACTCACTCAGGGGGGACACATTCAGGCATGCATGATGAACAGGGTTTAATTTCCGAAAGTCTCCATCCTATGTATTTGCATTTCAACACAGTCAAAGTGCCAAACCGCCTGAAGCTGCTCTATGTCTCAGAGCAATGAAGTGTTACTCACAATCGCATACCCCCACTCTGACCACCACCCAGTGCTCAGCCTCCTGTAGAGCAGACCCTCATCCAGTGCTTCTAAAATCAAACAGAAATGAACAGGGCATTCACCTCTCTGGGAGCAGTGAGGAGAGGTATTGGGGTGTTAAGGAGAGCAGCCTCTCCCTTCATAACACCACACCACAGTTGGGGATTTTTTTTTAACTTTTAGTCAAGCCAGGCCTGAAGAAGGAGAAAGAGAGAAAAATAGATAGGAACACAAAGGCTGAGATACAGGAAAGGGAACTAACCACAAGATCGATCACCTGCTAACAGAGTCAGGAAAAGGGACTCTTGGTGATCTTTCCACCCGACGGACTGGCCTAGGTGGTGTTAGCATCTGTCTTCACGCGGACTGCGTAGGAGGAGAGGTGGCCCTGACGCCCCACTGGGCACAGGCCAGGGAGGCTGGTCAGGAGGGAAGCCCATTAATATGGATGGAAGTTCAAGACAATAGATAGAATTTCAAACAGAGACTCAACCTAGGACTGCTGACTAGGAGCTGAAGTGAAAATGTGCTTAGAATCGACAATGGTCTGTCATCTAACACTCAGCAATGCACACACAAAAACATTCACAGCTACACAAACTCATGCATTTTCACCCTCAGAGAGAAAGAAGTTACTCATAAAAGCCTCATACATAATGCAAATATACTAGTGTATACACACACCCACTCACATACACATTCAAATTCATCATAGTCAGTTATCTGTCACCCTCTCCCAGTCTCTCCTCCTCCCTCTCTCTTCTTTGTCTCTCTCCCATGGATGCTCATAACTTTTAAAGTTTAACAACTTCAGCCCTGGCTGGTGTGACTCAGTGGATTGAGTGCCAGCCTGTGAACCAAGGGGGTCGTCAATTCGATTCCTAGTCAGGGTATGTGTCTGGGTTGGAGGCCAGGCCCCCAGTAGGGGCTGCTCCAGAGGCAACCACACACTGATGTTTCTCTCCCTGTCTTTCTCCCACCCTTCCCCTCTCTAAAAATAAATAAAATCTTTTAAAAAAAGTTTAACAATTTCATATCTGGGCGTGCAAGCTAGGTTTGCTCCATTTTGCCCAGAAGTTTAAGGCATTGCCCTTATTTATAAACTTCTAGAGGCAGGAAGAGAAGGAGGGGTATCAGGCTCACAGAAATGTTCTGCTCAGAGCAGCCATCCTCATCTTCATTCCCATCAGCAGTAGCAGCAGCAATACCTGCAAATTCCCACTGAATGGATACTCTCTGCCTGGCCTTTGCTGGGCCCTGGGACCCGAGCAATGAGTAATGCTGGGTTTTGCCATCTCTAATCATCTTGTCCCAATGCAAAGCTGAGTTGGAAAGACAAAGCTGATGCACAGGAAAAGTGACATACCAAAGCCATTTCTAAGTGCCAAATGAGATGTTTAGACAAGAGTTCTTTTAGAAGCTCAGAGGGAGAGTTATCTATGGGGGCTGGAAAGCCAGGGAAGACTTCCTGGAGGAGGGGTCTTAAAGGAGAGGTAGAAATCAGGACCGCAGAGAAGAATGGCAAACGTTTGACAAACACAAGATGTTTAATACATTTTGTTGGGTGATAATAACAGGACAGTCCAGGCCAAAGTCAAAGAATGGACAAGTGGGGACTTTTACGACATCTTAGAAGAAGGGGAGAAAGTACTGGGAAGCACTTTTCAAACACACTGCACTTTCTCATTCATCCTCTCATCATGTCCTCCCAATACTCATGGGAGTGGGTTGCCTGAGGGTTATGCCGCCATATCGAAGAGTAAGAACTGAAACCTGTTGGAGGTCTGGGGTAATTCCAGACAGGGCAAGAGATTTACTTAATGTCACACAGCCAGGGAGTGCCAGAGCTGGCAGCAGAACCCGGTTTCCTAACGGCCATGCCTTTATAACTTCTGGTTTTATAGCTGGAATCCTGAGGGTGTGAGAAGGATAGGAAGTAACTTGGGGACAAGGGGCAGGAAGGCTTTGGGCTATTTAGTGGGAGAACTCCCTCTAGCTGGTGACCAGCGCCCACTTTCTAGTGCAGGCCTCCTCAGCACTATCCCATCCTGATCCCCCGGCAAAACACTCTCGCGTCTTCTGCCTGTGAAGACAAGTATTTCTGACCATTATTTCAAAGGAAGAGGCATGGGCCTGGAGGACAAGCAGGGACATCAAGCTGCAAAGGAGAAAACCTAGAGCCAGGCTCAGGGGCACGTGACCCAGTGAGGTCATGTACAGGAACAAAAGTGAGCCAGTGAGCTCCCTGAGGGAGAGGCTCTTTATAACAAGTGTTAAATATGTCCTGTGCCATCAGCCTTGGGACTGTCCACAAAAAGGCAGAGAGGAGAATGGAAAGAATGCAAGCACTGGAGCTTGGTGACATCCAGGCTCCACTTAGGAGCTGTCACTTTGGACAGATTACTTTACCTCTTTAAGCTTCTGTTTCCTTATTAGGGAAATGAAGAGAATAATTCCTGCTTTGTAGGGCTATTGAGAGGATTATATGGGATTGTGAGAGATAAAGCAACCAGTGCAGGGTCCACAGCCCAGCAGGACCCCAGCCCAGCAGAGAGGTGCCGGGGCGGCAGCAGATTAACAATAAGAGCAGTAATGGTAGCAGTAGCAGTAATAGCAGCAGCAGCAGCGTTAGTAGTACTAGCAGTGATATTAGTAGTACTAGCAGTAGTAATCAATGCTTTGGGGAGATAAGTCCGAAATTAAGGTTCATTTATTGGAATGATCTCAGGGTGAAATTTTGGATTTGAGATGCTTTCATTGTTTCTTTTGTTCTGCTATTCTCACTGAGCACCTTTGATGAGCCTGGAATTGTGTTAGGTGCTGTAAGAGGTGCAGAGATGAATAAGGTCCCATCTCTGCTCTCTGGAAATTCAGTGGTAGTGGGAGAGGTGACCACCATCTGAGTGAAGTAAATACATAAATAAGCAAAGTGCTGGGGGATACAAGAAAAGGAAGCAACTCATTATGACTGAAGAGATGACTAGGGAGGACGTCATGGAGTTGGCATGTCTGGGCCAACCCTTGGATGAAGGGAAGGATTTTCTTTAGTGAAGAAGAGTAGAGGTAGTGGGTGGATATGAGAGACACCCAGCAGGCAGAACCTGCAGGATGTGGGAACTGATCAGAAGAGGAGTGTGAAAGACACCAAAGCAGGCTGCTACCCAGGCTCCTGGCCTGGGCAGTTGATTTGAAAGAAATGCTGTAAACACAGGGGCTGGTTTTAGAGAGGTCCAGTGAGCTCTCTGGAGAGACAGAGAACTGGAGGCATGGGGGTCAGTGAGGGGCTGTGGCAGCATATGAGGTAGGGGACAATGAGGGGTGGGTAAGGAGGGAAACATGGAAAGGAGGGAGGAAGGAAAATACACAGCAGTCCAGCCAATAAGTATTGCATGCTCATTTTAAAGATGGGGAAAGTAAACTCTGCTTTAAATGATTCACAAGGCAAGGGGGAAAAAAAGCAAGTGGGGGAGCTGAGATAAAAACGCTGGTCTATCTGACTCCAGATTCGCTCCGTTATGCTGCTCGAAGGCAGAATGTCAGAGGCAGACACAAGCGGGCATTGTGACTGGCTGTGTGGGGTGAGGGGGTGGGAGTTGAGACAGTGGCAAGGTTTCCAGCCTGAGCAAAAGGAGACATTAACCAAGACAGCCAGTGCCATGTAGAGAAGCAGCTTCGGACTTGAGATTGATATGGAGCCAGCCAAAAGTAAATCTCAGGTCTTTGAGGGACAGGTAAAATTTAAGCAGTAAGTGCTGTAACAGGAGGCATAGGGATACCACTCTGCACTGGCCAGGCTCCATGTTGAGGTCTGGGGTTGAACCCCTGAGCAGTGGGGGGTGGCAGAGTCAGGTTTGTGCCCAGGGCCTGTCCTTGTTACTTTCCAGGTGTGGGCCATGGACAAGGGATTTAATCACACTGATCTCAGTTTCCTCACCTGAGAAATGGGGAACGCAAGCCCTGTCCAGCATGCACCTGGGTTTGGTGAGAGTAGGAAGAGCCAATATAGGGGACAGTTCTTCAGGGAATGTCCTGAGCTGTAGTGGGCAGAGCATATCCACCGATATAACGTCACAGAGACTATTCCTGAGAAACTGTGTGCCAATCAAAAATAACACAGAAAGAGTCTCTTATGAATCCTGCTAAGCTTTCTCTGTTGTTATTTTAATAAAACATGGTATCTTGGAGAACCGATACCCTCCCCACCTTGTTTTAGTCTTGTCAGTTCTGCCTCAATGCAGGCTTGGTGAACACTGTGCTCCACACTGCCTCCCCATCTGCTCAGAGGCCCAACGTACAAAGCCGCTTTGCTTGGGTGAATGTATGAACTGAGGCTCAACAAACGTAAACCACTCCAGACTTCCATGGTTGGCACAGCTCTTACAACTTAGGAAAATGAGTTTCGGTCCTCTTAGGCAAGCCTCAGGCATGTCACTGAATTACGGTGAAAGGACACAGCTCATCCCGTGCCCCTCTCCTATTCAAAGGCAATAGGAAAACCCAGCTAAAGGTTCCCTGCTGCTGCTGCTCCTGCTGCTGCTGCTGCTGCTGCTGCTGCTGCTGCACTAACAGTATCATCAAGGCAGGTGACCCAGACTCTGCTATGGCCTCAGCACAAGAAACTGGGGGCCTCCTACTTGTGGATCTCAGTTTTTGAGGCTAAATAGACCTTCACTTCTGTCTCTGAGCCTCTGGACTGATGCAGAAAAACACTGCCATTACTTATGAAGAGTTGTGTGAGAGTAAAGTAGAGGCCCAGCATATTCATCCCTTCTCCACCCGTTTGTACAGCTAGCTGTCTCTCCCCTTCCTGCTTGTGGCTCTATCCTGAGAAGAAAGTGGGCAGGCAAGAAGAGAGGCTAGAGCGCCCTCTGCTGGGTCTGGGTGGGCGAGTAGCTTCTGGCTGGATTACCTTTTAGGTTGGGTTGGTGCTGTCCTCTATCTCAGTGCTGAAATCCTTCCTGCTAATTTGAGACCATGGGCATAATCTGGTCCAAAAAAAAAAACTAGGGAGTTGTTAAGCAGCCAAGGTCACAGGGAGGCTCCCTGGAAACTCCTCCTTTCATGGTCAGGCCTTTTCTCTCTACTCTGCCAATGTGGAAGAGCAGAGAGTACTATTGCGAGAACATCCTACAGTCAGCTTTATAGCCATGCATTTTTTCCCCTAAAGGAATGCTATGTGTTAGCAAAGTCCATGTGCTGTAATTTAGACACATTGAATGGCACCTGCTTAGCACTAAAATATACTTTTCATACTGTACACTCCATTCTCTGACAGCAGTTATGTAACCTCCTGCCTCACGCCATTCCTCTCCAGACTGACAGATTAGAAGGTGATGCCACGGAGCACCCAGCATCTCCCTACAGAAGGAGCCCCCATTTCCTCCATGACAAGTGTTTACTCAGATTCTGCTTGCATACCTCTAGTGACAGGGAGTTCACGGTTTCCACAGGAGCCCATTCAATGATTGGCAACTCTATTCGCCTCATTTTTAAACTAAAATCTATCCTACTGAGAATACTTTCCTAGAGTTAGTTTTTACTTTTGACAACACAGAGAAAGTTTGCTTCTTCTGGACAAAAAGAATATCCAAGATATCTTTTTAACTTTGTACAGATTGCTTTCCTACTTCTACTCCCCCTTATTATTATTATTTTTTTTTATCTCAGGGATAAACAGCTTCACTATATTTTTCCACTTCTACTGGAAAATGATTGGCAGACAACTTGCCATGCTGGCAACATTACCAATAGCAGAGCCATCATTTATTGAGCTCCTTTTCTGATATTCCCCATACCTAAATTATCAAACCTCCATAACTGCTACAATGAGGTGGACATTATTATTACCATCTTATGGGTGAGAAAACTAAGATTCAGAAAGGTTAAGTAATTTTCCCAAGATCATACAGCTATCAAGAGACAGAACCAGGGTCAGGGTGCAGAATGAAAACCCAGAGTTGCCTGGCTCCAAGGTTTTGCTTATAAACTATTAGCGTACCCACTGCTTGTGAGGCCTGTGAGCCAGTTAATCAAAGCAGGTGTTTAAAAAGTGGGGCCTAAATGTATTCACAGCATACAGGAATGATCATGCCAGAGAAAAATAGACCAGGACTGTCGGTCTCTCTTATTTTATGCTTTCTGCCTCTATTTATGTTGTCTCAAGAGATGCTGTCCTTTCTGAAAGACCTGTCTCGCTGTTGGCTCCTGCTGAGCTGGTTGCAGTCAACTAAATCCCCAGGACTCTGACATGGGAACTGCTGGAAAGTCAAGTCTTGACTGTTCTGCCTTATCTTGTTGACAGAGTCCCTGACAGCAAAGTGGGGGTTATACCAAATTTGGGTTGGCTGTTTGGTTCCTGAAGGAGTGGGAGACCTAATGGGCAAGGTACCATGAACACTCAGAGGAACAGAAGAGCTGCATAAACCACTTTATTTGTGTTCCTCTGGGCAACAAGCACACAGGGGAGAAGCTGTATACACAACAGAACATTTGCAGCCAGCTAACATATGGTTCTTTGTTATAATTGCTGAAAACCAATAAGCAAAGGGAGAATAAGCTTTGCTCTTGATTTTTACAACAAACTTAGAAAATCTTCAACCCAAAGGAAAAAAAAGTGCTTAACTGGAGCTTTGTGCTAAAGGCCCTATCTCTCTTGAGCCTCCCTTCCTCTCCCTATCCCCTAATCCTCATTTCCTGGAGGTCATTTTAATTAGCAGGCTGTCACGGTGACTCAGCCTGCCGCATTGCCACGCAGACAGGGAGGGAGCAGACTCTCCTGGACCCATTCATCATACAAAGGCACTTTACTCTTTAGAAAAATACACAATATTAAGCTTGCCCCACCTTGGAGATTACTACTGCTGTTGTTTTATTGTATCATCCCCACCTGCCTCAGAGTGCATCTTTTTGTCTTTTGTATCTTCCTTACCTGGCAGCCAGCCTTACCCCATTTCAGACTAAATGCCCACCTTTTCCGTGGCCAGGTTTGATCTGTGACCACAGGATGTGGAGCATGAGTGACCAATACTTACTGTCTTTGGAGCTAAAATTGGGAAATAGCTCAGAACAGTTTTCTGATGCTGCATGCTGGGGTTTGGGAGAGTCAGGGGGCATGCAACTCACAGATAAAGTGGCTGAATGTCTAAGACAAGCTGTGATTTCAAAAATGCTGTCCCACTGTTCCCAACAGTACATTTGTCTTTGGGTTGTAAGTGTGGTTGATGTTATTTTGGGCCAGCAAATATGGACACAGCTTTTCTAAAACCGTAAACTTATTCTTAGCTCCCTCTAAAAGGTAGCCATCTGTATGGAGTGAATATACAACTGAAACAGGTAAACTGACCTGAGATGTGTCAAACCTCTCAAAAGGGGTGTGTCCAATTCCCCTTCCTGTGCAAGTGTCTGTGTGGTGGACAAGGGCATCTGTCCTCGCTTGGTTTGCCTCTCCTATCTCATTCCTGAGATGTAAGCTGAAGGCTTACAATTGATTTCCCGTTGGTCAGAGGGAGAATCAATGATGAAATTTTTCATTTTTTCCCTCCCCTTTCACTAGCTTTCTCATTATCCCACAGCCCTGGTCTTGGAAACTAAGAGGGTGATCAATGCCAGGCCCCAGCAGAAAGCACATGCTCCTGCCTCCACAAGACCGCCCGGACTTCACATCCTCAAAAAGGGCCTGAAGGGTCTTTGTGGTCCACTGAGATCTTCTTGTCCCTTTTGCCGTTGGGGTAGTTGCTGGCCCGGCCCCGCGGGAGTAGGGACTTGTGGGGAGGGGGTTTTTCTTTCCTGCAAAGGGGGAGATAACAGAAAGAGAAAAGAAAGACAGCACATATACACACTGTACTGAAAGCATTTGTGTGCATGTCCATATCCCCCACTGAACTCTGACCTCCTAGGAACAGCGACCTTGTCTTGTCCAGGGAGCCCAGCCTAAGGCCCAGTTCAGAGCAAGCACGGTGGTTCAATGAATGCCGTTAGATGGCTGGGTGGATATGTTGTCTCCTTCTGGTTCTGGAGAAAACCTAACTTCCCTACTACTCAACTCTTCCACGTTTCCACCTTGGTTCTAACTTGTGCTGTCTGTTTGAGATGAGATGGGGGCAAGCACAGAGAAGAGCTGTGGCCCTGGAGAGCCCAGGACCTCATTGCCTTCTCAACTACTGGAGCTTCAGAGTCCTTTCTATTCCCCTTAGTGCAGCCTGATTGTGGCATTTCATGAAGGGTCTGTCTACTGAACGAGCTTGGGGGCTCCTGAAGTCAGAGATGTGCCTGGTCCATCACTGTGTCCCTGCACTGGCACCCAAGGCAACACCCTTAACACTACTCTCCAGCAATTGTCCACAGTCTTGTTTGCTCACACACTGGACTATGAGCTCGTGGTGGACAGGGACCAAGTCTGATCCACTTTTGCATTTTCTTTCATACTTACATTGTGACTGTTAAGTCACATTCATCCATGCATCGGACTAAGATTTATTGGCATTGGAATGAATGGGCCTTAGAGCCAGAAAGAACGCAGCTGAATTTCCAGGTAAGCTATATATAAGAAGTGTGACCTTGGCCAAGTTATTTAACTTCTCTGAGCTTTGTTTGTAAAATTGGGATAAAATATTCCAACTCTGTAGGGGCACTGTGATGTTAAATGAAATATCATGAGTAGATGCACCTGGTGTCAGGCCTTGCCTACTGTAACTTACAAAGGCATGATGCTAGGTGCTAGGCATGGTCCAACGGTCCTGGAGGTGACAACAATGAGTCAGACATTGATGTTGTTCTCAGGCTGCATGAGTTTAGTAGAGGGAACAATTACCTCTAATAACTACACAAAGTAATAAAGAACTATAGTGCATGGCAGAAAGTGGTAAATGCCATGAATATGGAAATCTCTTGGACTATTGGAATTAGGTTGAAAAGTGACTTCCTGTAGCCCCCGATGCTTTGACCTTGGAATACCCATTTTCCTTTGTTGTTGATGACTCATGAGTAAGGCAAAGACAATAGGTTACACCACACAAAAGGGACACCTTGTTCCAACATATCTCCCCTACCAGGAAGCCTCGCTGTCTGAAATTCTGCACTCACAGAAGCACCTTGCTAACACGGCAAGCCTGTCCAGCATGGGTGAGATACAGCTAGACCCATCCACAGCCTGGAGCACCTGCTTGGAATGTTGTATATTGGTAAGGTGATATTGCAGAAGTCCTTTCCCTTATCTGAGCCTGTGTTTCTTTATTTCTACAGTACTGAGAAGAGCCCATTGTCTTTCCTGCCTCATACACTCTAGTATATCAGGGTTGGGAGAAGAGCTTTCTGAAATATAAAATGCTATTCATATGTCACTGAAGGATGTGGTTCTTAACACTCAAAGAGCAGTATGAGAAATGAGATGGGTGTGTTTTTATGTTGGTAGAAGTATGGTCACAGCCGAGGTGGCCCTAGGTAGATGGTGGCATTTGGAGAAGGTATGCAGTGGCCAGGGAGGGGTGCAGAATGTGCAGAATGACCGGTGGGGTCCTTACAGAGGCAAAGAGCCTCTGTGACTAAATATGGGGGCCCAGAGAGAGATGCGGCACTAGATGAGCCAACATCTTGTACTTCTGAGCCCCTGCCGAGGCTGTGCCTCTTCCTATAATGCCCTCCCCTACCTCTCCAGGCTCACCTTTGGAAAACTGACTTCCCAGAAAATGAGCCTCTCTCGAGGCTTCTGCTGCCCTTTGTAACTCACCTCTCAGCGCATCATTTTCTGGGTACACAGTTCTTTGCCTGTCTGTTCTCTCATGAGACTATGAGTTTGATGCATTTGATTTTTCTCTATAACTCCTGAGCAAAGCACAGACCTGGTATGCAGTAGGTGCTTGAGTCTTACCTTTGTCATCCCTGTTGCCCTAAACACCCTGGCCTTGTCATGGCCTTAGAATGCTCTCTTTTTAGGTCTTGCTGCCCACCTTTCACAGCCTATCCCCCAGCATGAAATACCTTCTCTCTCCTTTCTATTCCATTCATTTGAATTCTGCTCATCTTTTAAAACCAAGTTCAAACCCCACTTCCTCCCTGAAGCCTTCTTGAGACACTCATTGGCACCAGATGCTGTCAGAGAGGAATTTCTGTTTGGGCCTCACTTTTCTCTCCTAAAACATGAAGGGGTTGAGGCAGATGGTTCTTAGGGACTTCTTTGGTGCCATCATTTTGCGATTCACACATTCAGGACTCACTCTGTGCCAGCCCCCATGCTGTGCTCAAAGACACAGGAGTGACTGAGTTCTGCAAGGAGAGCCTGTTTGGTGGAGAAGCTGATGTGCAAAGACTCCATGATCACACGCTGTGGGACATACTGGGCTGCATGTGTATGTGAAATGCAGCGAGAATCCCACAGAGTGGGGCAGTTGTATCTCAGATGGGGGATGAAAACAGGTGCGATATGTGGACTGGGCTTTGAAAGACAGGGAGGAGTTCGCCATCCAGTGACAAACAGGGAGAACGTTCCAGGAAGAGGGAAGGGGAAGAGGAACAAAGACATGGAGGGAGGACGAAAACAGCTGACTTGTCCTCACTAAAGCACTGAGCATGACGTGGTAGAGAGCTGGGTGGGGGTGTGGAGAAGGTGCTCACAAGGGGAAGGGGTGTGTTAGAGGCTGTCAGTGAAGTTGTAGATGTAGGCCAGGGCTCTGAATTAACAATAAAAAGAATCGAAATATTTTGCTGAAGGTAGTGGGGAGCTATGGCAGGTTTTTGAGAGAGGGTGTAATCTCTCAAAGTACGTTCATATGTAGCTGAGCCGTTGGGGACACTGTTCCACATTGTTTGTTATCTTTGTCTGTGTACATGCCTTTCTCCTCTACGGATTTGGCTCCTGATGGGCAAGGGCAATCTGTGTCCTCCCAGCGCCCAGTGCAGGGCCTGGCACATGGCGGGCTCTAGGGTGCTGAGTGATGATCCTACTCCCCCCAGCGCACATACAGCCAAGCCCCACAGTGGAGCCGGCCCACCCAGCCTGTCCCGGAGCCTGAGCCCACCTCCACATGGCGGCCGGCTCACCCACCACACTCAGGCTGTCTCCTCATGGGGGCTTGCTTGGCCTGTTCACTTTTCCTGTCCAGTTTTCACCCATCTTGTCCCTGAGCCTGGGCTCCTAGGCTCACATTGCTGGCCCTCCCTGGGGACCCTGGTGCCGAATGATGGCCCGGCACCAGGGGTGCTGACAGGCTCCCTCCGGCACAAGGGTAGAAACTGACATATTATAATTATTCACGGAGATGAGAGAAAACAACGATTAATTTTGAGTCAAAACATGTAATTTTCCTTTAAAACCAGAACTGCTCTTTCACTTATGCTATTTGATGCTTCAGTGGAAAATAATACAAGAAAAGGGAGATATTCAAATCCCAAATCAGACCCTTGTGTCCTCCTGAGAATTCATTTTTAAAGAGTTCCAGACCAACTGAGAGCTAAGTGGTGTTCACAGTCTGATGAGGCGGCAATGTGGGGGTCAGAGAGGGTGTTAATTTTGTTTTTCTTAATTTAAGGGTGGGTGCATTTACTTTAAGTCCTTAAGGTTGTGAACTCTGAGAAATGAGCTTTCCCACTGTTTTCTAACGATGGCTCCAAAGCACAGGGCAAGGGGGCTTCCGAGACCAGGTGAAATCAGGGTGCTGAGAACTGCCCTGTGTCCTTCAGAGCGCGTTTCAGCGTCCCTCCCCCCGCGCCATGCCAAAGAACCCTTCACTGTCTGACACGGAGGACAGGACACCAGGCCGGGGATCTCGGGGCCCAGGCTCCAGTCCTGCGTCTGAGCAGGCCCATCTGCCCCCTGGACCTCCACCCCCTCATCCCCATCGTGAGGGGGGTCTCAGATGGTTGCTGAAGTCCCTGAAGGTCAGCAGCCTTTCACTGGTCTGTGGCAGCGCAACCGGCAGGACAAACGTGGTACAAGGTCGAGATAATGTTAGTCAGGCTGGCAGAGGGCCTGAAAGTGACAGTCCCCACATGAACTTGTCAATGAGACTCTAAGGATTCTTCTGAGTTTTATAAAGCTTTAAATTTTTAAGAGTTTTCACCAATCAAGAATGACTTCTAAGAATGCATGAAGTGCTTTTCTCTAGAGGTGAGCCCCTCAAAGGCAGGGTCACGCCTTCACCATTTACACATTCAGCTCTGTCCTTCCCCCTGGAGCCCCTGCAGGAAGTGTTTTCCCAGGTGAATGAATGAATGAACCGATGAAGGGGGCAGTGAACGAATGCGCACAGGAATGCAAGCTCAGTCCAGTCCCGGCACTGTGGGGGCGCAGAGGGAAAGTCAACGTGATCCTCCCCCAAGGAGTGGGGGGCACGCAGAGCCCACATGACAGTGAACAATCGAGACAGACCGTGAGTGAGAGTGCATTGTCACGCCGACTCCGCCTGGAGCTGGGGCTCAGAGACAGGTGACTCACAGCACAGTTTAGCCTGGGCCCCGAGACCTTCCGGCCCATCCAGAGAGGGCCGGGGACTGGCCCTAGGCTGCGGTGAGCCTGTTGGGAATCTGGGACTGCAGCCCAGAAACCAGAGGAGATGGAAACATTTCCTGCTGGCTGCCAGGCACTGGACTGAACTTGTACCTAATCTTTAAAATCATCTTTAGATGTTGTTGTTAGTACCCCAACTTTACAGATAGATAGAGAAAGGTTTCAAAGAGGCCAAGAACCTTGCCTAAGACCCCACAGTGAGCATGAGCCTGAGAAAGAATTTGAACCCACACTTCCCAGGGAAAACTTCGCTGGACTTGGGAATCATAACAGCCTAGGATGAAATCCTGGCTCTGACAAAAAAAATTTTTTTTAATTTCGGGCAATTCTCTTCACCTTTCTGAGCTCCCTTTTCCTCATTCATAATATGGAAAATATAATATCTACAAGGAATAAATAAATAAGATCTGGTAGAACTATTACTTCACTCAATAAATAACAGTGGTTAATAAAGTTTTTGTTAACAACAAGGTAAGGAGGAAGGTGCATCAGGGAGGAAGGTGCAAAGGCCCTGAGGCAGCAGAGCACATGGTCAAGGTCTTTGGCAAGGACAGGGGGAAGACTGGTCTGGCAGGAGCAGTAAGTTAGACACCTTCATGTCCTTCACTAAAGGCTGCACCACTGGGGGAGTAGGACATGCAGCCAAGAGGCAGGGCAGGATCAGCACAACCCAGGTACCCAAATGCTCACTGGGCTCACCTCCAGCAGCCATGGGGATGCCCAGTGCTTTGGGCTCTGGCCCAGCCCTTAGGAATGATGCTCTTCTCCTGATCTTCTCTCCTCACTGGCCCTGGCAGAACACTGGTGCCGAACCTTCTCAGGGGTGTGTTCTCTCCAGCCCTGAACCTTTGCATCTTGAGGGAAGAGGTCTAGCATGCACTGAGGGGACATAGCCCGTATGGCACTGTGCCCTGTGTATTAATGCCCACCTCACAATAATCTTCCAACTGAGCGCTATTGTCCCCTCTTGATGGATGAGGACGTGGAAGGATCAGAGGCCTTATGAGCTGAGATGATGTGGGAGTCCCTGAGGATGAGTTCTCGGATGAAGTCGCATGGGGTACCACCCAGACTAGCTTGGAGTGATGACTGCACCTGGCTCCCAGTAACCCCCATCCCTGTGGACTCCCGTGAAATGTGGCGACCCCTCACTGCCTGACCCCTATTGTACTTCGCACTCAGGAAATGCTCTGTTACACTCTTCTGCCACAGATGGGAGGCTGAGGGCCAGAGAGAGGCTGAGGGAAGCTGCCCCCGAACTCGAATGCAGTGGAGCAGGACTCCAGCCCACACTGCTCCGTGCAGCCACTTACCGCAGCCTCGGCATGGGCAGCGCCAGTTTCTCAGCCATGGGGTTCAGCCGATAGTAGTCCAGAAACGTTCTGGCCACGTTCCGCCCCAGCTTCATATCTGCAAGTGTGTGCGTTAAGGAGCAACTTGGAGAAGAGATTGAGGCAGAGTGAAAAAAGGAGCAGTATTAGAAATGATAACAGTAATAAAAGCAGTCACACCACTCACGACTCAGTTTTTGTGCGGCAGATACTATTCTTCACAAAACCTTAAGTGGTAGATACTGTTATTTTCCTCATTGAACAGACGAGGAAACAGGTGCACCGAGTCATGGTCTGCCCAGGGCCACAGAACGGGGAAGGAGCGGCCCAGGGTGTGGGTCTAGGCAGCCTGCCCCCGCAGACCGTGTCCGCAGCGTCCGGACCGCACTGCGTCCCTTCGGAGTCACGGGGCTTCTGCGGCCTGGCTGCAGGGGTCTCAGGGTGGAGGCCAATGAGCAAGGCCAGAGAGCAAGACACCCTTTGCTGTGTGCGGCGCAGGGCCTGCTTGACCCTTCGGGGTCAGTCACCTACTGCAGTTGCCCCAGGGACCGTGGCAAAAGCCTCTCGTCCCAAATCATGTCCCCATTGCACTTTGAAATCTACTAACAGCGGATCTTTGGTTAAGGGCTCATGACCCACTGAAGTACGAGCTCCCTGGGAACCATAGTGACCATTAACACACACATTTGTCCCACAGTCATCTCTTCAGCTACAGGGAGTGACTGCTCTGTGCATTGTGTCTCACTGCTCTGGGCCTTCACTGGAGCTGTTTCCCCTTCCTGAAGTCCTCCCCCCTTCCCTTTGCTAATTTATGCCTATCAAGTCTCCAGTCAGGTGATATCCCTTTAGTAAAGCCTTCCACGGTACATCTCTCCCCTTGCCCCATTCTTCCATGGCCTCTGTGCTGACTTCACTCCAACCACTCATCACTTATCTGATACCCCTCAGCTCTGAACACCCAAACTGTCACCAATTCCTCCTCATGAGACCTCCAGTCTCTTGTGTGTGTCCACCTCTCTGCAGGTCCCTGCTGCCTGAGAAAGGGCCAGTGCCACCCATCCCCTGGATTATGGTCCCCCTGTCCCAGTGGGACTCCGTGCCTCTACCCCGCACAGCCAGGAGGGCGGTTCTAAAACACAGATTTGACCACGTTACCCAACTGGGTAGAACCCTTCAGTGGACCCCAATTGCCTTTAAATTTCAAATCTTGGAACTTGATTTACAAACTCCTTCGGAGTTGGGTCCCTGATTAGTTTGTTGGCTTGCACTTGCTACCTCCCACCTTCTACCCATGTCCTTGCCCTTCACACTCCAGCGATACTGAACTGTTTTCCCTTCAGAACTTTGCCTAAACCGACTGTCTTCTCATACGACCCTCGCACCCTCCATGTGCCTCACAGGGCCGACTCCTTCTCCACCTGTGGACACCTCCGTGTAGTTGTCCCTTCACAGCACAGGTCTCGGCCACCATGCCATCCAGGGTCTTGGGACTGGACCAGCACTTGCAGAACAGTCAAGTGAGTTCTCTGCACCTTCTTCAAAAAGCCCCCAGCTTGGGGTTGGGCCTGACCCAGAACATGAAAATCAGCATTTCTGGAGCACATGGCATGTGCCCCACCCTGCACCGAGTGCTTTGTTTACACATGCATATTGATCATCAAAACAACCCAGTGAGGAAGGCATTTTCCAGGAGGTTAAGGAACTTGTTCAAGGTCAGGACTAAAACCAGGAATGTCTGCCTCCATATCCGTGAACTTTCCACAACCCTGGACTGTTTCCCTACTTGAAGGCACCTTTTCTGTCAAGGGCTGAGTCATCCCAGGCCAGCGCCTGGTGGGAGAAGGAAAAACACCAGATGAGTTGTTTATGACAGTGAGCTCCACTGCGGGTTCGCTGTGCTCTGGGGCTGCCACCTGCTTTCTTCCTCTGGATCTGACCGACCTTCTCTGTCCTCTTCTTTAAAAAGTTCACAAGCTGACATTGGGCATGACCTTTCTGACCATCAGACCCTGAAGGCAGCCTCACTGCCAGGCGCACAGAAGCAGCTGCTGCTCAGACCCAGCCAGCTCTCATCAGCTGGAGGAGACCAAACCACAGTTGTATGTGCCAATGGTAAGGGGCACCATGAAAAGGAGAGATCTCTGTGGACTGGGCTGCAAAGTTGCAGCAGAAGTTTTGGAATCAGATGTATCTATTCTCAATCCTGGCTCTGCCACATGCTGTGTACTGCAGATCGTATTTTTCCAAAGATCTCTGCAACAGTAGCTCCACCTCCCATGTTATTCTACACCATGACCTTGACACTCCTCCCACTGAGAGATGGGGTCTATGTCCCCTCTTCTTGACTCTGGGTGGGTTTGTGACTCACTTGTAACTAAAACAAGTGGCCAAAGTAACACTGTGGGACTTGTGAGGCAAGGTCAGAAAAAGTGATGTCACTTGCCCCTTGCTTAGTAGAACACTCTAGCTGGGGTCCTGAACCGCCATGCCAGCAGTCCTGAGGCCGCCGTGCTGTGAGGAAGCCTGAAGTAGCCCATGGAGAGCTGCAAGGAGAGGCCCTGAGACCATGTGGAGAGACCACAACAGAGGGATTCCCAGTCCTCCCACAGCTCTTCCAGCACCCTGCTCTTGCAGCTCCAGACATCAACTAACTGCAGTTCTATCAAAGACTCCAAGCTACAACCACCTACCTCAGCCCATCCCAAATTTCCGACCTATAGGAAACATGGGAGAATAACTATTGTTTTCCACTCTAAGTTTGGGGGAGATCTGTTATGTTGTAACAGAGAACTAGAGCACTGTGCGACCTCCTACAAGTGACCCAGTCTCCAGAGCCTTAGTTTCCTGATCTGTGAGTGTGAACAAAGACGCCTGTCTCCCAGGGTTGTTGCGACAAAGTGTGTGACCGACGAAGAAACAGGAGTTGACTGAATAGATAAATGAATGGGGAAGAGGGAAGCCTGGACCCTTCCTCCCCAGCCTGCAGTGACAGACAGACCTGAAGCAACCCTGAGAGATATCCCTGGGAATCGACCCTCTGGAGTTCCGAAAGGCAAAGGGGTTGGGCTGCTCCAGTAGAGTGTCCCAGTGAGGTGTTCATCATTTTAGACAAGCCCTGTTTAAAAGGCCGTTTCAAAGGTGGGAGTTGGCGGGAACAACCCTCTCTCCCTCTCCCTCTCCCACCACAGTACATAGCCCTTACCCTCCGAGAGCCTCACTCCAGATTATTTACTGCGGTGGCCCTGTCTCAGTCAAGCCGTGGGACGTGGGTGGGAGATGGGGAGAGAGTGATTGAACACTTTCAATTAAAACAAGCTGCCTTTGAACAAAGATTTAAGATCCAGGCAAGGCAGAGGCAGTAACTCTCTTGGCTGGAACCTGTTCGATGTATTGCAGAATTCAGAGAAAAAAAAAACTGGGATGAAAACTCCCAACTCTTCAGTGCCAACAAAAATCTCAGGGTGGGCTGCAAGTCGGAAATGTCAGCCCCCTCAGAGTCTCATGGAGCCCGCCGGTGTGTTTCCCGGAGCCGGCGGAAAAGACGGCGGGCCGGATCAGGGCGCTTCAGTCCGTGAGGCAGGAGGGTTTCCCCGGGGCTGCCTGCAGCTCACACCGATTCAGCCACTTCGTCCTGGAGCTGTTTGGAACTGAAGGGTGGGTGTCAGTAGCCCCAGCCTCCTAGTTCTCGGGGCCCTTCAATAGGTACGGAGGGTTTGGACATTTGCTGCTCATTCTCATGCATATACGGCTACAAAGGGTGACAGAGGCTGGGGTTAGATACGGAACAATTAGACAGAAACGGTTCACAATGCAGAGGAAGAAATAAACCAGTCCAAATTAGCCACATTACCAACCAGGCTGCCTCATTGGTACGGTACCCTGCAGTCCCCGTCGCCAAGGGCAGAGCGCGATTCCGCACGTGCAGTACAGAGGGGGAAACTGAAGACAGGCGAGTTCGCATAGTCATCCAGAATCTCGCGGCTTGGAAATCATAGGCGTAGCATATGAACCAGTGTCTTTCAACACCATGCCTCTGGTTTTTTTCCTCTCTTGAGTGTGATCATAAATTCAAACACTGAATTCTGTGGACACGTAAAAGGAGATTTAATTCCAAATGATGGAATTGTGAAAGGCTTTATGGAAGTGGGTGTATGAGCAAGGTTTGAGGGACCAAGATGAGCCTGCAAGGGGAGGAAGAGACAGACGAGAGTCTGGAGAAGCAGGAAGTGTGGCATGTGGCGGGGGAAGTGACCTTGGGCCAGAAATAAGACCGGGGAGGCCCCGGGGCCCACACAGCTGAAGCGCACAGAGAGAGGTGAGCTCGCAATAGCAAGTAGGCTGGAGACAGAGCCGTCGGGGCTTTGACTGTCAAATTAAGGAATTTAAACTTCTATTCTGTAGGCAATAAAAAACAGTAAATATCTACGGTTATATCTGTCATTCATTCACTCCTGGCATTTATTGATCATCTACGGTGATGTTCAGATTCTCCAGAAGGCTTGGGGTATTCTGTGGGAAAAAAACTGACAAAATAAAACAATACAAGGAACAACTAGGACAGTGGTTCTTAAGTCTAGAAGTGGAGACAGACAGCAAAGGAACACACACCCAGAAGAATACAGGACCGCGGCTGTAGTAGTGTTGTGAAGAACGCACCGGCCTGTGGCTGAGCCAATGAGAGTGCAGCTGCGGGTGGGGCAGGGCGGGGCGTGGGCAGGCCTCTCTGTGGAGACGCCCCTCGTGAACTGGGAGTGGACAGTGGCGTGGTGGCCTCTGCGAAGGAGGAAGGACGGCAGGAGGGAAGGGTCCTTGTGGGAGACAGGGACAGAAGAGGGCTGACGTGGAGAGACTGGCAAGGGCTCGGTCACAGGGACCTTGTTCTGGGCCACCTTAAGGAGCCTGGATTCCCTGAGGGAATGGGAAGCTACTAAAGAGCTTTAAGCAGGAAAGTGCGATGGTCTGATTTGTGTTTTTAAAAGGTCACTGCTGTGCTTAAAATAAGAAAAGCAGAGCGGAAGCAGGTAGATCAGCCAGGAGACTAATGCAAGGGTCTGGTAAGGGAAAGACAAGGGTTTTCTGAGCTAGGAGGAAGGCAATGGAGACAGGAAGAAACCATTTGGGGGAAGAGGCAGCAGGATCTGCCGACAGACTGAACATGGACTTGCAGGAGAGGAAGGGCTGAGGGGTGGCTCCTGCTTTATTTAGCTTTCTGGAGCGGTGGGGAGGCTGGGATGCGCGGTCTGGTCTGGAGTGTGGTGGCGGGGGGCGGAGAGACAGGTTCAGGCAGAGACCAGGGGTTCAGTCTGAGCCCTAGATGCCTGCAAGATGTTACAGATCCAGGTCCTTACATAGGAAATAGGAAAAAAAAATCAGATAATGGAAGTGGTTTCAGAACAATCAGTTCTTTGGGATTATTCATGTCACAGATTCTCTTTTTTTAATTATTGAATTTATTGGGGTGACATTGGTTAATAAAATTATATAGGTTCCAAGTGTACAATTCTATAACACACCGTCTGTATGTTGTTGTGTGTGTTTACCATCCAAAGTCAAACCTCTTGTCATCACCATTTATCCCCCTTTACCATCTACTACCTGCCTGTGCCCACCTTTCCCTCTTGTCATCACCCTAGTGTTGTTCGTGTCTATGAGTTTGGCTTTTCATTGCCTAGCCCCTTCACCTTTCTCGCCCAGCCCCCCAAACCTCTCTCCCCTTGAGAGGTGACTACACGGCATGTTCCATTCTGCTCAGCTCTTCACCTCGCGCTCCCCGCCCTCGGGAAACGCCCACTGTCAGGGTCTGCAGGACAGTGGAGGTGACTGCGGCACCCTCCGCTCTCTGTCTCTGGGCCTCGGGTCGGACATATGGAGTGAGAACCTGGGTGGGGACCTGGAGACCAGCCTGGTTTCAGCCAGTAACTTGCCATGTGACCTTGGCCCTTTCCCTTCTTGGACCTAACTCCTCTGCGGGTAAAATGCAGTCTCTCACATCCTTCCCAGTGTTAACAGGGCAAGTTCAAGCAGAGCCTGCAATGTGATGAGATTACAAAAATCTCATCCCCATTCTTTCATTCAGCAAGTGTCTATCAAGAACCTGCTGAGTGTCTAGCTGTTCTTGGCACGTGACACAGTGAAACAAACTGACCAAGACCCTTGTCCTCAGGGAGCTAGCACATCTGTAAATGATCGAGAATGCCAGAGAGTGATGAGTGCGATGAAGTAAAGGTAAAAGATGGGGTACGGGCAGTGCTGGGGGTCAGGGAGCAGGTCACAGAATTAAGTAGAGTGGTCGCGAGAGGCCTTGTTGAACAGAGGGGGCTTTAGGACTTGGAGGTGGCCGGCACCAAAGGTAAGCTGATCCCCCTCATCTGAGAGATGAGGCCTACCCCGGTCTTTTCAGAACTGAGCACTTGTTAATTCCAGCACGGTCCCATGGTGGGGAGAACGGTCAGCCTCGTGGACGAGCTCTCCCTGGTGGGGTCAGAGACACCTTCACAGGGAGTGGCTTTCCTGAGTGAAGATCCTCCCCACCTCCCACGGCGGGCCCACAGGGGACACGTCTCACACACCCCCTCCCGCCTGGTCTGTAGCCGCCCTTGCCCATCCCACTCCTTCCCTCATGGCCCTGGTCTCTGAAGCTGGTTCCACACTTTTCACTCCATCCAGCTCTTCCAGAACCACCAGTGTGCGCCCCTGGCTTGCCTGGCCCTGCAGGCTAAGGTCTTGCCACACTCATCGGGCACCATGTTCCACATCCTCTCTCCCTGAGGTGCGTGCCAGGGGCAGGCCTAATGACTGCCCCCATTTTGCAGATGAGAAATCAAAACAGACTTGTGCACTGAGGCACATCAAGTACGGGCACAAGGAGGATTGAAGCTCATCCATTCACTCATTCATTTGCTGAATTGACTCATTCATTCACATGCTTACTAAGGGTCTTCTACATGCCAGACACTGTTCTAAGAGCTGGGATACCGTGAAGAGGAAAACAGACGCAGTCCCTGTCCTCAGGCGGGTCTTGCCTTGCCATCATCCTGCCTCCATTAAAAAAAAAAAAAAGAATTCCTACCTGCTCCCTGTTGGGAAACCCCCACCTAGAATTCTTTCTCTGATCACATTCCTATCTGAGCCAGCCACAGAGGATCATCATTAAAGGAGATTGATTAATTCTGCAGAGGGGTAGGCCAAGGAAAAGTGATTTCTCTTTGGTAAGGCTGACAGCACTGCTGGAATATTAAGAGGCACCTGTGTAGGAGCCTCTAGGTGAAGCCAGAAGAACAACGCGACAGTGAAATATCTTCTGTCTCTGCCGCCCTCCCTCGCCCTCCCACGGTGTGGGACAGGTACAAGACTAAACAGATGAATCCTGCTCTCAAGGGTGGCGTGGGGGCTGCCGGTGGAACTGCAGAACCCTTTCCAGTTGCAGGCAAGTCCCGAGGTGCCCTGGACGTGAGGACGTGAGGGAGAGACAGCCAGACAACCAGACAGACACGGCAGGAGGGAGGAAGAGACCAAGGGAGACAGGCAGAGGCAGACACGGAAAGAGAGAGATGCAGACAGGCAGATACGAGGGGTGCGTGCTCAGGATGCAGCAGAGAGATAAGGGGAGAAACAAGATGAGAAGGGCTGAGGGGAACTCCAACTTGGAAACTGGAGAGAAATGGACTGAGGGGCAGAGACCAAAACAGGAAGTGAATGGCAAAGCGAGAGGATCAAACTGCTAGTGGGAGAGAAAGATACAAATGTAGACAATGGGCCGGGGGAGAGAGAGGGGGAGGGGAAGAGAGAAAGGCAGAAGGTGAGACAAAAGGAAAAAAGCAGAGAAACACAGGCAGAGAGGACAGACGGTAAATGAGCTGCAGCAGGCTGAAACCGAGACAGAAACAGTGAGGGAGGCTGAGGGGACAGACTCAGGAAAGGAGAGACAGACTGGCAGGGAGAGTGGCTTCCTCTTTGACGTGTGAAACGTGGCTCCAAAGGGTAGGAGCCTCCTGTGAGGGCCGCAGCAGAGAGGGGCCCGGAGACCAGTGCAGACGCACTAACAGTGGGGAGGGTGACGGAGCCATTCAAGGACGAATTAAAACTCAGGGTAACTGGGGGTTTCTATGTCAGTTTCCTGTTGTCCCTGTAACGATGACCTCAAACTTGGTTGCTTAGTACAACAGATGCTTTCTTCTCGCACAGTTCTGGAGGCCACAAGTCTGAGATCAGTTTCAATGGGCCCGAATCAAGGTGTTAACAGGGCTGCACACCCTCTGGAGGCTCCCCAGGAGAAACTGTTCCAGGCCTCTTCCAGCTTCTGAGGCTGCCAGCAGTCCTTTGCCGGTGACCACATGACTCCACTCTGTCTCTGCAGTCACATCTCCCTCTGCCTTCCTCTCGTATGGGTACATGCGATTGCATTTTGGGCTCACCCAGAAAATCCAGGGCAATCTCCCACCTCAAGATCCTTAATAATAACATCTACAGAGGCTTCTTTCCATTTAAGGTAACATTTACAGGTCCCAGGGATTAGGATGTGGGTAGCATTGGGGGTCATCACTCAACCCTCTTGCAAGCTCCCAGAGTTCATCTGCTTTGCTAATGATAAGACACTGGGGGAGTCAGGAGTGGGGTTCTGGCCAGCTCTGTGCCAAATACCTTGTTGGATGCTCAGCTCACCCACCCATCTGACCCTCAGTATCACTAGGGAATGCCCAATACCTCCCACACACGCAACAAGTGGGTTTATAGGATTTGGACCCACACGTGTCTAACTCCAGAGTCTTTTTTATTAGCATTGTTTGATGCCTCCCCAGGGCAGGGAATGCCTGTGCTGGACCAAATGCTGCTTATTTTACCTCTTAAACGTACCATGAACCTGCCCCCTTCTCTTCTTTCATTACTATGAGTCTTATCTCTTATCTGAACTATTGCTTCAGCCTCCTAATTGGTTTTCTTCAGTTTCTCCCCATTGTTGCTGAGAGTAAAGTTCTCACATTTGCTAACTGTAAATCAGTTCCTAACTTACAAGCCTAGCCCGACTCCCTGTCACCTCCAGGGTAAGATAGAAACTCTTAAATCTGGCATTCATGGCTAGTCTAAGCCTTGTCCCTGACACTGTATCCCATTGAGCATCTATTGAGAATGTGGGGTTTAAAGTCTGAAAAGCACGGGTTTGAATCTTAGCTCCTACTCATTCAGCTGTGTGACCCTGAACAAGCTACTTACCTTGTCTGAGCCTCAGCTTTTTCATCATTGAAATGGATAATGTTACCTATCTCACAGGATTTTTTTCTGTATCATTCTTTTTATTTTATTTTTTACTTCATTTTTATTGTTGATGCTGTTACAGATGTCCCCACTTTCCCCCGCTTTGCCCACCTCCACCCACCCCTGGCCCTGCCTTCCTTGGGCCCTCACCACACTGTTGTCTGTGTCCATGGGCCAGGCATATAAACTCCTTGGCTCACCCCTTCACCTTCTCTCACCCTGTCTCTCCCTCCCCCTCCCCTTTGACAGCTGTCAGTCTGTTCCTTGTGTCCATGCCTGTGTTTCTATTTTGTTCCTCAGTTATTGCGTTGATTAGAAATTATGTATCCAGAGCACCCAGCACAATGCTGGCTGGTGAGCAGTAGCTCTTTTTTATTATCATTATTATTTATGAACCTGTTGCTTCCAACAAAACGTGACCTCTTCAAGGACAAAGATGTCACGTTCAAACTTATTTCCAGCACCATTTAGCACGTGTTAGGATTATGAACAGAAGCAGGGAGAAAACAAACCAACCAACCAAAAAACAAGAAAAGGAAGGGGTAGAGAAAAAGGACAGAGAGACAGAGGGAAGGGAAGGGTGATGAAATTGTTTTAAAATCTGTATTCTGGAGGCTCAGGACTAAAACCTTGCAGGTCCCTTTCATGCTGTGTGCCTCAGTTTCTTCTGTAAAACTGGTTGAGGTCGACCTGGATGATCTGTCGTTCTAATTCATTCTCTCTCTGCTCTTCCCTGGGAGCAGTGTTTCCCTGTCCTCTCCAGCATGCTGATGATGGCCAGCTTTAGCAGGCATGAAGGTGGTGGCCACTCTGACAGGGTATTTGGGAGAGAAGCCAGGCTAGGGGCTGGCTGGGCGAGAATAGATGGAGATCTGACCTCAGGTATGATGTCTGGGTGGGATGACCTTGGGGGGCGGTTTAGACTCCAGACCACATTAGGCAGGTTGTTGTCCTTCCTTCACTATTTGTTACTCATTTATTCATTCAACAAACGCTGAGCAAGTAATTCCTATGTGCTGGGCTATGTGGTGGGTATAAGGAGTGTATGCACTAGGATTATAGAGTGAAAGAACTGCAGGGGGTGGGGTTACTGCCCTCAGGCTGCTGATGGCCCAGACACTATTGACATTCTCAGCTGGATGACACTGTTGTAAGGAGCTGTGCTGTGCATTGTGGGATGTTTGGCAGCATCCTGGCTTCTTTCACTAGATGCCAGCACAGCCGTCCACCTTGTGTGACAACCAAATATGCCTACAGACATTTCCAAACATTCCCTGGGTGGCGGTGGGTGGGAAATCATTTGCCCCTGGGTGAGAACCAGGGTCTAGGGGACGCACAGTGTCTGGTGAATCAGGAGAGGTAGGTGAGAACTTGACTAAGTGGGGCCTCGGCTTCCCTACCTGGAAAGAGTAATCCCTGAATGGATCTTGGGGACAGGGGAGGGGGAAAGGAACCTGGCCTCAGGGGCTGCGCTGACCTCATAGGATGGTTGTCTATCCCCTTCCTCCCATACTCTGGCAGGCAGAATGGCCCCCCGTCGACTCCGGCAAATCTCAGTCTCTCAGACACCTCTCCCCTCCTGACTTGCCCTGGGCTGCTGGTATTTGTAACCTAGCTGTCTATCTCAGCCTCCTTTCTCACTCAAGAGGGAAATTAGCCTCGCCCTCCAGCTCCCACATTGTTGCTTGCTTTGTGGTTCCCTCACTTCTCCTCTTCCACTCCAGGCACCAACAATTTCCAAGCAGTGCCTCGCTTTTTCCCCCCACTGATGGGTGGCCACAGATCTGGAAATTGGCTCTCAAAATCTGCTGTGCCTGCCCAGCTGGGCTCCGCTCAGCAATTGCTGGGACTTGGATGAAGCTTGGCCCCAAAGGAGACTCTGCCTCTCTGATAGATACTCAGCTCCTGCTTGCCTCATAGATATTTCAGAAGCTTCAACTGATGCAAAATAAAAACAAGACCAAAGACCAAAGTAAATATTCGTGCAGCAGCATCTTGGAGCAGGTGGGGAGTGGAGAGGAGTAATGAGCAGGAAGAGCTCTAGCTGCTCCTGGCTTCTGGCCTCAGCTTGGTTCAGGCAGCGGCTCGGCCTTGGCCTTGCTTTGGGCAAGGCTCCTGTAGATAACTTGCTGATGTTCTGAAACCTCCAGCCTCTAGATCGGGAGTTCCTGCCTGGGGCCATTAGGGATTCCTGACCCCTCTGATCTTACAGGCAAATTTTTATGTGTATATACTTTTCTGTAATTTTCAAAGGAGTCAGCATCATCCCAAATGTGAAGGGTCTCTGCTTCAGGTCTGTGGATGGTCCTACTTGAGTGTATCATCACCTTCCCAGGAATATTCCTTCTTCTCATTTCCTGACTCCTTTGTTTCTTATATTCTGTCTTGTCCAGGATCAGTGAGAATCTCGCAGTGCTGGGCATGACATCAAACTAGACTTGGAATGGAATGAACAGGTTGTAGAATCCGTCTCAAGTACACCTGCACTCACCTAACCAGAGAAGCACTCAGAGCCTGGTGACCCCATCTGTGGGTGGGATCATAAGAAAGCTCAGCAAAGGGGATCCTTAGGAGGTAACTGCAAAACTTAGCTGGTGTCACAGAACTGAGGAAGTCTGTAAAGGGCTTGCTGAAGGGATAGGATATAGGGTTCCTGATGGTAAAAAAAAAAAAAAAAAGCCCACTCCCCTGTTCCTGTGGCTTTGCTCCTGATTAGGCCTGAATCTGAAACACCTACGTGGGTTAATGGATGAGCAACATTCTGTGAGTCAGGAGACCCATATTTGAGCATTAGCTTTCACCAAATTGCTATATGATCTAGGGAAGGTCACTGACAACCCCCTGGGCTTGAATTCCCCCACTTGTATAGTTAGGCAGAATTGGGCTTACTTCCCAGTTTCACCAAGGGATGGCCGTAACTATAGTGAAACTCCATCCCAGTACTTATTCTTGGCCACCTCCTTGCACTTAATCCTCATTTTGGGACATTCTTGTTCCATCTCAAACAAAACAGAAATGATCCCATCCCTAGAAAAAATATGGTGTTGGGTTTAAATTCTAATCTTTAATGTCCTCCTGGCTCTAACACTTCATGACTTTCTTTCCTGCCCTTGTGCTATTTTCTTGTTAACTGCTGTCTTGAACTTGAAATCCAGGGGACAGAATCAATGTTTATGATCACTTAACCCTCCCCTAGGCACTGTGCTGGTCCCATTTACTGTGCACAAGCAAGGTCGATCTTATCATCCCCATGTTACGGGCTAGAAAACCCAGTTCCGAGATGTGCCTGCCTCACATCTCTCAGTCAGCAATCGGAGGTCAGGACTCACACTCAGATCTGCTCAGCTCCAAGTCCCGTGGCTCTTTATACATGATTATGTTATAATTACTTATTATCTCAACTTTCTTAAATTTAATTTGTTCTTTTATTTAATATTTATTGTCTATAGTGTAAGGCTCTGGGCCAGTTGGCGTGGATTCCAAGATGTGAAGTCTGTCCCTGCCCTTGATCAGCCTTGTACGTGAAGAGAAGCCATGTAAATAAAAATTGCAAAGCAAGGCAGTAATCACTATCGCAGACCGAAGGGAGGGAAGTGGGGGCACAGAAAGTAAGACTTAACATTGGGGGGAACCCTGGAAGACTTCTCAGAGGGGGCGACACCCGAGCTGAATTGGGGGGGGTGTCTTTTTTTGAGAAGAGTCTTCATTAATCAACTTAGCCAACAAACTACTGAAAACCTACTATGTACCAGACACAACTAGATGCTGAGACACAACTGCGCACAAAACAGCAAGGTCTCTGTTCTCATGGAACTCACATCAGAGCAGGGAAGATAGGCAGTAAACAAACAAATGGAGCTAAGATTGAGATCTGGGGACTGGAAGGAAACTAGGAATTGCCCAGGTGACAGGATGATGGCTGGGAAAGGCACCCCGGGCAAAGGCGGAGGCGCATAGGAGCATGCTGGGGCACGGCGATCCCTTTGGAGACTCTGAGACACTTATATTCCAGTGTGACTGGAATAGTTTTGACAAGATGAGTAAGGAAACTTGAGAAATACACAAAGACAAGTCATGAGCACCTTGCATGACATAATAAGCATGAATTTTATGTCGCATGTAACGAGGACCTGTGGTAGAGTTTTAAGGGAAGGAGAGAGAATGTCAGATTTGGCTTTGAGACAACCAATTCTGTGGCCTGGGCAGAGGATCAGTTTGGAAGGGACCAGGACTGAAGGCAGGGAGAACGGTGGGGGCCTGAGCCAGAACACTACCAGTAGAGTGAAGGGGAAGGAATTAGAAGTATCTGTCAAGTAATGTTTGTGTGACGTGGGTGTTGGGTATGGGGTGGTGGACCAGCCACAGTGTGGCTGGACTAGGAAAAGCATTGAGGGTAGCATACCAGCTTTCAGTCTTGGGGACCCCAGTGCTGGTGTCACCATCAACTCTGAATACGAAGTCTGAATGTGAGTCCAGAAGCCAGGCAATCTGTGTCCCCTAGAGCACCTTTGGTGGCACTCTGCTTAGTAAAAACTAGTGTTTTGCTGCACAGCTGTGCCATGTGAATCTTATGATTCCTGCAAACAAACTCCACTATAATATCGAGCTACTGTCATCTCCTTGTATCTGATGCTCTTTGGGGGACATCTTGGTTTCATGTCAGGCCAAGTCGAAGTGATCCCACTTGTGGAATGGGTACGAAGCTGGGCTTAAGCTCCTACTGAATCTAACACACTTATCCAGTCTTTCAGATAGAATATATTTTGTCCAGAACTTTTCTTTTCCATTCTTACTCTCCCACATCTCTTATGGGCAGCTGGTCTGTCTGTCCGTGTGGCTGCCTTCTTCTCTGTGACAAAGTCTAAGCCGGATCTGCTCAGTCCAGCTCTGTGTTAGTGACCATAAGACAACAAGTTATATTGTATATCATGCTCTCGTTTATCTCTTAAGCAACAGGGTTTCTTAAATCAATTATGTGCCACTTCATGCTCCCCTTGTGGCGGAGCCTCTGCCTGAAAGGCTGTCCCAGACCTCAGGCCTCACTGCCTCTAGGTAACCCTGCTAATTCTTTAGTCCTCAGCTCCACCACCGCTTCCTCAAGAAAGCCTTCCTTGACCTCCTGGCCAAGTCAGTGTCCACCGTTGTACACCTACCTGGCACCTCCTGGAGCCCCTTCACAGTTGGCAACTTTACATGTGTATGTGAGGGTTTTTAAAATAAATATTTTTGTATTCTAGACTATCAAGTTCCATGATTACAAGAACTATGTCTGCTTTGTTCATAATTTTGCCTGTGCCTAGATGAGTGTATGACACCTTAGGTATTCAATAAATATTTTGCTGCTAATGGTGAGGATCGGGAAGGAAATCTGGCCCTTCCTTCCTCCTGGGCTGAGGTTATCCCAGGACTTTACTGGAGGAGAAATGGAGATCACTTCCATTGATGGACAATGTGGTTGTAAGATGAGAAATGCTAGGAGTAAACATCACAGATTCCAGAAGGTGAGGAGGCCTTGGATTCCTGCCATGCCTCAGAAAGGGGGAAAGTCCAGAACTAGGGACCCTGGAAGAGGTGCTGTCTGATGAAGAGGAGAAGAAGACCTTGAATGTCACTGTCTCAGACATTTCCAAGGAGCCCACATAAGGCCAAAGATGCTGCTCTTGCTGGGATGCAGAGATGACAAGGCTTTGTGGAGGAAATGATGACCCTCTATTCCCATGCAGGTGATCCGCGGGGAAAGGAGTCATGTTCCTGTGGCATCTGGTTAGTTATAGCTAGACAGTGAAGCCAGCTGAGTACTGCTGGACCTCCAGGGACACAAGCCCCTCTTGATCTACAGACTTTGGAACGATGCCTCACCTTAGCAGAACAGGGAGCCTTGGACCAGGGCCTCCAGAGGATAAAAAGGAGCATGGCCTGGGAGCCAGCAGGCTGAGACGGGTGCCGGACCTGAGCTGGGCGCCACTAGACTGGGACTGAGGCCTGTGCCTCTCTCTTCTCCACTAGCCTGTGAGACCCTGGAGGGCAGAGCTGGCCTCTTCCCCATCCTTGCTCACCCACGGTGACTATCATTCCACCAAAGAATGTTCGTGGAAAGAATAAGTAAATAAACCTCAGACAAGTGGTTCGCCATCTAATCCTCAATGTTCTTTTCTAGAAAGTGAGAATAAGAACACCTGTTCTCTATTGTGAGGATTGAAGGACGTAATGAACATGAAGGCACCCAGCATGGGCCCCAACATAAAGTAAGTGACACTCAAAAATACTTACCTGCTCTTTTCCCTTTAATCACACGTTCTGAATTCAGGTACTCCATGTATTTGAATGACCTTCATATTTTCTAGGCTGAACTTGACAGAGCAGTAGTGACTAGACAGTCACAAGATACATGACCGGGGGCCACCAATAGTGGACACCCGTTTGGCTTTGTTTTCCTGCTCTTAATCTATTCCCCTTTCACAACACTCCACTTTTCCCATATTGAACCCCCCATCCCAGTCCCAGAGGCTCAGGAGGAGCTGACCCCACACAGGTGGGAATAGAGTCCACCTCATCCTGGCCAATCAGGGCACTGAATTCCCCTCGCCACAGGGAATAGCGAGATATGGCCTAAGCCCACTGAAACTCAGTGCTGGGACTTGTGAGCGAGGGAATCAGCCAGAAAGCTGAGAGGATGGGACGTCTACCCGCCCGGAGCTTCGGGCAGCCCCTATGCTCCCGCAGGGTGGGACGCAGGGAGAGCCTCCGGAGAACAGAGCCGAAACTCAGGAAGTCCCGATGACAGTTTCATTCTCTTGGTCCAAGCTGAATACCAGTATTCCTTTGGGCTTTAAAATTCTGAGATCTAATTAATTCCCCTTTTTACCTAAGTCAGTTTGAGCTGGCTTTTCTGACACTTGCAGTCAGAGGAATTTTAACTAATAGAAGACTTTGGAGTTTACCTCATCAGATGCCTTAATTTTACAGAGGAAGAGTTTGCAAAATTACACATTTTTAAAATACACAACTGGTTTTTCAAATAAATAGGTTGCCTCACTTGCTTTTGTCTTTACTGAGGACCGGGACAAGGACAGGTTGCCCTTCTGCCTGGGTAGGGTCATAGAATATTGATTTTTGGTGACAGAAGGCCTAATCTTTCTCCAAGACAGAGAATTTCTTGATTCAAGTCCTGAGGAATCAGTTTTGTTTTGCATTATAATGTTTTTATCCCCCAGGCAGAACTGCTGATGACCGTCCTTTCCCTTCCACACAATGTAATCAGCAGCGATTAATTCTAATCACAAAGAAACAGCAAGAATGAACAAAGCATTAATTGGGCGGAAGTAATCAGCATCTCCTTTAGCCCACAGTTGGTACCTGTGTGCAGGCCAGTGTGGGCAGGCATGGGTGTGCATGCACATGCACTCACACACTCAACCAGGGAGCAAGGAGAGGGTACGGAACGTGCATGTTGTCTGTTCAGCATGGTGTACTATTAAAAAAAATCAAGGACTTTGGAGTCACAGATGTTCTACTACTAAACAGTTGCTTAAACTTGGCCTCCTTATTTGTAAAACCAGGATACACAGACCTACTTCAAAGTGGTTTAGAAGATTAAATAAAAATATTGTAGGGAAGCACTTTTCATTGGTATGTAGCAGGAGCTCAGTAAGTGCTAGTTCTCTTTCCTTCTTTCCACATCAAACACCTTTTATAGCTCATAGAAAAGAAAGGCCTAAAGTGAGCTCAGATCCTTGAATATTCTGGACCCACCCTAACCAGCTTGATAGTCTCCTCCTGATTCCCTCCCCTTAGTCCTATAGGTGTCCTCCCCCATCTACTCCCAACACCCCCCTTGCCATACACACTTTCTCTCTCTCTCTCTCTCACTCCTTTTGCCTCTTTCCTCCCTAGGATTGTAAATTCTGGGAGGGCAACTCAGTACCCTGTACCCTCAGTACCCTCAGGGCCCTGGCCTTTGCACACAGTGGACGCTGAGTGGACATTTGTTGAATAACTCTTGACAGAGCCTGTGCCTTTGCTCCTCCTCTCTCTCCATCTTGGCCTCAGCCCTGGTCATCCTCCAGGCTTAACCTTGGTATCACCACCTCCTTCATGATATTTTTGAAGCCTGTTTCTGAAGCACTCTCTTCTTCTCTGAACCCAATTCCTATTTCATGATACCTGCAGCTTCCTACCTTGTGATATAAGATATGTGGGTCTTCTCTATTTCCTCAGGTTCCTTCACTCAATCATTCACCCACCTCCTTGAGCCAGTGTATGTTCGGCACCATGGATATGGAAAGGCATCTGGCTGGGTCTGTGTCTTGAGGTACTCAGGTTCAGGTGAGTCTTTGAGCACAGCAATTGGTCTGACTCATTTTTCTGTACCCTTGGCCTTGGGCCATGGTAGGTTATCCTTAAATATTTCATAATGACGATGGGTTGCCCAAAAGAGGACATCTGGGCTGGGCCCTTAGTGGCCCTTGTGAGATTACAGAAGACCAATGAGCTTCTCGAGGTTGAACACAGATGTCTTTGTACTTTCTGAGAGAAAGGATGTGGTATTATAGATGGATATCTGGGGATAATTAGCTCTGACCCTAGATTGTGTCATACAGGATACACTCAAACCTAAAAACTCCCAATTGGCTATAACTTAGTGCCCAGGGATATATGATTTAGAAATATACCTGGCCTAGTTTGCCACTGAGTTTCACAGTGAGGTTAAACAAGTCATATATCCCTTCGTGGTATCAGGTTAGCCACCTCAATTTTATTTAATCAACAGTTCTGAATCTCTACTGTGTCCCTGGCCCTATGCTTAGTCTTGAGATACAGAGATAAATTGGTTATGATTAGCTCCTTTTGAGGGCTCATAGTCTAGTAGACACTATGAGTAGGGGCATCATGTCCCACCATGTGATTCCACTGCTGGGAGGCTCCACAGTCAGCTACCAAGAGTTTCCCCCTCCCCAGGATCAGGCAAGACACTTCCTCAGAACAACCCCTTCACCTGCCCCAAAATCTCTGACTGTGCCCACTGTGGATAGAGAGAGAGCCAAGGCTGCTGCCAAGTTCATTAATAATTTTGGCTTTCTGGAGAGAGAAGTTGGAATGCTTTGCTCTTCAAATATCAAAACATCCAATTAACACAGCTAATTAGTATCACTAGCAGCAGTCAAAGGAATGGCAATTCAGATGCAGGATTTCAAAGGTTTCCTAGTTATGGGCCAAGGCAACCCCTCTCTTGCTAATGACAAGAGTTCCTTGCTTAGGCAATTCTATAGCAGCCACCAATTAGCCTAGCCAGGGGCAGAGACTGGCCTCTTCCCTGAGCCTGGCCTCTTCCTTGAGCTGTTTGTGTTATCAGAACTGGAGACGGAGAACAAGAGACAGAATCGGGGGAGTAGTAGTAAGTTAGAAAAAGAGAGAAATGCAGGGAGAGACACAAAGAGAAATAACACATAGACATTGAGTTTCAAAGAGAGAGAGAGAGGGAGAGAGAGAGAGAAGGTGACTGACTGATAAACAGATGGCAATTATGTAAACAAAGAGAAAAAATAAATTCCTTAAATATAGAAAAGATATAACAAAAAACTTAAAACACCAGTAGCTTTGGTAAGGTAGCTGATCATTGGGAAGCGTAGCGTTCTAATCCATAAAATCAGGCTTAGCTGTGGGGGTTCAAGTTAAATTTGGCAAAGTTGGACCGCTATGGTGAGATCCCAAAGAGGAGAGATGAGGGGCCCCAAATCAGAGACCTTCTCTTCCCTTCTCCCAGTGAGACTTGATTTCCCCTGAGAAGAGCAGGTACGAGGCCAGCACTCCTCCACCTGTGCACTTTCTCCTGGAATCCCAGTGCCCAAGAGCCAGGCCTGTGATCGCCCGGGAGTGCTGTTGTCTCCTGGGAGGAAGGAAACCAATGGACCTCCCACTGAATCCACCTCAGAAACGACCTTCATGCCTTTCCTCCTCTCCCGGCGCTGTCGCTGCCATGGTTCAGAGCCCACAGCCGCATCTCTAGATTACTGCAGTGGCCTCTGGTCTCTCCTTGCTGCTGCCCAATCCATTCTTATCACAGTTGTGAGAGTGACACTTTGAGGTAGAGATGTGACTATGTCTCTCCCTCACTTGAATTCCTTTTTGGTGGGTCCCATACTTTGATCTCTGGATCAAGTCCAAGCTCATTAAACCTGATTTCAGGACCTCCCTCTGGGCTGTGGCTCCTGCTGTCTCCTCTGAAGCCTTCTCCTGACCCATCACTCTCACTCCCCGCTCCCCACTCCAACCACACCGGAAGACATGGGGGCCCTGGGTGCTCCATATGTCTTTACCGCTAAGCTCCTCATGCTGTCTGGCTCTGCAATACCTAACTTGTGCTCTGTACTCTGTGCTTTTCTGTCTCTGTGTTGACTCACACACTTTTCCTGCCTATTAACTTGTTCTTTTTACCACCTCACCTCTTACCCATCAGGTGCACAAGGGTCACAAATGCAAGTGTCTTCAGAGGAGGGGCTCATAGTGTACATATGTGCAGTGACAGGTGTGAAACAACAGGGGGAGTCATGGCAAAGTGGACATGAGTGCCATGCTCAAAGACCCTCAGACTCAACATTAAACTGATCAACCAAGCAACTCACCAGCTAGCAAACACTCACTGGCCAAACCCTCCACCTGTAGGAAGATGTTGGCCATGGGCCACCAGTTGCTGTTGCCTGATCTGTAACCTGGTCTTGGAGTTCAGCCTGGCTCCACAAGGTCCTCTGTGTTCAGAACCCACTTCCACCCTTGCTACCTCCTTGCACCTAGTTCCCCTACGCAGGGGCATTTTCACAGCCTCTGCTATCTACTCCCCTCTGGGCCCTGCAGGGGTGTTAACTCTATGTAAATAGCCGCAAAGAACACTAACGTTTACAGTGACAAGGCCAATCCCATCAAACACCAGGCCCGGGCAAGATGTTATTAATCAGCATTTTAATGAGGTCTAATTACCGCAGCGGATGCCTCCCACCAGGTAAGGCAGTGGTTACAGATGGGAGCAAACCAGGAAATCACTGCCCTCTCCTCAGGGTTGGCTCCACTGTAGCAAGGGAAGGTTAAGTCTGGAAGGGCAGGGTGGCAGAAGTGGCAAGAGTCCAGTAGAGGGCCCTGCTAGCAGGAAGCAATGATCCCTCTCCCTAACCAACGTAAACACAGACTGGACAGTGGCAGAGCTGGGCCTCTAGGTGGAGAGAAGCTCCAGAAAGCAGGTCACCATTTCTTCTGTGGTCACCCAGCTGACAGTCTGCCTTTCCAGATTTGATAGGGTCTCTGTTCCAACCCTCTACCCTGAGTCAGGCCTTGGTAAGGCATTATAGTCTTCAAAAAATGGTCTTTGGGTTCTCAATTCTTTGTTTTTTTCTCTTTGCACCTCCATTCATAGCTCTTTTCTCTGTACAACACTCAAGCACCTGGGGCCCCTCCCAGCCTCATCCTCCATTGCAGTTTAGTGGTAAACAGGGCAGGCTGCCGAATCTCAGTGCTAGACAAGACTCTTAACCACCACATCTACCCGCAGTGTGATCTTGGGAAAGTTACTTTATCTCTCTGATCTTCAGGGCCCTCGTCAGTAAGATGAGAACAAGAATCCCTGTCCTCTCCTCTTCATATGGTTGTTTTGACATTAAATTAGGGGAAAAAACCCAGGGCAGCACCTGCCACTTAACTGAGTCCCTTCCTTAATTCTGTATCTTCACAGAGAAGTCAATAGATGGGGCAAATTCTTGGCTGTTGCTGGTTGTCTCTTTCTTGATTGATAAATGAAGTAGGGACTTCACAATGCTCCCAAAATCATGCCAAAAAGATGTGACCATTAACCTAGAGTGAAATGACCTGGCTTCCCCTCTCTATCTCCTCCTATTTACACCATCCACTCCTCCTGTTAATACAGGAATTCCCTCATGCTATTCTCTTGCTCAAAAACCTTCTCCGGCTTCCCATTGCTTATAAACTAAAACCCCAAATTAATGCTATGGCACTCAAGTCTTTCTGTAATGTGTCCCCAAAGTAGTTCCTAAGTCTCCCTTGTGTGAACTTCCCACACCGGGCAGGCCAATTTCTTATCGTGCTCAGCTCTCCCCCTGAGCCCCTATTCATTGGGACCACCCCCTCCCCAGAATGCCTTCCCTCCCTCACCAAGAGACTATAGGCCCGTCACCAGACTGTGAGGCTGGGTGCTATTTTGTTTTGTTTTATTTTGAATCTCATCAATAGAGCTAGACACAATGATGGCCCACAATAAATATTTGTTAAACGGACTACACACCACCCTTTCAAACTCTCCTCTTTCAAAGCCCAGAACATTTCTCCTTGGGCGCCCTGAAGTAGTCAAGTTCAGGGTATGAAGCCAAACAGACCGGGGGTCAAGTCTGAGCTCTGCCATTGTGATGGCTCATTTTACTCTCATCTTGGCTGGGGCATGATGTTCAGCTAAGTGATCACACATTATTCTGGATGTTTCTGGGAGGATATTTTGGATGAGATTATCACTTACATTGGTGAACTTTGAGTAAAGCGGAGTATCCTTCATAATGTGAGTGGGCTTCATCCAATCAGCTGTAGTTCTGAATAAAACAAAAGACTGACTTCCCCTGAGCAAGAGGGATTTCTACAATGAAGAGCCTGTGGACTTGAACTGAAACATCTGCTCCTCCCTGGGTCTCCAGCCCATCCTGTGGACTTTGGACTTGTCAGCCTTCAAAATCACATGAGCCAATTCCTTAAGAGAAACCCCTTCGTGGTGGGAGACACATATAGATCTGGCGGTCCTGTTTCTCTGGGGAAGCCTGACTTACAAAACCCCTTATTGGCTGTGCCCTTCTGTCCAGTTTTCTTACCTCACTGAGCCTCTGTTTTCTAAGCTACAAAAAGGAGATAATCAGTCCTCCTCCCTGGGATTGTTGAGACTCTGCCTGTATATGTAAAAACCCTGTAACTTGTGAGCTACTGGTGCCTTGCTAAATCTTATCATCAAGGCCCACACCTCCAGGAAGGTGTGCCCACTTGCTCCAGCCCTCTTTGTTCTCGGGCTATCTGAGCTCCACCAGAGCAGTCTGGGCCCACCCCACACCCCGACTCTGTTGTTTCTCCCTTTCTCTCAACCTCTAAGCGGGAGTGATATCTGGCACAGGAGAGGAGATAGAGGGGGTGGGAACAGGGGCCCAGTGGAGATGCCCAGCAAGACCCAGTCTGGCGACAGCCCTCAAAGCTAGAGCGGAGGCTGCTGCGCAGGATCCAGACACTGCGCTTGCAGGCGGCTGGGTCCTGAATTTAAATGCACCCCATTGCTCTTTGTCTAGACAGGGTAATAAACATCCTCAGACAGTGCATTATGGATGCAAAGGTGCAGCCCTGGCTCTCTGCTGTCTGCCACCGTCTGAGGGAAGGGAGACATGTCTGGGGCCTGAAGGAGACAGACTTTGTGGGGAGGGAAATAGGTCAGAGCTGGTGATGCCTCCTCGGCAGGGCAGGGAGGGCTGGACCCCTCACGCTAAGCCAGTGTTTCCCGATCTTGCATGCCATGATCCAGAGAAAAATGGTGATATTTGTTCTCCCAGTAAAGGAAGAAGTGGGGGCTGCCTTTGGCTGGAAGTTCCTGGCCTGGGGGCCCCACTGCTTCAGGCCTGTGAGGCAGGCATGGGCAGAGGTATCAGTACTTGGCCTGGCAGTCACCCACCCGGGCACTGGGCATGGGAATCCCTGTGATACTCTTCCCTCTCAGCTGGAAGCACAAAAGATGCCATGGTCCTCATGGGCCAGCCAACGGAAAGCTCAGCTGAGGAGGCTCATTTGTCCTCCTGAGCTCCAGTGGGTCTGTGGCTGCTGCTCTTTCTATGGATGGAGAGTCTGCAGACCTGATCATACCATCCCTCACAATGCCCAGTGCCTACCTTCCTCAAGGGGGCACACAAAACAAGGACTCTGTCCCTCTGCTCAGCCCCATCTCTAAGCACTCCTTCCCCGACTAATTTTATCCATTTTTAAAAACACTATCCATTTTTTTCTATTCTCTCTCTCCCAAGTCTGCAGGTGGCCACTTCGGTCTAGGAGGTAGGGCTCCAGGCTGGCTTGGCTGCAGGCTGGTCTCCAGTGTCCTTTCTGGGCTCAAGCGGCAGTGGCTCCTTGTGCCAAGCTCGCTCTTCTCCTGGTGGACCACCCGAGTAGCCAGTGCCAAGCCAAACTGCACAAGCACATCAAGTCCTCCATCACGCTCGGTTTCATTAGCTTCCCGTTCGCCCGAGCAAGTCCCCTCAGTATGCCAACGGCAGTGGGGCGAGGAAGAACACTCCTCCCACAGCCCCTCCTGGCACTGGAAGCTCCAGACATTTCCAGCTCCTGAGCACAGCACCTTGTGCCTCGTCTCTGGGTCTTGGCCCAGAATGTCCATTAACTGTGACGTCTGCATCAGATTGCACTCTTGGAAGGGAGGGGCCTCGCCTGACCACGTTTGTGTCTCTAGACACTAGTATGGGGCCCGTCACAGAAGTGCTTAGAAACTCCTTGCTAAACAAATGTGTGAATAATTGAACATGTAAATGGCCAGTGTCTGTGTCCTTTTGGTTTCTATGTGGTCACTTGCCTCTGTACCTGGACCTGCTGGTCTCTGTATGTGCCTTGACCCTGGGCGCACTGGGGTAGAGCTCAAGATCCAATGTCTGGGTTCCAGTAGATCTAAGACACACTGAATAAGGGCAAAGACCCTCGAGCTATCATCCAGAATTATGGGTGCAATTTGAGTTCATAGAATGTCTGGCTAGGAAAGGACATTAGAGACTCCGCAGTTCAACTGTCCCGTAGGGAAGAAGCAATGTCTACTTGTCTTTGACCCCCAAAGCGCAGCATAGGGCCCGGTACAGGGTGGGTGCTGGGTAAATACTTGCTGTTGCACGAATCCCTCTAACACTCTTGTAGACAGAGGAATGAAAGCCCAGAGGGGGAAAACGAAGTCTCTGAGTCACACAGGAAGTTTCTACTAGTCTGGATACCAGCCCGGCTCCCTTGCCTTCTGGGAGGCCAGAACCCGACTGACTTTTCTAAGGCCTTGTTCCTTGACACAGACCTAAGTTTATATGAAGGAGAACTTTAATTACTTGTTCCAAATTTGTCTTAGATCATTGACGAGTGATCTAAAATGGATGAATTTCTGTTGCTTTAAGGCAAAAAGCAATTATGTAGCAGCTCTAGAGCAGGATTTGGAGGTGGACAGACCTGAGTTGGAGAATCAGCAGAAGCACTTCCTAACTACAGGGCCTTGGGCACAGCCCCTGATCACCCCGAGCATCAGGGCCTTCCCTGGACTCCTGCTCCACATGGGGCCACAGTGCCTGTCTCTCAGGATTATAGTGAAGGCCGTGCTGCGTGTGCCATTTACTGAGAACATCCTGATCTTAGTTGGTCGATCACCTATAATGACGCTGCGTTTTCAGACTGTACTTCCGAGCTGGCCTGCGGCACTAGCCACCGCCTTTGGAGAATGCTCACCCTCACAAAGGCTCCCTGTCTCAAAGCCCTGCCATCCTGGTATTTTAATATGCGCAGAGCCACTGCTCGTTGTGGAACGCCACTGACCATAACGTCTGACATTTTGAAGATTAAAAGTGTTTTGAATTAGTCATGGACTTGTGAAGTCACCGCTCCTACTTGTCCTGATCCGGAATATAAAAATGACTTGCAGCAGAGCCCAGTAACTTTCCCTCAACAATTACCTTCCGGGGAGGCACTGAGGCCACGTGAAAGCTCTCAGTCACTCAGGAAAAAAAGACAGAGCAGTGGAGAGATGACAGGAACAGACTCGGAGACAGGGGTCTGGCCTGCCTGCTCCACTGCCTCTGCAGAGAGTGGGGCGGGGGGGGGGGGGGCGGATGGGGAGGGGCAGACCTCAGGAGTCTGGCTGCACACACAGGAGCAGAGCAGGGGCTGCGGGCTCACGGGGCTCTGGGCTGCGGGCTCACGGGGCTCTGGGCTGAGCCCCTGGCTGTGCCCCCTGCAAGTCTTGTGACCCCAGGTGAGTTAATGTCTTCAGTCGACATTTTCTCACTTGCAAGACAAGAAACAGTGGTTCCTGCATAAGGCTGCTATGAGAATTTAATAAGCTGATGGAGCTCTCAGCACAGTGCCTGGCACATGGTCAGCACTCAGTAAGTCTTTTCCTTCTCTCAAGAGCTTCCTAGTGTCCCAAGGCTCAGATGTCTTCCTCATGCTCTGCATTCCTAGAATCCCAGGGACATCCACAGGCACATATCATTACTGAAATGCTTAGCTAAAGGGAAGTGACCTTGGCGTTCTCCAGTCTGTCCCCAGTGCACATAAGTAGGGGCAGACTGCAAAGTTGGTCACAGTGTTCTCGTGAGAGGGCGACAAAGAAGGATCCCCTTTGCTTTTGTGCTAGTCATCGGGATGCATGGGTCTCTGTGGTGGTGCAGAAGGTTTTCCGCCCAGGCAGGAATTCCGGTCCAACCAGCTGGCTTCCTGACCACCTATTCAGCAGATCCCTGACCTACTGGGATCTCCACAAAGTGATCACACAGAACTAGCAGCCAGTCAGTATGTTAAGCACATACATACATGCTCATTTAACTTCCCAATAACCCTGAGAAGTTTGTGTCATTATCTCTATTTGACTCTGGGGTCCAGAGAGGTGAAGCAACTTGCCCAAAGTTGCACAGGATTTAGCAATGGCAGAGCTAGGATTTGAAACCAGATCTGTATGATGGCAGAATCTGGGCTCCTAACCACTGAAACACACCAGCTCAAATATCCAGAGTCCTGGCCCTTGCGTGAGCCTAGACCGGTTGGCTGCCCTGGCTTCACCATAGCTGGAGATGTGACATTCCCCAAGGATGCTGAGGAAGGTGCCCTCTGTGCTAGTGTAGCAGCCAGCTAGACCTCCGGGAGCTTGGAGCATGTTTTGGGGTTGTGCCCTTGTCTCCCATCAGGGGGCACTCTGAGAGGCCAGCTCCCAACACTGGTGCCTGCACATGCTACAGGAATGCCTAAGGGGCCAGAGGTTACCCGTCCCAGCACAGGCTGGGGTGAGATGTTTCCTTAAGAGCCCAGTGCTGGGAGATGCTTTGTGTTCCTTTATTACGCATGTGCTTTTGTTGTAATTAGCACAAATGGTAAATAAATGAGCAAGCAACCTAAAATAACCAGCCCAGGGACACACACACCAGGCTGTCACGTGGGGCCTCAGGAGATGACTCCTTCCTCACCACAGATCTTCCCTGCAGGACACACTGGAAAGAGAGACTCTCTGTGACATTCCTATGCCCTCTACTTGTCCCTTAGCTCAGCTCACAGGCCCAGATCACACCCTTTGTCAAGAAGCCACTCTGCCCCCCTTGGGGAGGCAGGAGAGAGTGACAGGGAGGCCTGAAACACAGTTCCTTCAAGGTGAAGGTCAAGTCACCACTTTTCTGAAAAAGCTCAAATGGTATTTGAATCTGAATCTAAACCGAGGCATGAGGAGGTTGAAGGAGGAGGGGGAGAGAGGAGAGGGAGGACTGGAAGAGAAGGGAGAACAGAAAGGATGGGCCCCCAAAGTGAGGCTTTGAGGAGATGGGACGGGAAGGGGAGGGGAGGGAAAGGAGGGGAGGGGAGGGGAGGGGAAGAAGGGGAGGGGAGGGGAGGGAAAGGATGGGAGGGGAGGGGAGGGGAGTGAAGGCAGGTCTGGGGCTGCCCTGGGCTGCTGGCCTGCTGCTTGGCCCTGCACACCACCACCTCCTTGAATCCTCAGTCCTCGCTGTCAGTGAAGGTGTAGAAGCACAGTGCCTATTCCAGACTGTGTAAATGCAGAATTGGGTGCAAAACACATTCACTATATGCCTTAAGAAAGGAAGGTAGCTAAGGAGAAAGAGAGAGAAAAGTAAAGTGGTACAGAGGGGAGGAGCGATGGGGTGGGGGAGAGATAGCAGGTGGAGATGGTAAGAAAGGGCATACTAGAGACAAGTGTGTGTGCGGATAGATGAGAGACAGGGAAGGAGGGAGGTGGAGAGAGAGAGGGGAAGAAATAGGTGAGGAGGAAAGATTCCATCCAGGAGATGGAAAAAAAAAAAACCTGGGAGAGGTGTAGGGGATGTGCCCCATCCCCCTGCCCTCTACAGGTGGCTCAGGCCCCCCAGGACTCAGATCCCAGCCTAGACAAAGGACTTGGCGGCCTCCCAGTCCTCTGCGGTGAGGAAGCTAGACTCTCAAAGGCAGCCATGCACCATGGGGGCCAGGAGAGGGCACTTCAACCTCAGACAACAGCCACAGAGCTGCAGCTGGTGGTCCTGCCAGGCAAGCAGTGAGAGGCTGAGAGCCAGGAGGAGCCAGTCTCTTGCTCAGGTTGGTGGGTTCCCAGCCTCCCCCGTGGGGCCCGGCCCCTGTGCACACTGATGGGCAAGGCCCTGGTCTGACTGCCACCTCCGGCCCTGATGCTGCCCTGTTCCACAGTGCTGTCCTGAAGGGCAGCATGCCTCTACCTTCTCCCAGTGGCTCCTCTTCACTTTCCCCACCACCAAGAATCATCCCTTCCTTGAGTACAGGGACACTCATTTTCAAAACCATTTCTTACACACTATGCCCTTTGAACTGCACGGCCATTCACAAGGTGGGCATGGCAGGAGAATGGGAAACAAGCATAGAGATGGAGTGTAGGTTGTCTGAGCTCACAGTAAAAATAAATATCAGTGTTTTCCAGTTCTCACATTCTGCAGTGAGAACCCAAGTACATCTGTTAACTCTTTCCTGTGACGTGTTTCCGCAATACTAGAATTTAGGAGTGCTCACACATGTTATCCCTGAGCAACAAACACGCACCTTGTTGCAGGCTGAGCCGCGGCCTCGGTCTCAGATCTAGACCACAGACTGAGCCCTGAGCCCAGCTGTCAGTGACTTTGTCCTGGTAAAAGTTTTGAATCACGCACGTGAGTACAGACAATGGAGCCTGATGCTCTTGGGATATCTGAGAACTCAATTCACACTTTTAAGGGGACTGCTATTTAAGAATTGTAAGGGATTCCTTAACAACCAAATGATCCCTTCACGGAAGATTTCATGAAACTGCCAGCCTGCCTTGGTTTCATCTCTTTTTGGTGGCCCAGAAATTTATTACTTAGATTTCACCCAGCTCATTCCTTGACTAGTAATGGTGCTATCATGTCCTGAGTGCCTACCATGTTCCAGGCACACTGCTAGGCACCTGAGACTTTGTTTCCATCTACTTAAGACAACCTTGTGAGGTAAGTATTGTAATCATCATTGTCACAGATGGGCAAAGTGAGGCTCAGAGAGGTTAGGTCTCTTGCCCAGGGTCACACAGCTACTAAGTAGAAAAGTCAGGATCTGAAACCGAGTCAGCCTGGCTCCGGGGGCCACACATGCTCTTTTTCACTCTCTTCTTGGACAACAGCATCTTTAAGTCACACCTTGGTTATTATTAGCTCCACCACCACATGGATTTTGTTTTTTCCCAAAGAAAGTGTCCTCTTGGTGGGGTGAGTGGAAGTCAGATTTGGGTTCAACATCAGAAGAAAGAAATTCAAGGCTCTGGGAGGCTATGGCCACCAACTGAGTCCCCTGAACAGGCACCACCCGCCCGACTCCCAGTGCCTGCACTGCTGGAGCTGGGGACAGCTCGTGCCTTTGCATAGGCCCCAAATGCACCTGCCTTGTCTGTGCAGACAGTAGTGCCCTAGCTCATTGAGGGGTCAAACATGATGATGGCTCCGAGTGCACTTTGTGCACTGGAGAGTGCTGCTCGCTCGCTGGCAGTCCACCCAGGACTTAACATTCTGCAGGAGCTCCGTGACTATCCTCTGTCTCCTGTCTCCACTCCACTGACTCATGGCAACATCTGCATAGTTGAGAGCAGTGGTCCTAACCTCCTCTCCCTCCTTCCCTCCTTCCAGCCCCAACTCCCACCTCCTGCCTCTCGAGACACATTAGCACGCCAGGCATGGCCCCAGCCCCAGCTAAAGGCTCTTGTCTCAGACAGTTGGCAGCTGCCTCCTCTGATTGGCAGGACATTTATCATCCGGAGGAGAATATTGACATATAAGAAAGCCCAGACAGGCAGCGTGTCTCGCCGGGCATGCAGCCTGCCGCTTGGGAAGTGAGATCTGAGGGGCTGCTTCTGGATCTTTCTGGAAGAAAGGGTGGGCTGGTGGTCCTGTGGAGAGCAGCCTGTGCCCTCACGGGTTTGAGAAAAGCCCAGGGACGACTGTGTCCAGCACACAGAGGCTGTTCAATGAATGTGACTTGGTCCAAGTTCAATGGACTCTGAATGAGGCCTGGGGGATGGGGGCCCTTTGTCCAAACCCTTCATCTCACAGATGGGAAGGTGGGATTCAGGAAAGTCCCATGATTTGTTCAAGATCATGCAGCAGTTGGTGGCAGAGACCAGATTAACAAAGTCCAGGGCTCGTGAACCTCTCACTGGAACCTTGTCCATTACCCAGCAATGCCCTGGGAGCTATCCCCAACCCTCTGGTCAGATGGGGCAGTCTGAGAAGCTGGAACTTGTGGTTCCCCAGGGGAACTGGGAAGGAGGGGGTCCTCTGATTCACTTTCAGAGTCAGTTTCCTCGGGTCCTTTCAAAGAACAGCTAAAAGAGTGGGAAGAATGTGGGTGGAGGGGTGTCACTTGGTGAGGGGGCTCGAGGCTTGTCTGGGCCACATTGCTTATCTCCAGCTGACCCCACCGGCCTGTCTGCCCCATGCCGCCATGGCGCTCTCCCTGAAATGCTGCATGGAGGTGGGTCGTCAGTCCTTTACTGACTGGTTCCCATGGGCCTCTCCAGCCTCATCGCCTCTCACTCCTAACTAATGCTCCAAGGCCCAGACTTGTCCAAAGGAGGGAAACAGCTCCCTGAGTGCTCCGGCCTCTGTGCACACTGCTCTCTCTGCCTGTGAGGCCCTCCCATGGTGCTTTCCTTGCTGTACATGCCCTCACCCCTGGGACCCCCCGCTAAGGCTGGGCTTGTTCGATGCTCACTCTTGCCACCCCCTGTGCCCCACTCTGTCACAATACTGTACTGTGCTCACTCTCCTGCCCGTCTCCCTCGCCACACTGGGACTTTCTCCAGGCAGAGGCCACAGTCACTCTTCTCTGTGTCCCCAGGAACCAGCCAGGTCCTGGGGCATGGCAGGTGTTGAGAGAGTGTGGCCCCACCACTATCTCCCTCATAGAGGTTCATCGTGGAGCTGCCTCCCCTCCCACTGCCCCTCGCCTGACACTAGGGCCCCAGAGAATGGGTCACCTCCCTCTGCCCCATGATGGCTCTTTAGAAATTTGGCCAAAGCAAATATGTAGACTCCAAATATACTCATTCCAAGGAAAATATCTCCATTACATTGACCACTCCCTCACAGGTCATAGCTTTGGGTAGAGTGGCCACTGTCCTGGTTTGCCGAGGTCTGTCCTGGTTTTAGCCCTGGAAGTTCCCTGTCCCAGGATACCCCTCAGTCCCAGGCAAACTGGGATGGCTGGTAAAACAGCTGTGCTCCCTTCCCATCCTGGAGGACTCCTCCAGAGGCATGCACCATCTTTTCAACGTCCTGCACAGAGTAGAGGCCACAGATGAACACAGGGCTCCAGGGGTCAATGCCACAGCAGGGCCAAGAAAGGCCAGGCCCCCTCGTTCCCAATGTCTGCTTCTGTTAATGCAGCCAATCAGCCTCAATATTGGCAGGAGGGCGGTGTGTGGTAGATTTGGGGGTGGATACATTTGTGTTGCTGCCCCAAATCAAACTTAATAGTATCAATTAAGATGCCTAAACCATGTTACAACACAGAAAATTTCATTTCCCCAAATTAGTACTTCGAAAGCAGCCTTTGTTTTGTTTGTTTTACTGTAAAGGTAGAAATCATTCAACACCTTTGTTCTTGGTATTGTCTATGCCCTCCAAGTGTTCCAGGCACTCAGCCGCTCAACAATTATTTATCAAATGCCTACAGCATGGCAGCTGGTCATGTTGCCTGGGCTGGCCAAAGTCACTCCTGGGTCTGCAACTGGTTGGCATTGATCTTGGTTGAGGTCCTTCCACTGTGAGGGCTCTCCCCACATTTGTACAACAACAGGAGGGGAACATAAGCACCCGTGTGCATAACTGTGCAAGTGAACATGAACACAAACAAACAGGTTCCAGTTCCTTAAGAATCAGCCAGGAATCCTCTGACCGGCAGCTAACAGCCATAATCCTGAAACAACATCAACTCTCTTTATCATCAATTTGGTTTCCATGGAGCCTTGCAGTGCTGCTAGTGAAAGCTGACAGTTATCACCATAAAGTAACTTTACAACTTTGTAATTTGTAGCTCTCTGCTGTCAGTAATATTAACAGCATTTCGAATTATGGCTATAAACTTGACAACAACAGATAAAACCCTTAGAAACCTCATTTGGGAGGAGGAGGACGGCGGGGGGAAGGTAATGACACTGGCTTTCTAAGCCTGGGCAGGAGGTGTGCTGTGGTCTGGAGGTGGGAGGCCGTGGGGCCAAGACAGGGCTCACAAAGGGCAGGCAGCTCAGCCTGGGCCCTGCAGAGAGGCACCTGGTGGCAGCTGGTGGGCAGGGACTACAAACAGGTCAAGGCCAGGGCTGGGGGTTACGGAGAGCAGGGCTAGGGGAGGAGCAGGAGCTGGCTGGTGGGCTGGCTCCTGCTCCTCAACAAAGACTTGACCTTGGGTGTGACAAACCACCTGGGAAGTGCCTAGTTTTCATTCTGTGCCAGTCAATAGGTTGGACCTGACTGCTTCCCACACTTCTGGCTAAAAAGTGAAGCCCCCTCCTCATGAAAGAAAATCCAGGCAGTACCTCCATGCACAGATATAATTCCTCTGAGCAACATAGTTCACATCACCCATGGTCCTATTAGTGAGCCAACTAGCAGGTGCTGGTGAGGCCTGCTTCCTTCCTTCCTTCCTTCCTTCCTTCCTTCCTTCCTTCCTTCCTTCCTTCCTTCCTTCTTTCCTTCCTTCCTTCCATTCCTTGTCATTCACTGAGGCCTACCTAGTATTAGGTTTTAACCAGAAAAGTGAAGTGATTTAACCAAGGTCACACAGCTTTCTGACAAGGACAGGGGTCAAAAGGCCACTCTGGAGCTGGGCCCCTGACTCCCAGTCCAGCATTCTTTTCACCAGCTCATCAAGGGGAAGCCTCCCTTGACTGTGCATGCCAAGAAAGCCACATCCTTCATTAAGACTCTGTAGTACCTGGCAGAACAATCTATTATAAGCCCACCCAAAGTCCAGGCTCTCTCCAGAACTTCAGGCCTATTGAGCCATCCACCTGCCAAACTTCTCCTGTTGTACATCACCTACACTCAACACATCCCAAACAAAGCTCAAAATACCCCCTCCTCAATGTCTTTCTCTAATAGCCTGTATTTAAGTTACTGGCCCCACTATGTTGCTCAAATTAAGAAAACTGGGCATCTTCCTTTATCTCTTCCTATGCCTCTACGTCCAAGCAATCCCCAACAACACTCACCCTACCTGTTAGGTATTGGAACACACTATTAAAATGGGTGTTAGCTTGGCCTTGGTGTTAGCTGGGATCCCGTGCAGACAGATACCAGGTTTTAAAGGCAGTATGAAGCCATTGTGCAGGATGTGGACAAGCAAACCAGACAACCAGTTCTGCAACCATTAGCTCACCCTCGGACAACAGGGCCATTGGAGGTGGGCAGTGCCCAACAGATGTCAACTGTCAGGCCACCAGGGGCTGAGGAAGACACTGGACACCACCAGTCTGAGCAGAGGTCCTCGCCAGCATCGACGGCTCTCCAGCACTGGGGCGGTGTGTCTGAGGAGGCTTACGAGGGACTGCCCGTGCCATCTCATGAGAGTTCCCGCTGCCTAACAGCTTTCCTGCCTCTTTCTTCCTCTCTCTCATCCTGCTCCATGTTGGAGGGCAAAGCATCTGGGGTTAGCCAGACCGGGGAAATTGCTGGGAGCCAGGCGGGCAAACAGAAGTCTCCTTGAGCAGCCTATGTGAGACAGGCCTGAGCAGGAAGGGGGTTTCTCTGTGAAGACGTTCGATGGTTTTGATCGGAACAGATGTACTCATTGCTAAACTGAGACTGTTTTGTGCCCAGAATTAATTGAGGAATTTTTAATTTCCTGAGAGTGACTGGAAAGTCATGGGGACTGCCAGAACTTTTATATCTTTAGATCTAGTTCTATAATCTATATCCATCTATTTTTAGAGTTGCTGGAAACAAAAAAATACATATTTTATAGTTGTGCCCGGTAAGTACTGCTTGCTCAATAGCACCTGTTTCACAGGTTACAGCTCTCCTTCTCTTCATGGCAGGCTCTTCCACCTGCTGCTCCTGGCACAGCCTTCTCCCCCACCCCACCCCCGCCCCTCAGCGCACACCAAGGGCACACACAGCTTCTCTCTGGCATTTGGGCTCTGTCCTGTACGTCTGCCTCCCTCTGCCAGGAAGGCTGCTCTATGCCGCCTCCTGCCTGCAGTCCATTCATCCTGGAGATCTGAGCCCTAGTTCTCCTGTTCTAGGAAGCCTTTCTTCCCTCTCCCTCCCCACTGGTCCTACAGGCTTACAGGACTCCCATGCGCTTTCCCAACCAGCAAAGCTTTCCTCTGCCAGAGGGTTTACCCCTCTGAGCTGCTGCTGTCTCTACCTTTCTCTCTGCTCTCAAAACTGTCTCCTTGTTGAAGGCAGGGACCACACCTTAGTCACCTGCCTTTCTGTAGTGTCTAGTGAGTTCTGTTGGATGGATGAATAAAAAAACATCTTCAATGTCCGATGGATGTTTCAGAGGACCCAGCGCAGAGCATAGAATAAGCTTTGAGCTCAGAGCCAGTGAATCAAACTCTAAATCTCTGCTTCTTCTCTTAACCACACATGTCATTCCCTTCTTCTAGAGCCAGCATTTTCTGATTTTAAGGTGTCCCCAGCTACGAGACTGTGGAAACGAATACACTCAGCACCGAGGGTCTCTGTGCTCAATGTTTTTTTCATCCATTATGTCAAAGAGCTATTTTCTTTTGGATTGAGACCAGACCATAAACAAAGACCATGCTCTGGGTTATTTTATGATTACAATTTAGCACCTCTCTCTCTCTCTCAAATCATTTGAACAGAGCATATTTCTTACTTGGCAGGACAGTGAAATGTAAATACCATTTGCTGAAGAATGATCTAAAATTCTCAGGAATTTATCATTTCACGACAACAAAAACAACAAGCAACAGGAAGGAAGGGCAAGGGATGGATATTTAGTGGCACTGAGGGTGTGCCCCATGATTTATCTGTGTTTTCCCATGTAACCTGCAAAACAGCCCTATGAAGTAAAACATCACTATTCTCCCTTTACTGATGAAGACACTGAGGTTCAAAGTGGTTAAATAATTACATTAGGGTCCCAAGCTCTGGGATGCAAAGCAGAACTCACACACAGGGCTCTGACCCGGAGCTTGTTCCTGCCACCGCACGGTCAGAGACTACCAGCCAGGATAGAAGCCTCCAATGGTGTTCTCCTTTCAGACTCTGTTTACAATGATGACTCTTTCTCCTGGAAAGTGAGCTCCATGCCTTTACTCAAAGTTTTGCATAAATTTTAGACAGTTCAAGGGATCTTCTTGAAGCCCTTCCCCGAATCCCTCAGTTAAGCCCACCTACACTAACAGAATGAAAGTGTCTGTCAGCTTGGCCTGATCAGCTTGTCTGGACATTTTTGTACTGATTTTCCCTATTCGATTGGAAATCCTTATGCTCAAGGAATCACCCAACCTTAAGACTCACTAAAGAAAGAATTGTGGACTCAATATCATGCATTCATCTAAGCATGAATTATATAATTTTAGATTTTAGAATCAGAAAAACCTTAGGATGTTAGAGCTGGAAGGGACCAGAGTAGAGATCAAGTCTACGTGTAATTTCATTCCATAACAACTCGGACAGGTAGGGAGTATCAGACCCCAAGGGTAGGAGGAGAGGCATGGCTTGCTTGAGGCCCCCAGTAACAGTTGTGCAGCCAGGTGCTGGCTTCAAAGCCAGATGATCAGAATAAAGACTCAACCAATAGGAGGAAATCCACACAGTCTGCATGGAGCAGGAGCAACACTGGTTGAATACCTATCATTTCACTTTCCCAACAACCCTGCAAAGCACTTTATTTTTATTTTACAAATAGGAGATGGGCTCAGACTGGTGAGGTAACACCAAGATCAGCCAGCTAGGGGAGCAGCAGTGATGTGTCCATTGCTGTATTTCCCCGATGTCATGGAGAGGGGAACTCAGAGAGTAAGACCCTGGTGCTTTTCCAGGGAGAAAAACTAAATAGACAGACACGTCCGTTCTGGTGGGTGGGGAGGTGAACACTATCAGGGGCCTGGGCGCAACATCCCTCAGGATTCCCTACCTCCCCAGCCCTTCCCCGATCTTCCATGCAGCCAGCACCCTCTGGATAAGTAATCTGGCCCCTATGTACCCTGCTGCTGGGAATAGGGTACTCTGGATGACAGACATGAAAAACAAACCATAGGAACTGAACTATCCCCCACACTGTGTGAACCAGTTGGTGTTCTGAGGTCAAGGCCCTTAACTGTGGTTATTTACCAAGGCCCTTTGCCCATGAACCCTACCAACAAGGCCACTCACCTCTTGTTCTAACAGCCCTAACTACCTTCTTTAACATAAACACAAGCCCTTGTTCGCGGTCACATAAATCCTTTCAACGTTTTAACTAATAGCCACTAAAACAGTTAACACTTACAATGCACACTCATAAACATTATTTTATTTCACCTCATTGTAACTCAGTGAGGTTAAGTATTTTTATGACCTGTTACAGGTTAGGACACTGAGGCCTGCTGAGATTATATAACCTGTCCAAGGTGCCATACCTAGTGGCTGAGCCAGGATTTTTCTGAATTCACTCTGTTCTCTTTGAATAACTCCTCACATTTTCAGCAGTATCCCTGTTTACTTCCCACAGCAGGAGTTGGAAAAGTGGAAGGTCCTTGGCCCCTTTATGGCGGTGCTGATGTTCACCTTAGCAAGGTTACAGGATTCGCTGAAGGACGCTCTCCGGGATGACGCTAGCAGCATCACCAGGATCCAGGTCCCCTGACTCCCAGTCTGGAGGACACTTCCTCCCAGACCATATTGCCATTCCCACCAGACCATGTCATCTCTTTTTCTGATTGGGACTCAGAGCCAGCAGCCAGCAAAGGTCACAATCTGTCTGCCTGAAGTCTCCTTCTGTGGTGAGCTGAGGGTTTTAAAAAGTCTATTTCAAACAAGAACCAGGTTAACTCACACTCGTGTGTGTTCCATTGGCTGAGCCTTCCTGGTGCAGCCCCAGGCTCCTATCCCCATCCCTGGATAACAGAACAAGGCGGGTGGCTCTGACAGTGTCCTACCCAGCTTGAGTGTGTCTCACTATTCACCCTCAACTCCTTCCAGTCACTAGTTCCTATTCCCCACTGAAACCCCAGAAATCGCTTACCAAGTCTTCTCAGTTCCACCTCCTAAACACTCCACGGCACCTCTAGAATGTAGGCCTGAATCATCTCCCACCTGGATTATCAAAACAGCTTCTTAATGCATGTCCCTGACCGGTCTTGGACCCCTCCAATCTGTCCTTCCCACTGTAGCCAGAGTGTCTTTCCACCATGATTTAAAACCCTTCTACTGTTCTCCATTGACTTCATGTCCAAGTTCAAATTCCTTAGAGCCTGCTCTTTCAGTCTCATCTCTTGCATCTGAAGTCCTTCAGCCACACTGAACCACTCACAACTCCTGTAGCACATTTCCCTCCCCTCTCTGTCTTCGATGTCCTCCCTCTGATAACCCATTTCAATCCAACCTGGCTAATTTCTACTCGATCCTAAAAACTCAGCTTAGATATCACTTCTGCTGGGAAGCCTTCTCTGGGAGGTCATGTAGAGACATTTTTGGTTTTAGTATGTTCACTGTTATATCCCCTGTGCCTAGAATGTTACCTTGCTTATGATACTCAATACATACTAAATGAGAGTTTCCCATGGCCCTCTGGAATTCTTCCACCATAGAGCTTACTATACATACTATAATTGCCCCTTCCCGCTTCTGTCTCCCCAAGTGGGTGGAGAGCTCTGTGAGTCAGGAACTAAGCTTTCTTGCCCAGTGTTTTAGCCTGTGTGTCTAGTGTGATTCCTGCATGCACTAATGATGTGTTCGCTTGGGATAAACCCAGAATGGGCATTGGGGGAAGAGAAATGTGGCCTGGGCTATGGGGATGGCATTCTATTAAGAAATACATTTATTTCCAACACAAAAGCATGTCAGAGGTTCTGAGAAAGAATGGGAGAACCCTCAGATGTGATTCCAGAAACCAGCCACAAACTAAGTGCAGGCCTCCTGTGGACAAATGCATCTCACTGTGAATAGCAGTTGCAGAATCCCTTTTGGTTCATGTGTTCAAAATCTTCTGCCAGGCAACTCCCTCCACTTTCTTTGCCATAATATCTTGGTAGAACAAAGCAGGTACAGTGTGGGATGCGACCTATGCATGTATTGCAGGAGTTAGTGATGCCATGGGCCACACATTATCAAGTGTGTGTGTGTTTGGGGGGTGGGGGACAATGTGGTACATAACAGATGGCCAGGACATTGGAAACCAAGGGTCCTCTGGCTCAGAGCAGAGCCTACTCCCCTGTCCCTTGGCCTTACTGAGCCAGGGAGTGATTAAAGCAGACTTCAAGATGACTGCCTCAGTCTAGGTGACTGTATACAGGGAGGGTGTCCTTGGTTCTTATTCTGATCTCTTCAGTGTTCTGCTGGCTCTGAGACATTGCTCCAGCACCTGCCCTACCTACTACTCACCCCACCCGCTGGGACTCTCACCTGCCTCCTGTGATCCCAGCTAGGTAATTGGACTCCTCTCCCCTGCCCCAAGAACCACTAAGCTGTGGCTGACTGTAACTACTCCTCAGACACATCGCAAACAGAAAGGATGTTTTCCTGCACAGAGTATGGTAGGAACTCCATAAACATTCACCATGGGTTGAATAAAGGCTAAAAAGAACACTTCCACTTTGGGGGAGAGAGAATTTGCATATATACAGAATTAATTTCATTTTTCTCCTTTCTCCTCCTTCAGCTATAATTCTTTCACTAAGACAACTAAGTGTTAGGAAAGGAGAAATGGTTCAATCCAAAAATGAAAGGGTAAAAGAAAAGAGAAACTGTCGCAGTCTGTCACAGCCCTTATGCTGTGACCTTGACATCAAAGTCAACACCCAGGAAGCTGGCATTGCCCAATAATCCCTAAAAACAAAAAAATCAAGCAAGCTAGAAAGTAACCTCTAATTTTATCATGACATGCTTGGGGTTTTTTGGAGAAATTTTATGAGGAAAAGAAATTTGGCAAAGGAAATGCAAAGGCAGAAAGATTTGCAGAGATGCGGGGGGAGACAGGGAAGACAGAAGAGTGGCAAAGCAAAGAGAAAGAGAGGAAAGGAGGCTGGGAATAAGAGGGAAGACAGAGGGAGGGGCAGGAGGAAAGGGGACATAAGAATTAGGGAAATAACACACAAAACAGGCCAGCAGGGCAAGAGAGAAGGAGAGGGGACAAGGGGGAAAAACAGTCAAAGAAAAAATAGAAAGTAGAAAGAAGAGAAAGTAAGAAAGAAAGGGAACAAAAAGATGGGAGATAAAAGAGAGAAAAATAGTTTCATGTGTCCAGGGTGAGAAGGAAGGCCACCAGGGTCTTCCTCAGCAGCCTTGGGATGGTCCTACAGCCTGTGTACTTACATACCATAGATGGCAGAAGACTCACTCCCTCATGAGGGAGTGGACAGGAGAGAGAGATGGGGGTTGCATAGAGCAAAGGGAGGCCATGGGTCCAGGGGCTTGACCAAGACTTGAAGAACAGCAGAGGCAGTTGGGAGAAGGGTGTCCATTAGATGGCCAGGGGGAAACAGGACAACCCAAACATGCCACCAGCAGAGCCAGCCACCTCCATCTTCACCCCAGAGTCTCAGTCCTCACCTGAGTTGGAGATGAAATTCCTGACCTGCCTAGTAAGTCCTGCCAGGGCAGGGCGGGGGTGCACCAAGGATACAGGCTTCCTCGGTGTAGGGCACAGCAGCCGTGGTGCCCCCGATGATGTAGCTGTAGAAGGAGACCTCGAGGGTGTAGCAGTAGGAGGTGTGGTCCAGGAGCCCTCCGAGGAAGCGACGGCCTGTGCCTGCCTTCACGGCGTCCCGGTTGAAGGATGTGCTGGACTGCGAGAGACAAGAAGGGAGGGGAGAGTGAGGAAGGACCCCTTGCAAGCAGGACCCCTCCTGGCAGGACCCCCACAGGCAGTCTATCAGATTTTGAGCAAATCTTACAATACTTCTGGGCCTCAGTGTCCACATCTGAAAAGTGGGATATTAGTCCCACATCACAAGATTATTATGATGACAGATTAAATAAACAAACATCATTAAAATGAAGGCATCCAGCAGAACTCCTGGGGCACAGTAACTACCATTTAATAAATACAGGAGTGGGCAGACGTAGATTTACAGTTATGCATTTGTGAAACACTGCTTTTGCCCACCCCATGTTTGTGAAATTTGAATGGGGACAGATGGAACAAGGAAAAGTGGACAGAGAACAAGAAGCCATTACACTGTGATGATAATCAGAACCAAAATTTGGGCAGTGCTTTCAACTTCATCATATTGTTTCTCTATAGTATTGCATTTAGGCTTCAAAATAGCCCCTTGGGATTGTAAATTAGTGCAGCCACCACGGACAGTAACAAAGAGGCTCCTCAAGAAATTGATAATAGAGCTACTGTATGATCCAATAATTTGTCTTCTGGGTATCTACTTGAAAAATTTAAAAATACTTATTTGTAAAGATGTAGGTACCCCTATGTGCATTGCAAAATTATTTGCAATAGATAAGATGAGGAAATAACCTAAGTTCCTTCAACAGATGGTTGGATAAAGAACATGTGGTACATACTCAGCCATAAAAAAGATGAAATACTGCCATTTGCAACAACATGGACAGACCTTGAGAGTATTGCACTAAGTGGAATAAGTCAGATGCAGAAGGACAAGAACTGTATGATTCCATTCATAGTAGGAAAAGCAACAAATGAACAAACAAAACAAAAAAAAAGCCTCCCAAACTCCTAGTACAGACAACAGCATGGTGTTTACCAGGGGGAGGGAGTGGGAGGGAGGGGCAGGGAGGACAAAGAGGGTGAAGAAGGTTAAATACAAGGTGATGAAAGGGGACCAGACTTTGGGTTGTGGGCACACAAGAGTGTGCAGATATTGTATCATAAAGTTGCACACTTGAAATTTATATAATGTTAGTAAAGAACGCTTTCCCCAATGAATTTAATGAAAAAAAACAAAACTCTTTGGTGTAGGTGTTAGAATTGTCCCCCTCAGGTGGGGAATCAGGTTCGGAAATGGAGCACCTGAGTGATCCAGTGCCGATCTGCATCCAGGGATAAGTGACTTCAGAAACCTCAGCACTCCTGCACAAAGCTGTCCGTCCATCAGGAACAGCTGTGCTCACACCCAGCATCGCCAGAGAGCAGGGACTGCGGCTGCTCCTTCACTAGGGTGTGCACCACACTCATCACATTCGACAGAAGAAGGAGCAAGAAGGCCAGTGTCTCAAGTCCTCTGTTCAAAATATGTGGCGTGTTAGACAGCTTGTCTTGCTGGTCTCAGTCTTTGTCTCCTCATCTGTAAAGTGGGGGTGGTAACTATATCTCTTTCACAGAGTTGTGAGGTTAGCTCACTTGAGGTTAGAAAGATTCTATGCTAGCCCGGGGAAATCTAAGTTAATGGAGAGACTGTGGTCTTAATAAGAGGATGTCTGTCTTACTCAGCAGGATATAAGAGAAGACGGAAAAGAGGGAAAGGAAGATTAGAAAGAAAACAGCAAAACAAGACAACGACATGGAAAGAAGCAGAGAACTGTGTGTGTGTGTTGAGGTAAAGGAAAGGATCAGAGAATCAGATACTATCAGATCTGAAAGGACCATCAAAGTCCACGTAGCAAAATCCATCTCTCATTTTAGAGTTGGGCACTGAGGATCAGAGAAGAGGGGCAACAGAGATTGGACTTGGGTGGATGACCTTGACCCTGGCCTTGAGCTCTTGAAGGGGCTGCAATACAGGAACAACATAATCAGGCAAAGCCAGAAATAAAGCTCCTAGACCAGGGGTGTCAAACTCATTCTCACTGGGGGCCACATCAGCCTCACAGTTGCTTTCAAAGGGCTGAATGTAATTTTAGACCTGTATAAATGTAACTACTCTTTAACAGTTAAGTGAGAGCTTGGCACTGCCGCCAGGTAAAAATTTACCTGGCACAAGGTGCTAGGCCAGATAAAACAAGGTGGAGGGAGGGATTCGGCCCACGGGCTTTGTGTTTGCCACCTGTGTCCTAGACCATGCCTCTTTTGTCAGCCTTGGGAAAATTCACCCCTGTGATGGTCTCTGCACCTATGGCACAGCCTCCCGGGGAACCTGGACTCAGGAGACCAATCTGCTCTGGAACTGGAGTGGTTTCAAAAATACAAGGGCTGACCATCCTGCAGAGACTCCCACAGAAACCAGGATGGCTCTTTTTATCCCGGAACTGAAAATGGAGAGCCACCTGTTTTGATTATACCACCAAATGCTGAGGAACTTTGCTGCAGATACTCAACCTCTCTGGGCCACATGTGTCTCTTAGATGTAAAGAGGAAACTGGGCTAAATAACCGCCCAGTTCCTCTCATGGCCTGGCATTCAAAGATTCTAAGATTTGATGTGCATCTTTCCTCGTAGAGAAATTTATCATCTCCACTAATGTCCAGGCCTGAAGCAATGGGCAGGCCTGTTTTCAGCTCATCAACTTCAGAAATTGCTCTGACCTTTGTGGGCCTTTCGCCTTCTGGCCACATGGAAATAACAGGCCTCAGAGGTTAAGTATCAAAACAAAGGAAAATGTGCAGAAACTCTCTCCCATGTCCCCACACCACATGCTGACTCCCCTCCTTATCTTCTCTCCCTGTCCTTTTCCAATACTACTTTTTGCTGAAAATTATTCTGACTGCCAGCCCACAGCCTCTCCAGTCCTCCTCGGCATGTGAGGTGGGTAGTAACAACAGCTTCTGGGCTGTGCTGAGGTCTTTTCTGCCTACAACGTACTCTTCAATCTATTACTACACTTGTCCTCCCGAGAAGCTATGGTGCAAGCAGAGCAAGAAATTCTCACCCACACATTACTGTCAAAGAAATTGAGGCACAGAAAGCATCATGGAGGAAGAGAAGGGTGGGCGTATAACCCCCTTCGGCAGCCATGTCAGGCTCCTACTAGAGGAACTGAGGTAGGTGCACACGGACCCCGGGGGCAGGGTCTGGCACATGGTAGTGCCTAGTTGCTCAGTGAGTTTCTTTTCTTGTTACTGCCGGAATCCTATCAACTAAACAAATGCCAGCTCCTCAGACAAACCAAACGCTCCCTGCCATTTCAAAGTCTCCTTCCTGACTGGTAATGAGCAGCTGGTGAGCATGGCATAGCTTGTTACCTCTGTCTTTATCATCCACGCGAGACCTGGCACAGAGCTGGGGTTCCCTAAGTGTTCAAGCGAACTGAACTGAGTGAGGAGACAGAGAGGGGGGCAAAGGGAGGGAGAGGGGCAGGGATGGGGTTGGGAGGGGGGCTGGGCCAGGCCGAAAGGAAGCCCTTGACGTACGTAGGAGAAGTCTTCGGCATTCTGGCAGAGGAGCTTGGGAAAAATGGCCTGCCTCTGGAACCGTTCTTCATCCTCAAAGATGTTGCCGTACATGAAGCCATTCATCATGGTGGAGTGGGCGTGGATGTCAATATAAAACTCCAGGCTTGTTTTCTGTTGAGAGAGAGGATAACAAATGAGAAGTCTGGGGTCACAGAGCTTTATCTTAAAGGGACCAGACAAATCACATGCTACACACACACACATGCGGGTGCACACACCACACACACACACACACACTTTCTTTCAAGCTGGCCCTATGTGTCAGCCGATTCAGCAGCCATTGGCAATGCGCTTGGAGGTGTTGAGACATGCGAGGATCCATTTTTCCTCATTTTTAACACTATCTGCCCTCAGGGTCTGAGAGCACAACCATTCACATCCTTCTTCAGAGTTCTTTTAAAGAAGTAAGGTGTTTGCTGGGTTAAGTCCTGAACAGCTAATTCATTTATGACTAAACACATTAACAGCATTTGTTTCTCTGCTTAATTAGAAATACCTCCAGGTAACATGATTGTATTTACAGGGGCCTTCTTGTGGTTTTGCCCTGCCTGGGCCATTTCTAGCTGAGGGGATCTGGAGTAAATCATGGCCCTACTTAGAGCCTCAGCTTTCTTATTTGAAAAGTGGTTATTTTAATTCCAACCTCATAGAGTTACAGGGGGAATCAAACACTGCAATAATAATTACTATCATTTACTGCATATTTAATACTGCATGCCAGGCTTCACTCTGGCAGCTTTACCTATGACATCCTAGTTAATTCTTTTATTTAACCTCATTTCATGATGCCACACCTACTCTCCAAGAATATATAAATACTGCATGAGGAAAAAACACCTTGTAATCTGTAAATATGATTGTGACTAGCCTTTCTCTGCTCTTTATTTACACATATGTAAGGCACTTCTTAGCTTGATCTGATACAATTTGTTAACATTCCGGCCCATGAGCTCCCTGAAGATAGGGCGATTGTCTGCAGAAAACCCAGCGCCAGTGCACAGAGAATGCTCAGGAGCGCGTGCAGAATGACTGAACAAACAACCCCAATGAGATTACTCCACATTCAGTAATGGAATGGTAGGAACTGAGGACTTTTTAAGTCCTTAGAGCCTCAATGTCCCTCAAATCCAACCTTGTCTTCTTATACATCAGTCCAGGTTGTACCTATTAATCCTTCCTCATAGTGACAGAGGTCCTGAATGGGGAAGAGACCTATCCAAGCTCACGGCATAACTGGGGCTGAACCCCAGGTCTCCAGACACCTAGCACAGTTAACTCCTCATTATCAATTATGGTAGAAATAGCCAAGGCAGAATCTGGCCACCTGTCTGCCCTGTTTCTAGCACGTGGTCCTGGGAAAGAAGAAAAGTCCACGCTTAGAAGGATTCTTCCTCCTTGGGACACTTTCAAACCAAGTTAAAACCAAATGAAAACCATGTTGTTTCTCGAACGTAAGCCTAATGGCTCTCATTTCATTTGCCTCGGAGTTGGAGTGAAGCGTTACGTCTTGCTGAGCTCCCAGTTTTCTGGGTGGCATAAGCTGTCTTCTGAGACATATAAGATGCACTTCTCTGTGTGATATTAAACTCATCATTTTCAGCTTTGGAGGTGGAATATACAATGATTCAACAGGAGCCCTATAAAAGTCGTCTTTGCAATTTTATTTTCTTCAATTGTCTCTCTTTTCCTCCGAGCTTTTGATGAGCTGCAGAGGAAAGGAGGAGGTAGAGAGATGACTTGAGAAATGAGTGAGGAAAAACTGCATTTTACATCTTTGGATGTCAGACCTAGAGTGGGCCTTGACACTGGCTTCTCTAACCTTTCCCAGACCAGCCTGGAGTGGACAGGTTGCTGGCCTCAGGCTGGCCAGTGAGTTAGTGAAGGAGAAGAATTAGAAACTGGATCTTCTGATAACTACTCTAAAGTGGCTTCCACTGCCCTATCCTGATACCTGGCACCTAATGTGGTTTAAATAATCAGTGGGTGAATTATATTGATTGATTTACATGGTTCAGAGTCAAAAGAAAAAAAAGGAAGTATTTACAATGAAAAATCTCCTTTTTCACTGCTGTCCTCCGAACATCCAGTTTCACTCCCTAGAGGCAGCTCCTGTTACCAGGTTTCATGCATCCTTCCAGAGATAGTTTATACACAAAGAAGTAAACATTCCTCCCCCTTCCTCCCAACACACACAAATGGTAGCACACTAAACACATGACTCAGAGCTGCTTTTTTTCCCTCTTAACATATCTCAGTACATAAAGAGTTACCTCATTCTTTTTTTTTTCAGATTAAGAGAGGAGAAGGGAGAGAGAAAGAGAGGGAGAGAAACATTGATCAGCTGCCTCTAGAGTGCCCCCAATGGGGGACCTAGCCCATAACCCAGGCATGTGCCCTGACCAGGAATCAAACCTGTGACCTTTTGATTCATAGGCTGGCACACAACCCACTAAGCCACACCAGCAAGGGCATCTCATTCTTTTTAACATCCACATATGAAGTCTTTAACCAGTCCTCTGTTATTGGACACTTATTTCCTTTTCCTGTTACAAACAATGTCTCAGTAATTGACACCATATTTCACACATACAATTATGTGTAGGATAAATTTCTAGAAGTAGAATTTTTGGGTCCTCTGTCCATTTGCAATTCTGATCAATATTGACAGATTAACCTCCTTAGAAGGATCATTTGTACTCCCAGCAATGTATTACAATGTCTTATTGTCAATTACCTTGACATGATGGGTGAAATCAATTTTTTTGGTATTGGCCAATTTGATGGGTGAAAATGACATCTCTGATTAGTTTTAACCTGAATTTCTCTTAGTATAATTATCTTTTATTATAGGGCTAACTAGCTTTTCATATGATTAAGAACTATTTGCATTTTCTTTTCTATGAATTGTCTGTTTATTCTTTGTCTATTTTAAAAACTGAACTGTTGGGCTTTATTTGTTATTGATTTATGGAAACTTGATATTAGGAGAATTAGCTTTTACATGCTGTTCAAAATGTTTCTGCCCAGTTTGTCATTGTTTTTGACTTTCCTCCTGCAAGAACTTTTTGCCATGCAGAAATTTTTAAATGCTAATTTTTTTTATACAGATTTATCAATCTTTTCTTTTGTGGTTTCTGAATCAAATTTTCATTGTTTTTTGTACTACTTTTATTGCTTTGTTTTTCATATTTAAATATTTCCTTTTAAATTTTATTTACATAGTATAGGGTATGAGGTAAGAATTAAACTTTATTGTTTGACACTACTTATTAAATTGTACACTAATTTTTTCACTAATTTTTTACACTATTTTGAAAAGCCATCTTTACCATATAATTTTTTGTATGTATCTGAGTTTACTTTTGTACTTTTGGTCAGTTCTAATCCTTTTTCTATTCATGGATCAGTACTTTACAGTTTTAATTATATTAAGATTATATTTTGCCCTGGCTGGTGTACCTCAGTGGATTGAGTGCGGGCTGTGAACCAGGCATCGTAGGTTCGATTCCCAGTCAGGGCACATGCCTAGGTTGCAGGCCATGGCCCTCAGCAACCGCACATTGATGTTCTCTCTCTCTCTCTCTCTTTCTCTCTCCCTTCCCTCTCTAAAAATAAATAAATAAAATCTTTAAAAAAAAAGATTATATTTTAACATTTGGAGGGCTAGTATCACCTCATTATGCTTCTTTCCCTAAATTTTTCTATATTTTATTACACACTTTTGTATAATCTTTACAGTTATTTAGTTTTTCTTGTTCCCCCAAATCCTGTCAATATTTCAATATTTGTAATGCAATCATATTAGATTTTCATATTAATGTAGGAAGAATTGATTCTTATGACTAAAACTTCCAAGAATATGTTGTGACTTTCCATTTATTCAAGTTTTTTTTGGGGGGGGTGTACAACAGGAAGTTTTTAAAGTTTTTTTCCCATATAAACCTTAAACAGTTCTTTGGATGCCAAGGCAGTTTATATTTTTGATTATGTGATGTTTTCTTCCATTAAGTCTTCTAACTGATGGTTCTGCATAAATATAAAGCTGCCTCTTGTTTTTAACACCTTAAAGTTTTACCCAGATACTTTACTAATTCTATTATTATTTGTAATAATTACTCTTTTGATCTTGTGTGATTTTCATTGCTTTCTTATTCAAAAGACAATCACTGAGTACCTACTGTGTGTCAGTGTTCTAGGCACTGGGGGTATGCATCAGGGAATGTTCTGGCCACTAAAGATAAAGCAGTAAACACAACAGGGAACTCATGATCTCAAAGACTTTACATTCTATAGAGAAGGAAAATAGCCCTGGCTGGTGTAGCTCAGTAGATTGAGTGTGGGCTGCAAACCAAAGGGTTGCCAGTTTGATTCCCAGTCAGGGCATATGCCTGGGTTGCGGGCCAGTCCCCAGTGGGGGACACGGGAATGGCAACTGCACATTGATGTTTCTTGCCCTCTCTTTCTCCTCCCCTTCCCCTCTCTCTAAAAATAAATAAATAAAATCTTTTAAAAAGTTCTATGATTTAAAAAAGGAGGAGGAAAATAAATCAGTTGGTAAATGTACAAAGTACATTTGTCATGGTACAAATGTACATGGTACTAATGCCATGGAGACAAATAAGGAACAGAAAGGGAATAAAAAGTAATAGGGGTTCTGGAGAAACAGAAAGTTGAATGGAGTAGGAGAGTTACTCTTGAGGATATCAAGTGGAAGAGTTCCCAGTAGAAGGAGAAATAAATGCAAAAGCCAGATGCACTTGGCTTGTTGGAGGAACAGCAAGGAGGTGAGGACTCCTGGGAGCAGGGAGTGAATAAAGGGGGCAGGATGTCCCAGGTTTGTGATCTCATCACCTGTACATAGTAATTTTGCCTCTTCTTTTTCTGTTTTCATGCTCCAATTTTTTTTTTCATGTCTAACTGCATTAGGTAATACTTCCAAAACAATGTTGAAGGATTAGTAGTTTCTAAGATCCCTTCCTGCTCTGAGATTCTAGGGGCTGAAATTACAGTAGAAAAAGGTATGAGAAATTTACCTGAGTAAGATCTTAGTTTGAGTTCTAAGTTCTTTTTCTTCTTTATTACACATATTTAGCACATTTCTGGGAATGCCAAACACTACAAACACTAATTCCAACAATATAATGATTATGTTTTGTGCCTAAACTGGTTTTAGAGATGCATAATGGCCCCATTAGAATGCAGCATGGAAGGCAGATGCAGGGTTTCTAACTCTGGTTTTAATGTTAACAGGACTGTGGACAAGCAGCAACTCTTCGCTTTGCCTCAGTTTCCTCATATTTATTTATTTATTAAAAAACATTTTTAGCCTCACCTGAGGACATGCTTATTGATTTTTGAGAAAGGGAAGGGGAGGGAAAGAAAGAGGGAGAGAAACATCAATGAGAGAGAAAAACATCGAACAGTTGCCCCATATACATACCCCAACCTGGGACCAAACCTTTAATCTAGGCAGGTGCCCTGACCAGGAATCAAACCCATGACCTTTTGGTTTACAGGATAACACTCCAACAAACTTAACCACATTGACCAGCACAGTTTCCTCATCTTGAAAATTGGTTGTTGAATAAGATAGAGGAGATATGATTTCCTTAAACTTTCATGATTTCTCCTCATTCTCAATTAAAATAAATCTTTCATTCTTTTCTAAACAGCTTCTGCTTGTATATTGATATTCATCCTTGTCACTGTATACCTAATCTGCTGATAAGAATGTCTGTCTGCCTAGGAGCTCTTTGAGGACAAGGACCATGTCTGCACCACATCACATTACCTCCTACTTTTCCTACTACAATAGCTTCCTCTCTGGTTTCCTTCCTACTTCAGAGTGATCTTTTTCAATGTAAACAAATCATGTCACTTCCCTAGTTAAAAGTGTTCTGCATCTCCCTGTTGCTCACAGGATACAGTCCAAGCCCTTGATGTATATTTAAAGTCCCCACACGATCTGGTCCTTGTCTCCTATCTTCTCCCAGCTTGTGCCACTTCTGGTCTGATATTCTTTACTCCAGTCATGCTGAGCTACCTAGAGCACCTGGAACTGCTGTGCTCATGACTTTGGTTCCTACACTTACATATAATAAATATCTCCTCTGCCTAGAACATATTTTCTCTGTACTTGGCTCTGATACAGCTTTAAAGTATAAGGCAGAAACTGAGTATATGCTCACCAATCCCATTTCCTTTTCCTGGACCATGGAAGACATTTCACAGTCTCCCTTGTCATTTGGGATCTAATGGGGTGGGAGTAGTCATGAGAACTGCCACTTATAGACCTGGCCATAAAACTCATATTCAATTACCCACATTTTCTCTTATTCTTGTGCATGGAAGCTATGTGTAAAAACAATGGTATCGTACAAATCAACACTGGGAGGAATGTGGCCAGGAGAGTTACCTGACTTGATCAGACTGTAATGAACCTTTACTGTATTAAGCCACTGAGATTTGGGGATTGCTTGTTACAGCAGCTAACATTATTTATCTGACTAGTACAAAATCTCAATTCCAATAGCCTTATTTTATCCCTCAGGATGAGTTAACAGCCTTCTCTGTGCTCTCATAATTCAAGATACAAATCTCTTTCGTGCCACTCACCACATGACATAATAATGCTTTGCTTATTCCATCTCCCATTAGAGTGTGAGCTGTTTCAGGACAAGGAACCACACATTGTTAATTTTTTAAAATCAGACCTGGGTCAGGCCTAATATGTAATAGGTTACCATTAAAGATTTGGCAAAGGAATGAATAGAAAATGAACTGATGGAAGAGTGAATTAAATGGATGAGCAGGGACATTTTAAGTTTCTTTCAGCTGTCACATGAGGTCCTATTCTGTGGCCAAGTCAGCGCAAGGCATGTGTCACTAGTGCAGGGCCCTTAATTACAATTTGGGATTGAGAATGGAAGTGGGGGAAAGCACCTCTGTTCCTTCCTTCTAAACTTAAGAACCTTAATTAAAACCAAGTGATGAAGGGCTGTCCCCTTGCCAGCAGCCAAATAGCTCATCCTGCAATCAGGGGCCCAAAGAGTAAATTAAAATCAGTGCCAATAAAATTAAAACTACCTTAGGGCATATTTGCAACATAATTTAGTGCGGAGTTTGCTTCTTCCCAGACACCAAGGAGGAAGTTTTTTTTCCTTTCTACATTCTGAGCTGCTGCCGTGCCTCACCTCACTGGGCACAGGCCAGAACCTGAGCCTTCAAGCTGTGATGTGCTGCTGAATCCTTCCCATTCGGGCAGCACTTCAGGGTTTATCTCAGATTCAATCCAATGAAGGAAGAGAAATGCAATCCAGGAAGGGCAGAGGTGTTTATCTCGGGTTTGGAGATGAGAAACTAAAGCTTGGCAGGGCTGACGGCAAGTTGAGAAGGGCGAGAGCTGCTTTATTGATTCCAGTGTTACAGAGGAGGGACTGAAGCTCTGAGAGCTTTCAGTAACTTTCCCAGGATTTTGCATCAGGAAGTGGCAGACCTGGGGTTCAAACCCAGGCCTCTAGTTCCAAGCAGGTGTCCTGCACCCTGCTGTGCTCCCAGGAGCTTGCAGTGCCTAGTAAGGCAACCTCATGGATCATACATAGTAAGAAAGCTCTAGAGAGAATCATTCATTTCTGAGCTGGAGGCCTATGGGGCCTGGGGACTGACCCTGTCAGGCTTAGCCTCCCCAACAGCCGCGAGGTGGGAACTGGGAGGAGCAAGGAGTGGTAGAGACCTTCCAGACAGCTCCCCTGTGGAGATTTGTCCCAGAAAGCTGTTCCCCATGCACCTCAGGCAAAATAAAGCCCCAAATATATTCTTTTCATAATCAACTAAAGTATCTCTATGTCTGCTTTTTTCTCCCTCTTAAGTTAAAGTGGGTATTTATGCAAGTCAGGGTGCTATCTTAAGGCAGAAAAAAAGTTTTCAGATAAGTTGAGAATTCTTTCTTTAAAAACAACCCAGCAAAACAAACCAACAAAACCACATAAAGGTCTTTTATTGTGCAGAGTCCAGGTCTCAGAAGTGGAAGTGGCACGACTAAGACTTCTCTCTTCTACTACACCCGGAATGTGTCTGGAGAGAAACTTCAGCTACAGAAAAATATGAGAACAAAAAGGAGCAATCATATAAGAAATCCATGGGTCCTGCCAGGGAAAATGAGGGGATGGGCTGTGGACACTTCAGTTCCTGCTTCTGTCTATCCTACCCTCTAGCCCTAAATGCCACCTGCAACTTCCTAAGCACAGGCTGTTTTTCCTACTCTGTGCTTCTGCGTGTGAGATTCCTGCAGGCAGGAATGTCTACTCCCCCTGCAACCTCTTCTCGCCGCCTGACCTGTGAAACATCTTGCTTAAATTTCACAGTCAGGCCCAATGGGCCCCGTCCAAGAAGCCTTCTTTGACTTTCCCAGAAACTGCAGCTTTCTTATCTGGACTCCACAGATTCTTCAAATAGCTCTCTGTTATAGTGTTCATCATCCAGTATGCTCATTCATTCATTCATTCATTCCACAAATATTTACTGTGAATCTACTATGTTCCAGGACCTGAGGGTGAATAACAGATGAGATTTCTACCTGTAAGGACCTGGTAGCTAGCTCAGTGGGAACAACAGACCATGAACAGCAGCTAAGCAAGGTGACTGCAGATTGTAATACATGCTAGGAATGCACTAAGGTAAGCCACAGCATGCTGACTAACTGGGTGAATGGGGGCAGGGTCTACTTTAGATAGTGTGATTAGGAAAGGCCTCTGACATTTGAGCTTAGCCTTGAAGGATGACAACAATGAGCCATTCAAAGAAGCTGGCAAGACAGTCCTGGGCAAATAAAGGCCCTGAAGCAAGGATGAGGGTGGCATTTTCAATAACCGGAGGGAAGGCCAGTGGCTGGATTGTGATGGACCCTGGAGGTGAGCCTGAAGAGAGGTTCCTAGGGTCAGGCTCACACAGGGCCTTGCAGGCTGGGTCAGAATACAGAGTTTATCCTACAGACAGCAGAAAGCCATCTTAACAGGGGGGTTCTGTAAAGCCTTAACTTGCCTATCACATAGGTAATGGATTGTCATGGGGCATGAGTAGAGGCAGGTGAACAGTTCCCCCAAAACTGATCATAGCAGCTTGAGCTGGAGTGATGGCAGTAGACATAAAAAAGACAGGTCATATTTGATCAATTTTTTGCCTATACCTCCAGAGGTCCTGCACATGGATTACATGGAGGAAATATCAAAGACAGATCAAGGGTTTGTGACTTGAGCAACTGAGTAGACAGTCATGCCATGTAGAGAGGTGGAGACAACTTGGATGAAGCCCAGTTGGACAGTGGTGAGGGAATCAAGAGTCCTGATGCTGAATATCACACTGGAAGTGTCAGCAGGCAATTACGTATGTGCAAACAGACCCTGGGGAGAGGACTGGAGCTGTAAAGGTGGCATCATCAGCACAGTGGTGCTAGTTATCACTGCCAGGAGATAGTGTAGATTTAGAAGAGGTCCTGGAGCGTGGGGCCCTCTACAGATGAGAGTTTAGGTAGAGAAGAAAGAAAAGGAGAATGGAGTGTCAGGGGAAGTGGGATGAAACAAGGACAAATTCATGGAAACCAAGAGAGGAAAAAAAGGAGGGAGTGATCTGTGAACCCTCTGAAGGCTGAGATCACACCTGGTCCCCCTCTGCATCCCCAGGGCCTCTCATATAGCACAGAGAAGGTACTCAGGAGACATTTGTAGAGTGACTACATTAACAAATGAATGAATGGACCAGCAATCCTGGGCTCAGAAAAAGGGTGTGTTAATAGGAGTCTCAAGACCTAGATTCTATCCAGAGGGGCTTTGGAGGGAGGATAATAGTAAAAATAGAGCACTTACTGCTACGCCAGGCACTCGTTGATCCTCCCAAAACTCTATCAGATAGTAACGTCATTTACAAATAAGGAAACTGAGAAATAGAAAGGGTAGGTAACTTGACCAGGGAACCTGCAGATCACATAGTGGTCACTGGCAGAAACCGACAACCTGGCCCTGAAGTCCATGTTCTTAACCAAACCATGGCATCTCCACTGAAAGCTCCTGACATCCCCTGAGTACTTCCTGTGTAAGGCTTATAATGGTTCTTACAACAGTCCTATGGGGTAAGTACTTTAATCATCATATACAGAAACTGAGGCAAAGAGCTTGCGTGTGGCAGGGCTTCAAACCCCAGTCTTTCTGAACGAGGGCTAAGCTTATCATCTCTAAACTATTCAGAGTGGCCCAGCCCCTGCTTCTATGGCCTCTTTGGCTTCAGCAGAATAAACTTTATGCCAGAGGAAATCTGTGAGAATAATGCTTAGGTATGAGTTGGGGAAGCACCAATAGCAGCAGGATGAGGAGTAAAAGCATTTTTCTACTTCTAATTTGTTTGTTACAACCCCGCTCTACTTAAAAGTGAGCAGTAAAATCTGCCTGTAAACAGAAGCATTTCTATATCTCCTCCCTGTAAGGATCCAGGAAGAACCAGGTCTGGCCTGTCAGGAGTGAGCCTTCCTCTGTTTCTACCACCTCCTCCACCTTGGCCCAGAAAAAAGACGAAAGACCAGAGGCTCAGCATGGGAGGTTTGGGTTCATAACAGACCTTTCCAGGACAAAAAGAAGAACTCCTGACCTCAGCCTCCTGTCCCTATAGCAGTGAGTGGTGACCCCAAAACTGACCATGACAAGGTTGATGATGAGAGAAGAAGGGTAGTCATGGGACAAGTGTGGTTCGGGGATCTGGTGGACTTGGCTTCAGGGGTCAGCTTAGCCGTGGGTGAGCTTTTATGGCCTGTAGGAGTTGCTTTCCTTTTCTGAGCCTCAGTTTTCTCACCTAAAAATGGGGGTAAATAATCCCAACCTCACAGGAGTGTCATGAACTTAAATAAGGTAACTGGTACTGCGCCTAGCAAACTGTCTGGCAGTCTGTATGCACTCTCAATACATTCTTTCCAATCACACAGTGATACTAAGTGCAGGTACTGTGCTTGGCACCAGGAATACAGACCTTGAGCTCAAAACCTTGCAGGGAAATGAGTGTTTTGAAAGTAATTGCATGCACAATGAAAGGTTTGAGGCGAGGCGAAGGAGCTGTCATAACACAGGAGAGGGGCTGGGAGACCCAGCTTATATCAATTTAAGTTCCTTCCTTTTTCAATAGGACCTCTACTGACAATAATCATCATCTTGCATATTTTTGGAGTTTATAAACCATTGCTACACAAAATTAACTCATTTAATTCTCTCAATAATCCACTGAGGTAAAGGGGACCATGATCTTATTTCTCAAAAGAAGCTTGGAGGCTGGCTTGTCAAGCTCTCCTACCAACTTAGGGCCTAAACTGGAATTCTAACTTACATCTCACCTCCTCCAAAGCTTCTGCTTGATCCTCACCCTTGGGGGTCACTCAGGTGCCCACTCCTGCATCAAGAGTGGACCTACATGCCAGTGGAGGAGCCAGACTCTCCCCCAAAGCCCCAGTCTGAACAGGAAGATGAGACAAACTAAGAGGACTGAGATATAATATTTAAGACTGTGAGAGGCAAGGGACATTTTAATTTCATAATTAAAAGTTAATGTTACTTCATTATAAATCAAAGGCTGATGAAACTAGGGCACCCCCAGGAACATATTAGGAACTCAATAAATATCTGTGGCCTGAATATTTGGAGACATCTCCTACAGGAGTTTGTTAGCTGATCAAGAAAGATAACAACATACATCTAACCAAGGATCTGGGGGGGATGGTAGGTCCTCAGTAAATGTTAGTTCCTTTCTTCCCAGGAAACTCCTCTTGGCTCTCCTACTAACATGCTCTGTGACTCTGAAAGAGTCCGTTTCCTCCCTTCCATTTCCCCAATTAGAGAATGGATTTGGTGATTTCTTGGGGCCCATTATGCCTGGAGATTCTTATATCATTCAATCATCTCATCTTCCTGCTTTGTGCTGTTTTGTTTGTTTTTTCTCCTTCCTTTGGCCTCTGAAGGCAACTCCTGCCAGCCTTTTCCCCCTCACCCCATTCGGGACCTGAGTGCACACCCTTTTCCTTGGCATGGCCCTGTGGTGAGAGCCTGCTACAAGGCAGCCATTCAACATTTTCCCCATGCTAACACAGGCTTCCCTTTTGGTAGAGTCGGTATCACTGTTTTTCAAAGAAGTGTTCGGGGGTGCCAACATTCATGCTGAAAATATCTACTTCATCCTGGAGAAAAGTAAGAAGGTTCCTATCTGCTTTGTAGGTGGCTGGGGGAGAGGAGGCAAAGACAAGAAAGGTGCAGGCAGGGATCTGATGTCTGTTCCTTTACTCTTTCTCCCCTTCCTGCTATCCTCTCTCATCTGGTCCCTCCTCTCTTCTCTTTCTTCATTCCTTTGCTCATTCTATTCCCCCTTTTCTACCTCTCTTTATTTTCACAGTGTGGTAATAAAGACAGACAAAGAAACAAGTGGATAAGTCTTCCAGGTGCCCTGAGTAAAGATAGAGCTGTAGGAACCATTGATTTATTGGGTGGTTCAGAAAGACTCCGTAGAGCAGGAGACTGTTGAGCAGGTGTTGAAAGACAAGAAGGTGTTCATATAGTGGATGATAAGGAACGGAGCCCCCAGAGGAGAGAAAGATGTTTTAGGCAAAAGGAGCTGTGAGAGCAAAAACCCCAAGACCAAAAGGACTGGGCCCATTAAGGGAACTCTAAGGTGTCTGGTACGATTGAAGGCCATGAGTGGCGTGGGGTGAGGGAAGGGACTGGAGAGGCATCCATGGGTGCACTCATGGAAGGCCCTGCAAGACACTGTGGAGTCAGTATTTTTTCTATAGAGTAAAAAATACAGAAAAGGATTTTATGAAAGTATAATATGGTTATGTTTACATTTTAGAAAGATTGTTCTGAGGGCAGTAATGAGGAAGAATTGGAGGTTATAAGACTCAAAGTCACGTAGAGTAGTTAGCCCTTTTTGTTATAGTCCAAGTGAGAAGTAATTGATAAGGTGAGGAATGAAGGCAGGAGCAGGAGAATGAGAAGAAGGCTACAGATATGAGACCTATTATAAAGTAAGGTTGACAGGGCTGGATGTGGGACCTAAATTTGGATTAATTTCCAGGTGTCTGGCTTGGGTGGCTGGGTGGTTGAACCATTCACTGAAACTGGGAATGTCACCATCTTATAAGTTTGAGTTGGGTATTTTCCCCTAGGTGTTTGTCCCCAGTTAGAGCAGGATGCTATCAGATGGTCTATGGTATTAAATTATGTCGTTTTGATCCAAAGAAATCAGTTGCCTCCTAAACATGAAAATTTGAATGAAAGAACTATGTTTCCCATGTAATCATATGTTTCTGAAAAACAATAGAGCTCTTTATGAATATAGAAAGGCATAAGTATTGCACATTTTTGATAGAATATAGAATCAGAACAAGACTTTAAAATATATATACTCATACACCTGGGTCCCCAACTGGAATGTAAATGGGACGAGGCAGGGGTTTTGTCAAGCTATTACTTTGCTCCAGGCTTTCACTGCCTCCGAGGAGAAGAAATCAATTGTCAGGGACTGCACCACTCAGCCAGGAGGCAGTGAGGAGTGAGGGGGCACCTGTGCGAGGTGAGCGATGGTTGGACCACCAGGCAGTGTAAGGACACACCAGGCTTTATCAGGTTTGAAGGAAATGGTACAGTCTCCTTCCTCTAAATCCATATGAAAACCATTATCAAAATCACATAGAATAAGTTTGTGGCTTCTTTGGCTCTTTGAATTATCTGGAATTTTCTCCCCACCCCCTTTCCTTTGACACATGAAATACTATCAACAATCTATACAACTATAATCATTGTCTCACTCTCACCACACCCATTTCACAGATGAAAATCGCTCCAGACCACACAGCTAAGGAGCGGCAGAGTCAGAGATAAATCTAAGTCCTTCTATCCACAGTACGAGTTCTTCCTGTGTCATTCTGTTTTGATCTTCTGCTTTAGGCCTAGTCTTAGGGGAGCCCAGGGAGCAGATTAACAGCAGGCATGGGAGCTATTTCCCATAGATGGACATGAGGTTCTTGACTACCTGTCTCCCTCTGCAACCTCCTTTCCTAGCATCTGCCAACAGGATCTGAGGCTTTTGCCACGCCATACCCACAGAGGAAGGGCCACGCTCTTCTGTGCCTGCCACGCCCTCACTTATGCTGTTCCTGCAGCCAACAAGGCCCTTCTCTCAGAAGTCCTCCTCCAGGGCCTGACACAAGCATCTCTTTCTCCGTGAAGAATTCCTTAAAGCACCCACGTATGGTTGGCCATGCCCTATCTCATTTACATTGTCACTCAGCCTTCTACTTCCATTATCCTCACCTCACAGCTCCATGATTGTTGCTGTGTGTCTGTAGCCCCCGCTGGCCAAGACCTAAACTGTTTGCATCTCCAACACCTAGCACAGTGCCTGGCACATGGAAGGTGCTGAGGAAATCCTACGGGATGAATAAATGGATGAGTTAAGGAGGGAGAAGAAAACATCCCTGAGCAGAGATAACCTTCATCCTTGATCTTCTGTGAGAAATGTTGGGAGAGAGAAGGGCAGACATCAAAGGGAGATAATGAGTAAAAATTCTTCCCTATTCTCTCTGGGTTCTCCCTGCCCCCCCTTTTTTTCTTGCTATTGGGACACAAACGAAGAGTACATCATAGGCAAAGATGTATTTCCTGTTTATTGCCACCAGGTTAGTAACAGTAATGGTGGGAGAAGAAGATGAGGTCTTATGTAAAGTCCTGCATTGCAGATTGTGCTGCTGATGTAAAGAACTCAATAAAGTGTAACGCTTTAATCATAGAGATAAACATCACACAGCAGCTTCCCACAGGCTCCCAGGGCCTAAGACAAAGTAGTTGTGGGGGAAGGAGAGATGAGAGAGGAATATTATCAGGCATCAGAAAAGTTATGCTTGGGCTTTTGTGGGTTTTTTCCTCTGTCTCTAAAAAATGGAATAAGATTTTCCTATCTTCTTCCAAGACATTTTGTATGAATTTCTGTATTCTCTGGAGGACATGCTCAGACTTCTAGGGGAAGATGTGCTCATTCTTTGTAAAAATTGATTTGTTTAGGGAGAACTGAATTCCTGCCTTTTAGGTGACTCAGAAGCCTTTAAGAAAACAGGGACTGTCTGAAAATTTCTTTTACGAAAAGGATTGGAATGGAGGCAGAAGGTGGGTAACAGTAAAACCTCCATTTTTATGAGGCCCTGTGATGTGGGAGAAAGATCACAGCAGGTGAAAAGTCAAATTAGGAAAGGAGAAAATGAGAGCTCTGGCACCAACTTGGCCAACTTTGGGAAAATCACCTTCGTGCCTCTGTGACCCAGTTTCATCACCCTTCCAGTAGGACCCTGCACTAGCTGACCTCTGAAGGTCACTCCTGCTCTGACACATCACACTCTGTAAGGCTCTGGGCAAGGAGGCCCGGGCTTGGCTTTTGACATTGGCTGTTATGGTTCTGGACTCTTGTAGCAGCCACTGAGCTGACCTCTCTGCTTCCACTCAAAACACCTTCTTCCCTCTCTCAGCACCCAAATCCACACTTCCTTCTACACTCAGAGTGATCAATTTATAACAAGAGGAAACTATACATACACCGTGGAGCCAAGCTGAGGTAAGTGCCAGCAAGATGACCTGGGACAGGAGCTTTGAAAAGCAAGGAAGGCAATGGACCTAGAGCAGAGGGAGTGAGGCAGAGTCAGGGAAGGGGGTTCAGAGAGGCAATGGAGGGCCAGATCACAGGAATCTCACAGCTCGTTGACAGGACATCACCACCTCTGGATACAACCTGAGCACTTCCTGAGGCAGTGGGAATACAGCTGATGTTTGCAGACAGGGGACACAGCTGTAAGGCAGCATGTGATGCCCACAGATCATGAAAAGAGTAGGGCTTTGAGACTGGAGATCCAGGTTCAAACCCTGAAGTGGCTTTGTGACATTGAAGGAGTAATTTTATTTCTCTGAGTCTCAGTTTCCTTGTCAGTAGATAGGAAGTCACAACAGCACCATGTCTTTCATGAAGCTACCTGACATGGCTTAAGTGAGCAAAAGCATGTCCACATGCCTGAAACATAGTAGACGTTCAGTAATTTTTTTATACCACAATAATTATTGCAAGTGTCATTTAAAAGAAGGGCATACACTATGGCTGTCTACCACTTGTGACTATTTAAATTAAATTAAAATTAGCTTAAGAAAAATTCAGTTCTTCAGTGGCACTAGCCACACTGCAAGTTTTCCATAGCCCATGGCGGGGGCGTGGGGTGCGGGTAACTACTGTTCGTGGAGAGTGCAGAGCAGCACAACCACCACGGAAACGTCCATGGATGGCACTGGGCTAGTATCTTAGGGCTCACGAGGGGAGCACTGAAGTTTAAAACATGTACCCTTCTACAACTCCACCTGCACAGACACATCTGTGTTCACACACACACAACCACAAAAACAGGGTGTTTAGGTCAGTGACGATATGTTTCATTACTAAGAAAAAATAAATCTGAGTCCCAACTTTGATTCTATTCAGGGAGCATACAAAATGTCAGGTTCTGTGCTAAACATTTCACATTGGACATCATATCACTAAATCCTTACAACAACCCTAATCAGAACTATTATCTTCATCTGGTTGATTCTGACATTGAGGCCCAGAGGGACTGAGTAACTTGACTGAAGTCACAGAGCTTATGGGCAGCAGAGCAGAACTTGCTCCTTACTATACAATAGTGCTTCTTAAAGGACATCTCAGAGGTGGGGATTTATAGGGCAAACCCTTCACAATGTTTGTGAAAGATGTAGATGTTTGGAACCACCTGGAGCCTATCTGAAGTCCTGGGTTAGCCACAGAGACTAGAATTCAATGGACTCAGCTCCTCAGGGCTCTCGACCTAGCTTTCTTGACTTATGGAATGTGGCAGTGTCAGATCTATGTGGGACCAATTCAAGTCTTCAGGAAATTCCTGCAAGCCACATGAGTAGGAAGGGGCTGAGAGAGTCCTAAGACTTGAAAGGAAAAAAATCCCTTTTCAAGTCATCTACAGCAGTGGTTGTTTTGCAGTTTATTCTTCTCTCTTATTTTAAAGGCATAGGTTCTCAAAAATTGCATGGTGAAAGGTGGTCCCCAGTGGAAAGGGGATTTCACGTGAAAGCCAATGTGGCTTGGATTGTTCTGAGTGAGTGACGGCCTGTGAATACAGATGCAAGCACAACTAGACAGTTAGAGAGACAAAGATGGATGCATGGACGGATGGATGGATGGGTGGGTGGGTGGATGGGTGCATGGATGGATGGGTAGACAGGCAACCAGACAGATAGGTAGCAAATTAGTAAGTAACAAATAACAGAGGCTTCTACTTTAGCTTTTTGTATACTTCTACTATACTGCAGTCTCTAGAACTCTGGAATCACTTCTGATTTGTTATATAACCCTTTGTTTCATCAGATATATAGCAAGGCACTCAGTCTAGGCTAGATATTCAATTAACTTTTGTTAAAAAAAAAAAAGACCTGACACCTGAAACAGCGATAGCTAGATAATAATTCTTCACCTTTGTATGGTACTATATAATATATAAAAAGATTTAACATGCAATATCATACTTAGTCCCTAATCTAACCTTTTGAGGCTGGCATTATGGTCCTCATTTTACGGATGAGGGACCTTTGTCTGAGTGGTGAAGTGTCTTGCCTAGAGTTACAGAGGGAGTCTGAGGGACCAGATATATAGGCAAGTCAGATACAGGTAGAGACTGATAACTAGACAAACACAGGCAAATAGAGACGAGAGAGGAGTTTAGGACATGGATAAATGATGGAGACAAATGGAGATGGATGGATAGATGCTGAGACAGCCTCCGATTTCTCCTGTTTCAATTCATCCTCTACACCCGGCTGGAGATAGTGACTTTGCTAAACACAAATCTGACCATGTCACTCCTCCACTTAGTAACCCTCTATTGCTTCCCCAAAGACTACCGGAAAAGCCTTTACAATCTGGCCCTCTCCATTTCTCCCACCTAATATCTTACCACTTTTCTCTAGCATTATTCACTCTAGTCACCTCCCACGAAAGTCATGCCATTTCACTCCTCCACGTTTATTACTTGATCTGCCCCAGAGCTAACCTCTCTTCTCCCTGCCTGCGGATGCCTGGCCAACTCCTATGTATCCTCTAAGACTCGGTATCAGCGTTGTTTCCTTTAGGAAACATTCCCCGCCTACTCTCCCAGGCTGGGCTTATTTTCTGTCCCCCTAGGTCGAGCTGTTCTTTATTACAGGAGTCAACAGAGTAGGAAGAACCTAAACTTTGAAACAACAGAGGCCTGGATTTAAGTCCTGCGTGCCCCACGTATCAGCTGCGTGACTTGGGGCCAGTCACGTACCTTCTTAGCCTCGGTTTCCTCAGATCTACAATGAACCTGACAATGTCTGCCTGCCCCCACCCACCCCACTGTGTTGGGACTGGGGATAGCGTAAAAGAAGTCTGGTGCGGAGTATGTGTCCCACACATGGAAGGCATTGCTGCTGCTCCCACCTGACTGTGCTGCACATAATAATCCGACACTGCTTTTCCCATTGGATGCGGGCTGCCTGAGGGTGGAAGCTGGCTCACGGCTGCATCCCCAGAGCTCAGTGCCACACACACGGCTGGGCTTGCTGGATCCTTCCTGCCCACACTGAGCCCATTGGCAGGGACGCGTTTCTAGGCACCAGAGGGCACAACTTCTCGTCTTCTCACAGAACCACGAGGTCGGGGGAGGCCTGGAGAAGTAGGGTAGGGGGTGCAACCCTGAAGGCGAGAATGAAGAAGTGGATGACTGAAACCTCTCTTAGATTTATATTATATGTTTATGTTTTGGGTGTTTGAATTTTGAAAATAAAAGATGTTTAAGTAAAATTTTCAAGGAGCTGCTTTGTCCCACCCACCCCACTTTAAAACCAGCAGAACTCCTGTGTTCAGGTTTGGTTGGCATTAAGTGTGGTTAAGTGGGAACGTGTAAGATGAGGTGGTCTAAGATAGTCTATACACTTTCTTTCATCTTGCAAGGCTCCTTCATTTCCCCTTGACATTTATTTTCCCAATGGATTCAGAATCCTTGTAATTTTCCTCCTTACACTCTCTTCCCCCTCCAACACTACCTGTATGCTGGGCCCATTCTCCACTCCAGGAAACCAGCTTCAAGGTGAGTGAGGAGCCGTTCTCCTTCCCTGTGTGTGCTCACACACACGCACATGCGCGCACACACACCCTGGAAGAAAGTGGTATCAAATGCAACTGACCAGCCCTCAACATGGTTGAGGACAGAAAAACCATCCCGCAGCAGAGGGGCAGTGGCTGGCAGCTGGGCCCTGAGCCAGCAGCCTGACTCCCACTGGCTGCCAGGGCAGGCCCCGGGTCACGATCGCCCATGGTAGGTTGGGCCAGAGACTTCATTGAGATTCTGTTCACAGCGAAAGCCGTTGCCGAGCCTGCCCAGCTCTGTCAGCTGCCCTGCTATCTGTGTGTGAAAAATGGACAGGCCGCCCAGCCCTCTGGCAGCCTGACTAATGGCTTAGAAGCAGGCCTGAGGCTCCTTGGCAGAGGCCCAGGGCTCGGGCTTCCGTGAAGGACGGAAGAGAAGGGATTCTCCTGCCAGGTGGCCCGACTTCCAAGGCGGGGAGCACAGAGAGCAAGAGAGAGCAGGGGAGGGGGAGAGAATTGTGGGGGCAGGTTCCAGACTTGGGGCCCCAGTGCCCATCTCAGTCCCCGGGCAGACTGCTGTGGGGACTAAGAGCACACTCTCTGCTCCTCCTCCCTGGGGGCCAGTACTGTCTGTAGGATGGTGGGGATGATTAATTTGTGTCTTCATCCCTAGAGCTGGGCAAACACCCATCTTGCAATGCTGAGAAGTAATAGAGTTAACACAAATGAAGAACTTTTGAAAACTGCCTGGCTCTGCCAAGTGTTATGGCTAGCTGTCACACCTAGCAATCATTACCATTTAATGAGAATGCCAGGCATTGTGCTGTTTCTCATGCATTACCCCGTTTAGTTTTCACATAAGCCAGAGCTTTAGATGTTATCTTTCTTTTAAAGATAAAGAAAGTTGCAGAGAGGGTGCTTCACTTGCTGAAAGTCACAGAGCTGAGTAAGAGAGAGAAAGGATTCAAATCCAACTGCATGACTCTAAAGCATATGCCGTTAACCACTAGGCCCTGCTGTAGATGAGTATCTTGTGTGCCTCTTTGTGTCTATTACACAAGACTATTTTTATTGATGTCAAGGAAGTAAGATCTTTGTTTAGATCCCCCATCAGAAAGAAGGAAAGAAACAAAGACTCAGGATAAAAATCAATCCCTTTACTTTGAAAGTTTACATGCTGCAACACCTTTTTTCCTACAGTGGGTCAAAATAAATAAACAGTTGGGCTCAGAGACAGGGCATGGAGCTCTCTGAGCCCTGGGAGGCAGGGAAGGAAGAGGACAGGGAGCAGCAGAGAGTCCCACAGGCAAAAGCAGCATTGAGGAAAGGCCACCGGCTCCACCCACGGCCAGCGGGCAGAGGGCCTGCTGCTGGGCTGCAGGCTCCCTGCTTCGTGGGAGTCAACTACCAGCCCAGACAGAACGGAACCAAGTCCACTCGTTCCTTCAGCAAATAGTCACGGATGCCTATCTGTGTGTCAGACCCAGTGTGAGTGCTGGGACTAAAGGAATAAACAAGCCCCAGTTTCTGCATCAGGAGGACTTTGTGTTCTCAAGGAAAACAGGGGAAGAAGCCAAGCACATGGGTGTGTAGCGGTGCAGGGGAAGGGAACCTAATGCCTGGGGACGGCTGCGGCGGAGGCGGCGTCCTGAAAGAGTCAGGTCTGCATGGAGAGTTCAGGGTCCACTGAGTTGTGTGGATGGAGGTGGGGAAAGGCAGGGGTGGCCATCCCTGGGAAGCTCAGAGTCAGCCTGGACATTGTCTCAGGTCACGATGAAAATTAAATACATCACCTGCAATCCTACAACCCAGAAATAACGGCCATTAACAACTTCCCTCCCATACAGACAAATTAAAGTACAGTTGGCTGGTCAAATAGATAACTAAATAAAAATGTTTTTATAAAAACATGATATGCTATAAATATTTCTATTTAAAACAGTATTAAATTCAATATTTCTTAAATTTAACATAACATAAAAGGATTATGTCTCCAAAAAAAGTCCCCCACAAGAAACATTATTTTCTAAAAGATATTTCTAAGGTTAAAAAAAATTATGAGAAACATTAAGAGAATAAAGCCATTCTGGTTTTTATAAAACTACAGGTTTGTGTTTTAGAAGAAATAGATGAGGAAACGCAGGTTGAGTAACTTACCTAAGGCCACACACACAGCTAGTCTGTGGTACAACTAGAACTGGAACTTGGGTAATCTGACTCTTTCCATTATGTAAATTTACTTCCCAAAGCCAGATTCCTCACTTTAGAGATCAGAAACTGGGGTCCAAAGTGGGAAAACAACATTGTTATTTTGATTCACCAACAAGGTGAGCTGGTGGATCAAATCATTGTTCCTGACTCTAAGGGGTCTCCTATTGTCATTTTGTTTCCCCAAGCATCTAAGAGATTTTGGCTTTGGCTTTGGGACATGCTTTGGCCACTGGCATGTGAATAGTCATAAAATTTGCCACTCTGCATGGAAACTGTACATGGGGTTGCATTCCCACCCTCCTTCCTGAAAACAGCAGATCCCAGCTAGAGGCCACACTTTTGAATGAGGCCCTAAATGCGGAGATGCGACCAGGGCGGTGGCTGGCTCACTCACGGCCTTTATGCAACCTGAGTATGAAATAAATGTTGGCGTTATAAGCTTCCAAACTACTGGGATTATTTGTTATCACAGCAAGAGCTGACTGATATAGCACAATTTCTTGCAGAAAAGTATTCTTTGTTTTTCTCATGCTCGAAGTTGCCTCCAATTGTGTTATATATGAATTCAGGCCATGAGGCTGTTTGTGAGCCTTTTAAGTACTGAATATATAAAAAATAATTTTAAAAAGAGTTGAAAAGGATAAGGCATAGGAGGAAAAACCAGGTTTCAAAGGTCTAGATTTCCAAGGTCACTATCTGACGAAAACAAAACAACACAAAACAAAAGGAAAAACGGCGGTGGAAGCCTACTCCGTTGGCAGAGACACAAAGATGAATCAGAGAACTGGAGTTTCTTTCTTGTATTTCTGCCACATGAAGGACTGTTGGCATTCACTAACATATACTTTCTCCCATAAGCCCCTAGCTCTGAAATGGAACAAGGTAAGGAAAAAGATGTAATAAAAGCCAAATGAGTCTATGCCACCAAATCACTGTGTGACCTTGAGGAAGTCATTTTCCTTCTGGCATCAGTTTTTTCATTTATAAAATGAAGAGGGTAAACAAGAATCTCTTACTTTCCTTCTGGCTCCAACATTCTATAATTTGATTGCCTCTAACTCATTAGTCCCATCTGGCTTCAATGGGACCCAGTAGTATTGAGGATAATCACAGGAATCCATCAAAACGTAGCCCAAAGAAGGTAATCTTGAGACTCCAATGAGATACTGCAGGGAAAGTGCTTTGCATACTATAAAGGGTACTCTGTTGTACGCTTTGTCAGTGAAGAGAGGTGGGCAAATACGCCCCTTGTCCCCCAACCCGCATTCCTCTCACAGCCTCCCCGCTACTTTTAACATCCAGCATCTTGTAGGCCCTTCTGTCTACCTCAACTTCTTTACACAAGAAAACCCCTTTCTCCTTTCATCACAAAGAAAAGTAGCTCTAAGCCACAGGAGTAGGTGATGACACCGTAAGAGATGTACACATAATGGACTAGGGGAGAGGGCAAAGGAGGTAGAGAAGAAATCCAGACTTCGGAGTTCAACAGATCCAAGCTGGACTCCTCCTGTCTCTTTTTGTTCATATAAAAAATGGGACGGTACTTACCTAACATGATTGTTCTCAGAATGAAATGATAGTAAAAAAGTTTATGGGCCCAGATAAGTCCTGTTTACAGCTGTGATGGGGACAGCAGTCTTCCTGGAAATGGTGGCATGGAGACAAAGCTAAATCCTCTGCACAAGTTGGACGGCTGGACGATGGGAAAGAAGGGGAAATAGCCCAGATGAAAGGGGATGTGTGGGGATAAAGGTGCAGGGATGGGTCTGACTGCAACAAGGCTGGCAGTGTGAAGTGGGTGAGCCATATGTCTTTTTGGGAAAAGAGGAACATGCAGTTAGGATAAGAGTGTCACGCAAGGGCATATAGAGAAATGCATCTAAAGCTTCGACTACCAAGCTGGAGGGGCATAACCCAGTAGGTAATGGGGGTCCCTTAAGGGCTTTAGGCAGTGTGAGTGTGCTGGTACATCCTGGGAAAGGAGCTGCATCCCCCCACTCACACCAAGATGTGGGGAGGGAAAGAGATAGTCACCTCCCCACAGGAGAGCTGCTGCTGTACTCATCTGAGCTGGAAAGCTGAGCTTCAGGGGAACATCAGATGCATCTTGAATTAAAACACATGTCTTTAAGGTAGAAAACATTTCTTCAAGACCTTACAGGTTCCTTTTCTTCCTTTTAATCTCTTGAGAATATCACTAATTTTAAACCTAAAACAGTGAAAATCCCAGGCAACAAAATTAGGTAAATGGGTCTTTAGTAAGATTGCTTTTATTGGTTACTCTTCTTTCAGCAATCTTAAACTCACATCTTCAGTGAGTCTAGGCTGGACACCACAGTTTGTTCCTACCATAGATCATGCCATTGCTACTCAAAAGAAGGTCCTTGAAGTAGAGACATCAGCATTACCTGGAAGCATGTTAGAAATGCAGATTCTCAGATCCCACTCCAGACTGACTGATCAGAACTGAAATTTTTTTAAAAACTAGCCTTTATTTTTTTTAAGATTTTATTTATTTATTTATCTTTAGAGAGGGAATGGAGGGAGAAAGAGAGAGAGAGAGACATCAATGTGCGGTTGCTGGGGGTCATGGCCTGCAACCCAGGCATGTACCCTGACTGGGAACCAAACCTGCGACACTTTGGTTCGCAGCCTGCACTCAATCCACTGAGCTACGCCAGCCAGGGCCAGAACTGGAGTTTTGATAAGATAACCATGTGTCTCCTATACAGTAGGGCTTGAGAGGCCTGGGATCCCAGGAGTTCTTTCTCTACAACCAGAGGAGGTCAGAGCTGGTCCAACCTCTTCATTGTGCTAAGGAGGAACTCAGACCCAGAGAGAGGGAAGAACTGGATTTTCCAAGGTCACACAGCAGTAAGTATAACTGGTATAGTAAAGTTAATAACAGTATACCATGTAGTATAATAAAAAATAATTCCCTGTAACTAGCTGGAGATGAAGCCCAGTAGTTGGTGAGCCACCCTGATTTCAAAGTTAACTGTATGAGAGTTACAACCCAAGTGGGCCAATTTATTTCATTTCTCTGAGCCTTGTTTTCCTCTTCTGAAAAAAAAAAAAAATAGGAACAAAAAGATTTTGATAAGGATGTGAAGGTTAAGCACAATAGTGTATGTGGAATGCTTACTGTAGCCTGGGAGCTCAATGTCTAGTAACTCCTATAGTTCAGAGATGGGACCAGAACCCAGGCCTTCAGAACCCCACCTACTATGTTTTCTCCTACTCACGGAGTCCTACTCTCCAAGTCACACTGTAGGCTATAGGTTCCTAATTTAACAGGAGTCCTCTCTGAAGGATGGACAGCTCCTTCTGGGTGCCCCCTTAGCTCTTGGCTCTCTCCTCATGGCATTTAGACACATCTACAATGGCTGCTTTCCCATCTGTCTTCCCTACTAGTGTGCATCTTGCCTTAGAACAGGGGCTGGACCATGTCTTTTATCTCTGTCCCCCCAGAGCACATCCTAGTAGATGTGCAGGCAGATGGAAGGAGTGAGGGACAGAAAAGAGAAGGGAGAAAGAAAGAAACGGGGAGGAAGGGTGGGAGGGAGGGAGGGAAGGAGCTGGGAGGATGCTGGGTGTTGGAAGGCAACCATCGTACAGCATGATGGATTCATCCAAAGAAATAGCTTGACAGTACAGAATTCATCTTTTTATGACTGTGACAACACTAATACATTTATTTCCCTTCTGAAATTAACTTTCTAATATTAAGAAAGGTCAAAATGAACTGCAGAAAAATGAGACATTTTGTCATTTTTAACAAATTATACCAAAGCAGACTGTCAGATTAAAGGGGTCGTTGCTGGGAGGTCTAAACGCCGGTGCTGATTGCATAACCAGAGCCAGCGCTCGCCCTCCTGCCCTCTCCCTGCCCGCTGAGCTCCCTTTGGCCCCAGTGGCAAAGCTCAAATATCTCAGCCTGGTATTCTGGGGCCCTTTAGAACCTGATCACTTTTTAAAAAAAAATTCCTTCTTTCCTCCAAAGGGGCATTCTACACCAGCCGGACCCTCCTTCTTACTGCTATTCTCGTCTTCCTCCACGCCTTTGCTCGTGTGAGGTCTCTTGTCTGACCTGCCATCTCTCTGACTTATCCCACGAGGATCCTCTCCACCCTACCTCTTCCCTACCCATCCCACCTACTGGCTGGCCCCCTGTTCCTCAGGGGTTGACTGGTTCTGGCCTCAGTCTGCCGCTTCTGCTCCGTTAGCCTTGAGCTGGCCCTGACCGTGGTTTGAACCATGCTTTCCCTTTTCCTCTCCCACACCTTGCTCTGCCCCACCCTTATTCCCTCTGGTGCACTGAGGAAAGACTTGGTGGTCTGGAAGGGCACACTGACTACAGATGCTTTGTTAAATGGGAGAAAGAGGGAAGAAAATAGGGATGATCCTCGTCCCTGCTCTTCCTGCCCCTCTCTCCTTTCATTCATCTGTGTGTGTGCTCAGCCCTGGGCTGGATTAAGGGCCCCCTGGAGTCAGAACTAAGAGTGAACCTGGCTCTGTCTCTTGGGAAAGTTACTGAATAACTGGAGGCCTTAATTTCCCCATCTGCAAAAAAAAAAACCAAAACCAAAACACAATAATCTCTATCTCACAACATGGCAATGAGGGTCAAATGAATGCTTATATGTGACTGTGCTCTGAAATCTATACATCTCTGTGACAAACTGGTGACAAAGAATATGACCCAGAGTGCATGTGCTCTGATCTGATGGGAGGCACAGGCCTGAGCTGAGTCCCAGCTCTACAGCACTGTCTCACTGTGTGGCCAGCTCCCTGCCCGGTGCGTAAGTGGTCTCTTCCTCTGCTCTCTTTCTAGAAAAGGTAAACTGGGAGCCCTCTTCTGTTCTTCCAGCTCTGAAGTTCTCTGGTTTCACACAGGGCAAAATGAACTCTGAGACCTCAGAAGGCCAGAATTAACCTACTGATTCAAGGTCAAAAGTGGCCAGATCTGAAGTTAGGGATGCACACATCCCCGGGTGCTGCCCACGGTCTGTGGATGAAGGGGAGACATCCTGTTAGCTGGCCACACGTAAGACCCCAGCATCTAATTCGCCAGCATGTCAGTCTACAGAATTCATTCTGGTCTTCTCGAACCATGTGATCCTTACAGTGGTGCGGCGGGCGGGGCAGGGTACTCAAAGCGATGGATGCACCTGGTATATCCATTTATAATGCCAACTGAACCTAAAGATAATGGGGAGAATTCTGAACATTTGCTATAAAAGGCCTCATCACATGCAAGAAAGAGAATGCCCCTTTTCCAGGCTGGCCGTCTGTGTGTCTTTTAGAGATAAGACGAGGAGACCCCCTGAGAAATGCTGAACCTCCTGCTGGCTGCTCTGCCCAGGGGGATGTGCAGGCAGGGCTGGCAAAACGGGCCTCAGGATCCCTTCCAGCTCTGCTACCACCAGTTGTGTGACCTTGCAGGTTCTAACAGCTTTTCTTTTGTTTCTTTTTTCTACTGACATTTTACAGACGTGTTAGGCACTACGCTCTGGGCAAGAGAAGGCAGAGATGACAGAAACGTATTTTTATCCCCCAAGGAGTTCACAGTTGAGTAGAGAAAACAAACATGTAAACCAATCAGCGTGATACGGAGGATACATGCGTGTGTGCACCAGGACAGGTTCTGGCTGGGCTGGGTGTGGGGGTGTCATTTGCTCTGAGCCTTAGTTTCCTCACCTGAGGACGGAGGGCACCCATTTCATACAGCTGTTGCTGGAATTAGGTGAGATGATGCCTGGCACTTACTAGAATCTCAATAAACATCAGCACCTCTCTCTCCCTCTGGGGTCCTGAAGAGCTGCTTTTACTTGCTCCATCCATGCCCAAAGGTCCAGTCACATAGCAAATATGTCTATTAAAGAACATGCCTTAGCTGTGGGAGGATTTTTCAAGGTCACGGCCTAGAACTAACTCTAACAGAAAGAAACTGTTATTTTGTAACTGGGAGCCTGAGTAAGTCCACGTTTCAGACTGCTGAGTGTGCACTGGTGGTGCCAGGAGTTTAAAGAAAAGCTCTGGCCTTGATGTGCCCTCTAGGCACAGCCAGCATTTATGTCACGTGGCCGTAGCTGCCAATCAATGCACAGACTCTGCCTTCCGAGAGCTGGCCAGGACTCACCCCGGGTTCTGGAGGATCACGTTCACTGGTGTTCACTTTAGAACCATCCACCCTCAGGGGTTCCAGAGAGCTGCCCCAACATATACCTAGATTCTAGGAGTGACAGAAATCTGCTTGCTCTCCACGGCTTAAACTGTAAAATCCACCCAGAACGGATTAGAACAGACAAATATAGGAAAAGAGAAAAAGGCTCTCATGCCTGGAACTGAGCTATCTGTCACCCAGCTCCTTTGAAGAAAGACTGAGTCACAGATGGGGGTTGGGGCGTGGTCAGAGAAGCCGAGATAAAGCCTAGGACCTGCTCCCAGCCCACTAAGAACTACAGTTACTTGCAATGCTGTATCAGTAACCAGAGCTGCTATCGCTCTTTTTTGTTTGTTTGTTTGTTTTAATGCTACAGTTTAAAGATAGTGATAATGTTCTGAAGAGGCCTTTGTGAAATTAATATTGAAATATGAGCTCTTGTAGATTACTAGATTTGAGTTTACAATAAGAATAAATACTAACATTTGGGTGCTTACAATCTACCAGCCTTAAACAATATCACACAATCTAAGTGCTAAGTGCTTTTTACCCATTGTCATTTTCAATCCTCACAATGCCTCTGCTACCCCATTTCACAGCTCAGGCCACAAAGCTCTGAGAGTGGAGGTGATAGGAAGAGCCAGAATTGGAGGCTGGAGGCAATTTTTGACTGCAGAGTCCTTGCTCTTAATCCCTGGGAGAATAAAGGGTCTGCCTCCAGTCCTAGCTAACAGGGCAGTGCTTAAAGGTCAAAGACTTAGCAGACTGAGAAGGGACCAGTGTAGGAAGAAAGGGCACAATTTGAGGTTTGCTCTGGAGAAGAGGGGAGAGTCCCTGCTAAGCTTACAAGGAGGGTGAGGAGTTGGCAGACATCCTAGGGTGTTAGCAGCCTGGACATGGGTGCCTCTGGGGTAGGAGTTCTGAACAGAGAGGGCAGAGGTACAGTGGATGGCTAGTTGGATGGAAAAATAGAAGGATGACTAGTTAGAACATGGATGCATAGCTGGGTGTTGACAGATCCCAGTTTCCTTCTGTAACATGGGCCTGGCAGCTTCATGAGGGCCTTACCCTAGGGACTGGCTCAGAAGTGTGCAGCTGAGCCTGATGACCTTGGTTCTGTTTTATAAAAATAAGGCCCCTCCTCCTATCTGGGAGGCCAGGTCCCCTTTCTCCTCCATGCTTCTCCCCCTGCCCCAGTTTTAAAGTGGACATATACTTGTGGGACAATTGTTGGGAAATATAAAAAAGCAGGCAGGAAAACCACAATGTAAGCACCCAGAATAGCACTGTTAACACCTAGTTCACACCCGCCGCTTTTGTGCCTGTTTCCAGCCTCATGGTTACGCATGTGTTAACATGCAATACACACAGAACTTTGTCTTCCGCTGTTTTCCCAGTTAAAATTATAGCCTAAGCATCTTTACAGTATTATTAACTCTCCATAAACATCCATTATATGAGCGTATTGTGATTCACTTAATCAGTTTCCCACTGCTAGGCAGTTAGTTTTTTCTCAGTTTTTCATTTTTTTAATAAATAATGATCTATAGGCTTTCCCCTTCCACAAATCCTCATACACACTTCAGATTATTTAGGTCTAGGTTTCTAGTAGTGCAATTACTGGCTGAAAGCTACAAATGCAACAATATATTGGGTTGGCCAAAAAGTTCGTTAGGTTTTTTACACAAGACAGCTCTACTAACACTTAGTTGTCTTTAATTTCATTCAAATCAATTTTGTTAAGTTGTATTGTGATAGCTGTCATATCAGCATGCATTTAAAAAATTTATCAAAATTGGTGAATTTTTGTGTAGCCATTTTAATGTTGAAGATGTAAGAAAATATGCAACATTTTTGGCATATTACGCTTTATTATTTAAGAAAGGTAAAAATGCAACTGAAAGTCAAAAAAAAAGATTTGTGCAGCACATGGAGAAAGTGCTGTGACTGATTCAACGTGTCAAAAGTGGTTTGTGAAGTTTCATGCTGGAGATTTCTTGCTGGGCGATGCTCCACAGCCGGGGAGACCAGTTGAAGTTGATAGCGATCAAATTGAGATTTTAATTGAGAACAATCAATGTTATACCATGTGGGAGACAGCCAACACACTGAAAATATCTAAATCAATAAAGTTATTGGTGAAAGTGAAAACTGTGTCTCTTATTTTATAGAAAAAAATATACAGACTTTTTGGCCAACTCAGTTAGTTTAAACCCCAGAAAGTTACAGTAACATTTTTTCTCTCTCTCCTATGAATTCCACATCTTCCCTGTTCACAGCAGGGAGTTCCCATGGCTTTCAGGATCAAGCCCAAGCCTCCTGAGGGAGCCCATAGACAGGGCCGTCTATGACTGGCCCCCGCCTACCACGCAGCCTCGCCACCCGCCCCTTCCCCACACGCTCCCTCCGGTTCAGCGCAGCAAACTCTGTGGAATTCCCCGAGTATGTTCACCTGTCTCCTCACACACTCTGCTCCCCCTGCTTATAATGTTTCCCCCAGTCTCAGTCTAAACAACTTCTGCCTCCAAAACTCACCTCCAGAGGTCACCTTTCCTGGTAAGCCTTGCCTGACCAGGTCCAGGTGTGATGACCTGCTTTCCCAACATGGCACCGAGACCCCTTGTCTATCACTATGCTTATCACCCTGTCCTGAACTCATTGATCAGCTGAGTCTGGAGCTCTAGCCCAGGGATTTACGACTGTTCCATGGCCATGGAATCCTTTATTCAAACACATTTCTTATACTAATAAAGGTGAACATTTTGAGAATATATGTGCCTGGCACAGTACCTTAAGCAGTCACTCCACATAATCTTCACACCAACCTCTTACAAAGGAGGAAACCAAAGCTTAGAAAGGTTAAGAAGCTTGTCCAAGATAGCCATGCTAATAGGTGTTGAAATGAGGCTTTAATCGGGACCTGAGCCTGAGCTTTTAATCACTACATTAGACCACTCTGGTTAAAATGGAGAGGAGTCCATGGACCTCTTACAATGTTTTTCTGAAAACAGTTTGAAAACCACTGCTCTATTCTGGCATATCAGCTTCTTCAGCGGAGGGGCTATTCCTTAATACCAGTGTCCATCCAGTGTCTGGGCTCAGAAAATGGAGTTAGTGGATGAATGAGGGATTTCTTCTCCTGGGGAAGTTACTCTTTCATCTGCACACTTTCCGAGCTTTGATGTGAAAACAGCAATGTGAGCCCAGAGGGACTGGCTGGGAGGGAGAGAATCCAGGCTCACTGCACAGAAGGTGAAGCTGGGACCAAGCTGTAAAACCTCACAGCCAGACGCCAGGGACCAGTTTGGGCCTGGGAGGTGGGCACTGGTACTTCAGGAGGATGGAGCAATTTCTTGATGAAAGGTTCAACAGTTCAATCTTTGCTGGAAGCAGTGATTAGTCTGGTCCCTTTCATCAGAATTCAGATCTCTCCACCACGGTAAATAATAGACTAATTAGGCATCTGGCTTACTTGATTTCCCAGGGCTAAGGCCAATTTCTGAAATGCAATATGCTATTTGATGTACCAGCGTGAATTCATCCTGGGCTCCAGAGCCTCCCAACAGTAGCAACTGAAAATAACTCTCGGAAAAGTTCCATGCATGCTGAACACAAAACACCCGGAAATGTAACCTGTGCTCTGTCACGAGCCGGCTCAGCTGAGTGCCTAGGTGGGTAGCAGGCTGTGTACAAATCCCAGCCTGCTCAAACCAGGGGCTCAGGAGGGAAGGATCCTACTGGAGGGGTGAGAAAAGGATGAGGTGGGTTAACTGGAAAAATTCCTGGAAGAGATGACCTGGAGGTAAACTGGAGTAGTAGGGCAAGTAAAAAGAAGTTATTCGAGGAGTGCGGGGCTGCCCACAGAGATCCCTTTGTAGCTCATTGTGGTCTGGACAACAGGGCACTCATGAGATGGAGAACTGGGGAAGCTAGCTTGGTCTGACCTAGAAACCTGAGTAAGTGGCACAGACTGGTAACAGAAAGGGAGTGAAGAGAGGAACTTTAGAATTTGTGAGCTAGAGAAAAGACTCCCTCCATGGGAGCTCTCTGGGATGAGGAACCAGCGGGGACAAAACGTGCAGGGAAGGAGATGAGTCCATGTAAGCGCAGTGCAGTGAGGGACTTGCGGGGGTTTGAAAGTCGAGGGCACAACGGGTTTTCTTGGGGATGAGTCAGGGCTGTCTTGCTGCGAAACAGTAGGGTGGGGGAGGCAGTACCAAGATTTCCCCAGACACTCATCAAGTGCCTACCCGGTGTGGAACTCTGCCTGGCGATGGAGGCTGTGCTGAAAGAGACCCAGCTTCTGACCTTGAGCAGCTCAGACAAAAGGAGGCACGAAATCTACCACTGAATGCACAGCATGATATGCACTTGAACCCAGGGATGCAGCCAGCTCTGTGGCACCCCTGTGGAAATCCAAACCACTCCTCTTTTGGAGTGATAGCATTGTCATCAACGCTTAAGAGGTTCTCCTGGAGTCACCAGTGAGGGGGCCACCCCGCTCAGGGCAGCAGGGAGGTGAGGGCAGATCCTCTGCACTGGGGGTGCATGGGAGTAGGGTGGGGGAGAGGCTGCTTTTTAGTTGAGCAAATGGAACCTACAGTGAGAGGAGACGCTACTGTGGCACCAAGCTCATGGAATACTTGCTTATGGAATAAACCACCAGACGAAAGCAACAAAGTCTATTATAGTTATAGAATAGCAAAGAAACAAGAGTTCACTTTGGGCCAAAGTGTTCAGGGAGATCTTAGAGAAGGTGGGTCTGGAGGTGGGTTCTGAAGAATGAGCAGAATTTGGAGAGTGACTTGGAATACTTTTCCTCCTCTTTACTCAGCAAATTTCTATCATTCTTCAGAGCTCCGTTAGGATGTTAATCCCAGAACTTAAGGAATGGAATTCTGCCTGTCTTTCCTCTCTCTCATCTGATACCCATTCACAGGGGGGTGTGTGCCCTGTGCTGGGTGTCAGGGGAACACGAATGACTAGGATGATGTCAAAGCCCTCAGTGGGATCGCAGTCTGGGATGGGAATGGGTGGGGACAGTGAGGTGAGTAATATACCGACCAAGTGCGTCAGGTATTAAAACCTCCATTTTTCATATACCGACTATTGAAGGTTACTATACACATGTTATCTCATCTTGAGAGAAATCCCAAGAGATAGGAATTCTTAATCTGAATTTACAGATAGGGAAAATAAAATACAGGGTTTAACTGAACCAACTCAAAGGGAACCCTCCAGAAGCTTTGCTGATCCCCATGCAGTCAGCGGGCGAGAGGTACCCAGGGCCTTTCGGGATGAAAAGATGTCAGAGAAATTGAACCCAACAGCAACTTGACAGGAATATTACTCTCAAACGAGGGATCCATCCTCTGCACCTTGCTTGCTGCCAGAGTCAGAGTTATAAACGAGCGAGTTAGAAAATCCATGTCTTTTATCACAGGTGGGAGAAGTTGCCCTTTAGAAAAATAATGATTTCTCTTAAAATTCCTTAAAGTTTCATAAACCATCCCAAACCATCATAGAAAAAACTGTAAAAATTTCATGAACCCAATGTACCCTCTGTTCACAGAGCTCCCTGTACAATTGCACTTACTTCCAGCCTTTATTCTCATGGTGGACCTTCCTCTAGTGGCTATTTACCGATTTCCTGGGCCAGGCTGGTAGGAGTGGAGCTAAGTGAGGGACATATGCTGGTGGTGGGAGGACATTTCTTCCATCCCACATGGGACCTCCAGCAGATAGCTGCAGTCTGGCCATTTCAAAAGGGCATTCCTCTCCACCCGACCCCAGGGCCATAATCTTCTTCGTCTTCCTAAGTGCTTCACAGTCACATATGTCGGGTCTCTCTCTCCAACTTGTGAGGGGGACAAGTCAGGGACTATCCTTCCCTTTTAGCAGATGGGCACGCCTTGGCTCAGGAAACCTAACAACGGGACATCTGCTTGTGCTGAGTCCCTTCACGGGCATTCACTCCAGGCTGCCCTTCCCTGGCCACGGCCGGGACTTTTGTGCCTTGTCATGGAAATCCTACCTTTCTGTGGTCCGTGTGCTATAACCAACAGATAACTAGAAGATGACATAGACTCTTGAAGGCAGAAAGGCCCTGTAGAGCTCATCCTTCAAACCCTACAATGTATAAACGGGGGGATGAAAGGCCCAGGGAGGGGAGGAGAGTTGTCTGAGAGCACCCAGCAAACTAATTGGCAGTTTAGCCACTCTGGGTGGGGGCGTTAGTGTTACCAGCTCCTCTTGCTGACACAAAGACGAGCCCACACAGTTTGAACTGCTCCCTGAAGGGGACTTTGAGGATAAAAAGTCAAGGACGAGGAGGATGGGACAAAAGTCTGAGAACCCACAGCCCAGGTTCCTGCGGCCTCAGTGAGACAGCCTGCAAATGGTCCAGGGGTAGTTTTCACCAGGGGGCACTGTCTACTCTAGAGGTGATTAACATCCTGCCATACAAGGCAAAGACATTTCCCACCCAAAGGCCACGGCTGCAGCTGTCTGCTCTCCTTGCTTACCTCCCAGTGTGTAGGTGGAGTAAGGATGTGGGTGCCCCTGACCTTCACCCTTTATCCCCATCCTTCCCAAGGTAGGTTTGCCTTTCCATCAGCAGGGTCTCCCCCGCCCCACTCTCAGGTTGTTGCGTATGAACACACAGGTGCCCCTTGGTTTCTGGTGAGGAGCTGCCACCTCAAGGCCTTCCCGTCTGGTGGCCCAGTGAGACCTCTGCTCACACGAAAAACAGGCCTCATGGGCTGCTTCCTTCTGTTTTAACTACAGGGTGGAACTGAACTTGGCCGTGTGTGTCCTTTGTGTGATTAGGTATAACTACATACTTTTACATACTTGTCTGTGTGTCTGTCCCTAATTTACCATGTTTATGTTTTCATGCTGATGCATTTTCTGTTTTATGTATATAAATGTATGGATTTTCTGCAAGTTTCTATGTTGTGTGCATGTGTTTCACGTGTAGAGGGAATGAGTGCTGGTTCCGTGTGTTGTGTGCCCATGTCACCATCAGCTGTGTCATGTCAATGGGTTACAGTTTAGTTGTTTATTGGACAGAAAGAGAGCAGTTTACCTTGAGGTCCACAGGAGGTAAGCAAGAAAAAAAAAAAAAACCCAGTCCTGTGTTGCTCTATTTCAAAAACTACTCCATGTTGTTATGGCAGCTAATTTTCCTTAAATGATTTAAGAAAATGGATCTGTCTAAAAGAACTGTAGCCAAGTTGTTATAGCAACACAGGCCTTTCTCCTCTAGGAAAAGGGGGGACATCACCCCAGAGCACAGAAACCTCTCAAAAAAGCAACCCTTGGGCCCTGAGGGACTCAGAGAGCACAGGCAGGGCAGGAGGGGACGATTCACCTCCCACAGTTAGTTCATGGGGTCTTCTTAGCAACAGCCCTGCTTAGCAACAGCCCTTCTTAGCAACAGTCTTGGCTACTCTCTGGTTCAGATCTCATTCTTTACCTGGACCATGCAATAAGCACCAAAAGGGTCTCTCTTCTCCTACTCGTCTCAGCTCCTTTGATCCACTGTCCACGCTGCAGCCTTAGTGATTTTTTAAAGCACATATTCTTTATTCATCTGTTCATTCATCATTCAACCTAATATTCTCTATGGTGCCACATCCTATACTAGGTTCTGGATGTGAATAGGCCATGTCCTTGAATGATGTGTCAGGAATGTTGGCCTTTATCTCACAAGCAATGGGGAGGCATTGAAAGGTTTTAAGTATGGGAGACAGACTCAGTTGGATTTAAATTTTAGAATGATGCTAGAGTGTCTTCATTGGGGAGAATGAATGAATGGAAATGCTATTCATTGATCTTTCTTTTTTGACAGTTCTTTACTGACTGTACTGATTCCAAGACTGAGAGAGGGTATATGCTGAAATATTCCTGACAAGTGGTATTTTGTTCCATTGCCTTGATTTTCTTTTATAGTCATGATATTTAATTCAATTAAAACTCAACTTAAAATAAGGCCTAGCACTTTGATTTTAACAGGAAAGAAGCACTTGGCCATGGAAGCCAAATTCCTTGGCTCAGTGATCAAAGTTGTCCATGAGCTTCTTCACACCAGTCCTGCCCTCTTGAGGCTCCCTGTCATACAGCCTGCATACCAGCCTCAGCAGCTGGGGTCTGCCACCTCTAGTCCATTGCTCAGCTTTCCCTGGAATGCCCTCTCCCTCTTTCCTACAACCTTCCTCACCCCCAGACCATGGCTATCAGATGGAGCATTGCCAATCTGTAAAGGCCCAGTCCAAATTCCTTGAAGAACTCCCTTTGATGCCCCCAGACACCAACCCACCCCCCACACACAATGGAGCTAATGTCCATGGTGAGTAGAGTTGTGGGGTGGGGGGGCACTGAGGCCAGGGGTGGTACAAATTAGGATGATCAGAAATCCGTGTCTTGGGAATGAGAGTGGACAGTGCCATCTCAGCTTTCTGTCCTGTGAGTTTGGGACAATCTTAGCAGGGTGCAGGGGAACCCAGGAGAGGGTCTATGTACACAGACAGGCCAAAGCCTTAAGTAAAAAGGGCACAGTAGTAGTGGCCACAGAATCCAGGACTCTCTGAGGGGAAGGGGAGGTGGAGGAGTAGCCTATAGTTCAGCTGCTCCTTTTCATCAAGAGAATCTTATAAAATCCAAGTCCAGAGGTTCTATGTTTGTTTCACCATTTGCTCAGCTGAGTACCTGCTCAGAGCCAGGTCCCTCCTGGGCTCCGGGACTCCAAGTTGAATCAGCCAGACCCTATCCTGGGGGACCATCAATCACAGCTGGCAAGCAAGGGCCACACAATCCACAGGGAACTCTCCTGAGAATGGGACATAAAACACTTCCTGAGATCCAGTGCAGCCCTCTGGGGCAAACACTCCTTTATCAAGACCGTCATTAACATCCAGGTCCCTGACAGGCGTGAAAGGTGTGGAGAGCATGGGCTAGGAAAGTAGCCTTTGAAGCAAGAGCCATCACTAACACTGGCCAGCAGGTCTCCAGTTGCAGACAGAGGGCTCATTCCAGGAGACTCACAGTGCAGGTCACACTGATCACGCCTGCCTAGCTTCAGAGTCCTCATGTCTAAAGCTTATCTCCACATTTACTGTTCCTCCCAGGTTCCCACTTCAGGAAGGGCACCATGTCCACTCCACTACCCAAGCCAAAACAGGGGCCTCATGCAAGACCTTTCCTCTCCCATCAGGCATCACTAAGTCGCTCATCTCTCCCTCTGTGAAAGCTCCAGACTCCTCCCTATGGCAGGATCTAGTGGTCTCCAGACTCTACCCCAGCACTCTCCAAATCCATCTTACAACTTCCCTGCTTAAAGCATCCAGTGGCTCCCCATTCCCATGAGAATGAAGTCTACACAGCTTCCTATATCATAAACCGCCTCTGCTGCTCCACCTGCCCCCAGTACCAGCCACAATGAATAATTTGCAGTTTCGTGTGGTGCCTCCTTCATGAGGCAGATGCACAGGTGTGTCTGCTGCTTGGAAAGCACTTCCTGCTTGGATCATCCTTCATCTATCGGTTCAGGTGTGGCCTCCTGGGTAGGGCTCTTTCTATGGGTTCCCATCACCCCTGTGCCTCCCTCCACAAATGTACCCAGAATAACTGTCTGTAAATTCCTTTCTCCATTAGGCTGCAGCTCCTTAGGGGTGGACTGATTATTCCCAGCATCTAGCACAAAGCCTAAAGGAGGACAGTGTAGAAGACAATGGTCACAGACATTGTCACAGTCCTAGCCCATCAGTGAAGGTCTTGCTGACTCTCTGTGTGTTGCTTCTGTGAGTGGAAGCCCACTGGGATAGACGGAGGGAGGCTGTGAGCGTTCAATAACAAGGCCAGAAGCTGTCCTAGCAGTTCAGATAGCTCTGGCTAGCTCGATTATGATGGCTATGTGACAGTCAAGGTCAGGAGAAGAAATGCACTTAAAGCTATTAGGATGGACACTGCGGGGCACTGAAGTGTTTGCAACTGGCCACAATGACTCTTAAATCAAATGTGAATTCAAATCAGGTCCAAATAATGTTTGTTGAGGATCTGCTACACATCAGGTACTGTTAGGTACCTAGGTGCTTTCCATAGCTTTTAAGTACAGGGACTATAATTTATCACCCAAACTGGGATACTTTCAAGAGGAAAGAGGGCGGTAGTACCAAATACTCTAGAACCATAGGCATAAGCCAGGACTGCCCCCAGGCAGGCTGGAATGTACAACCGTCTTACGCATAGGTCACACTTGGTGACTTTTTTTTTTTGTAACCCCAGACACAATTGTAAATCTATAGTTGTCAGTATTTACTTATTTAATATCTATTCCCCCACTAGGTTGCAAGGGTTAGGGCTTTGTCTACTATTAGAACCAAATGGTTGATATGTAGAAACTACTTGATAAATATTTGTGGGAAGGAGGAAGGAAAGAATAGGGTGAAAGACTGGACAAGGGCCAGGGGATAGAGGAAGAGACTGAGGGAGGAGGGGTGCTGCTCCAGGTCAGCTTGACTCCCAGATTAGCATTTCATGTCCTTGCAGGGGCTATAGGAGGGAACTTGCAAGAAGGGTACAACTTAGACAACTGGCTCAACATCCAAGTGTGTTTATGAAGACCAGCCGGCAGGCAGCCAACCTGTTTGTGGCACAAAGAGTGTCCTGACATCTGACATCTCCGTGACTCGGTCTCATCTCATTGGTGTTCTGTGACAGAGCCAAGTGCCTGGCTGTTTGTGAGAAGATCAATGGGTGCTGACTCATGATGGCGACAGCACGCTGTAGCCTCCTCTCCTGAGCAAAGCTAAGCCCCTTCCTGCAGTCCTTCCCCCAACCCCTCACTCTCCGATTCTCTCCTCAGCAGTAGTCCTAACACACCGACCACTTGGTTCGGTGGCTCCCACTCTGTCACTTCTCCTGCCCATGTCTTTTCTTTCATCATGCCTCTTTGTCCTCCCTGCAATTGTTTTGTGTCTATAAACCATAATGCATTTGGCATAACAAGATTTGCCATGTTTTGTCCAATTTAACTCAACAGAAAGTAATTGAATATCTATTTCAGCCAGGACACACACGTGCGCGAGGGCGTACACACACACCACACACACACACACACACACACACACACAGAAGTAGGAGCTGTTCTCTTTAAAAAGAGGTGACAGAAAAAGAAATATTGTGATTCTCTCAGGGAAGCAGCCCTTAACACAGAGGTCAGGTTGTGTTGGGGAATGGAGGTGAGGGGAGGCAGGGCAGAACCCAGCCGTCAATAGACCCTTTCTGAGAAATTCAGAAGCAGCTTGTCTTTGCCAGGAGAGCTGAGTCAGGATGGCCTCAAGGGTTCAGGGCAATAAAAGGGCTTGGTAAGCACAGTTAACACCTTTTGTGAGGAGGAAGGATGAGTTGGAGAAGGAAGCAAGTATCCTAAAGCTATGCTATACAAGCTCTGACAGGGAAGGTGGGCTGAAAAAGACTTAAGAAAGCCAAGTTCATAGGACAGAAGACTGTTGGGAACCGCCCTGACTGGTATCAGAAGCTGTAACCCCCCGCCTAGGCTAAGGCTAAGGGAACGCCTTTGGAATGGTAAGCCAGCAAGGAGACAAAAGCTTATCTCCCTGGCAGGAATGCTGCTTCTGCTGCTTTATTCATAACTGAACCCCAAAAAGCTTGGTCGGTTAGCCAAAAACGGGTAAGATTCCCCATGGTGGGAACGACCTAAGGCAGGCACGATCACTTTGGGGGGCCCCCCAAATAAAGGACTTGGGGGGCTGCAGCAAAAGGGGGTGATGGACCCTCACTCCTCGGCTTTGACATAGCCGGAGTTCTCATCGTCTGGGAGAAAATCTCCTTATCTCTTGGTTGCCTTAGTTCCCTTACTCCACCTAAGCCTGAAACAATGACAGGGTGGTGCAGCTCTGTGCTGAAAAGGGCGGATTCCCTGGGTGATCAAGCCTAAGAAAGAATATGTGAATTACTGTGAAGCCTTCTTTGTTTAGAATGCTCTCAGTTGAATGAGAAGGGTCCTAGGAGGAAGTTAGTTTGTTCCTCAAAGTCTTACAGCTCTTTGGCCCTGACTCAAAATAGACCCTCAGATTTCCTTGTTTTCTATAGTTCCTTACTTCCCCCTGATGAGTACTGTACTTTACCTGAATTATTATGCAAAATGAGCCCAATAAAAGTAGGTATGGACAGTAAATCGGCACGCTCCCCACTAGGGGGGGTGGCCATTTCGTCCCTACTTCTCCACAGAAACTAGTTCATCTCTGTGCATGTTTTTTCTCGCGTGTTTTTCGATGAGCCATCCACAGCGTTCTGTGATCACTGCTGGCCGGTGATCCACATATCAGAAGACAGTTAACGATATTGAACCTAAGAATTTACTTTTTCCTTCACCCTTGCGCTGACATATGCATTTGTTTTATGTACACGTTTTTGTCTCCTTCACCCCATGAGACCTCCACAGCTGAGCCCAGTATCTGTGAGGGGTGGTCATATAATGCTGCTCTTCAATTTAGGATCTCTTTTATTGGCATCTTCAAGGAGTTACACTGATGCAACTCTGAAATACAGCAACTCCGGGACCTTTGCTGTCTCAGCCGTCATTACATGTCACCTGGTGGCAGCCAGGGGGTCCTAAAATCACCGTCATCAAAGTTGGGAGAGACTCAGATGTAGTCTCAATACAATGGAGTCCCCTCTGTGCCCCATTTTTGTCCATGTCATTGAGCTTCAAGCAGAGCACTTGTAGTAAGGCAGAGTTCACAGCTCACACGCCCACGTTGTCCCAGGCAGCTCTGACTACTAAAGCATTCCATTTTCCTTTACGTCTTACTTCTTAGGGCCTTACTTCTGCCTTTGGCCTCCGCCTGAAACTGTCTGTCCTGTTCTCTCCAGCAGTCCTTCGGAGAGAGGACCATCACGGTCTGCCCCCTTTCTCTAAGTTAGGAAACCCCAGTGTCTTTGATGTCTCACAAAATCTTGGCCCTATGAGCCAACTTAGTGGGGACACCCCCTGTCCCCCTTCTCTCGAGCACAGCAGGCCCCCTACTCTGGGAACAGCTTGACCACGGCCACCACGGCCCCACATCTAAGCACGTGCTTCTGGTGGGCTTGCCCTGTCCTTGCGTACCCTTGCCTCTTGGGCTGGGGTTGACTTGCCCAGAAGTGGACATGTCCTCTAAGCTCGGCCCATCATAGTCTTTTTGGAACTGGAACTAAAAAGTGAGAGTGAGTCACTCCCTAGTGGTAGGGGCCACGGAGGTGACATTTGGCACGAGTTCCCCACAGGCAAAGAAGGCTAGTCTACAGTCTTCAATTACATGAGACACTCTGGTACTTGTCTCGTAAGTTACCAATTTTGCTTAAACTAGTCTATTTCTTTTGCTTCTAACCAAAGGGCCCTGACCAATGTGGAGCTGCTCCAGGATGTTTCCTTCTCCTCATGAGATCTCCACAGCTGAGCCCAGTACTTGTGAGCAGCGGGGGAAGACACTTGGGTCTGCCCACTTCAGAGAAGAGATGAGCAGCCCTGGCCCCTCCCTGGTTTCAACCCCGTATCCCTAATTTGCAGCGCCTAGTGAACTTGCCCAGGGTGACACTGCTCTTTCCCAGCTCAAGCCAAAGACCAGCAATCGCTGAGGGGTTCAGTTACTCACAGGGTCGTTGTGCATCTGGATGATGAGCTGTTTCACCCCATGCAGGGTAGGGTGGGCCCACGGAGAGGGATCCAGCCAGTGACGGTTCAGGTCGAATCCCATCAGAGAGCACCTGGGCAGCACCCAAAGCCAGTCAGTATAAACAGAACAAGCCAAGCTTCTCACTTATCAAAACACAGTTAGGAGTAGGAGTAGTCATTATGTCACTCACCTGGCATTTGTTTTTTGCCGGAGACATTTTTAAGCATTTCACATGTATTAATTCACCCAGTGCCTTCTATGACCGTATGGAGCCACTACAATTATAATTACCACTTTACATAAGAAGAAACTGAGTCACAGAGGGGTTCCCAAATACTTCTGTGGTGGTCTTCCCTCTCGTGTCCACACTCTGAGGCCGCAGATGCATGCACATCTGGACCGGCCGGCAGAAGGAAACGCTCAGGCCAAAGCCACTGGCACCCCCTTATTCCTTGCTTGTGACAGCTGGCCCACTGTCTCTACTTTCAAAATATGGCTCCGGCACAAATAACGCCCCCTCTTCATCATAAAATCATAAGCATGTAATTCTGTAACATAACAATATCACACTCAAGCATACCATATGGCATTTTAGGCAAAATGTTCAAATTAAAACTGTAAGTTATTATGCCCATATTATTACCCTGCTAACCACACTCAAGCAGGCGTTACTTCTGCTGAACTCTATATGTTCAGAAACTAACACCTTTTTCCACCTCCACTGATGTCACTTTGAATTTGGAGCAAGGTCCAGAGTATTGTAATATAATCTCTCATCTGGTCTCCTTGCTTCCGCACTTGCATTCTCCCACTTCACCTTTAACTTTATCTCCCCCCTTCCCCCCCCCACCCTGTCATATTCCAAATAGCCAGCGTAATCCTCTTAGAATGTCAGATTGTGTCCCTTCTCTGCTCAAATTGTCCCCTGTTAGGGTCAGAACAAAAGCTGAAGTCCTTACAACAAGGTACAAGCCCCCAGTGGCCGATCCGCTGCTGCTGATCTCTTTGACCTCAGCTCCTACCACAGCTCCTCTTGCAGAGCCAGATACAGCCTCCTCCTTGTTCCTCCGACACACCCACCAGGCTCTTCCTGCCTCAGGGCTGTCATACAGGCTGTCCTTTAGCCTGCGATTCTCTTCCTCCAGAGGGCTGAGTGACTCATCCTCCCTTGTTTCAAATCTTTGATTGAATGTCACCTGCTCCCCTGCCCACCTTCCCCACACCCTCCCTGGGGCACGTTAAAGACCTTCACTAGGGCAGATGTGATCAGGACTGCTGGTTCTCCTTCTCTCCCTCCCCTTCCTTTTCTCACTTCAGATCTGCCCAAAGCCCTGCTGGTCCTGCGGGGGAGGCGCCTCCTCCAGGTCTCTGTTACAGGGCCTCCCAGTCTGCTGGGCCTGCGCACACCATTGACAGTCTCCAGGCAGGCATAGGCTGAGGTACAGCCTCCAGAAACCTGTGCCTGCTCCCCATTCAAGGTACTGCTCTCCTTCTCTCCAATTTGTCCTCTTCCTCTCCCCAGAATGTCTCCCACCCTGATCCATCTTGCTTTCCAGGGCAAGATTCACCTATGGCTGGCTCTTCATCACCTATGGGATAAAATTCTGTCCTTTGAAGATTTTTAGCCACATTCAAACAGATAATGGCCATGATTTCTTTCTCTGTCCAAATTGTCCTCCTTTGTCTTCTCTGTCCTTCTGTTCCACTGTTTCATCCCTTCTATCCTATCTTCTGAGCTCCTCTAGTTCCCCAAGCAATACAATTTTACCCCCTCAGTTTACTAAATTTGCATCCCCACCTACTGCCCTACTCAGAAAAATAAAGGACTCTACCAGGGACCCACCTGTGCTTTGAGATGGTTGGGGTGGGGATGGTGGAAGCATGGTGGGTACATAATGATGATTTCCTCCTATTATTTAAAATTACCTCGTGGGAGAATAACTAATGTTTTGTGGGGACACGTGGGGTAAGGCTGCATTGAGGAGAAGCCGTTTGAGTTGGGCCTTGCTGAATGCATACAATTTTTCCAGGCACTGGGGGCAGAAGAAACAGTGTAAGCAAAGAAAAGAACTGGGAAACCCACCTAGGATGTTGAGAGAAAGGTGGGCCATTTGGTTTGACTGGATCATGGAGCGTGTGGTGAGTGGGTGGTGACAGTGAGGCTGTGGAGGGAGAGGGAGGTGAGGGCCTGGAATGCTTGTCAAGGAGTCGTGTTATTTCACCTTTGTGCTGCTGCGCTTAGATCAGCCGAGTGCTGCTGTTGGCTTCTCGTGGACGGCAGTGAGAACAGAGACAGCCCTGCACGCAGGTTACAGCAACCTCAGCATCACCGTCGAGGGAACACAATCGAGCATTTACTGGCATTGCTTCACCCCAGCAGTTAAGTACTTTACTGGGTAAGAAATGCTTCCTCTCGGTTGACCCGACGAGGCAGGCTCTATCATCATTCCACTTTGCTGGGGTGGAAACTGAGGCTCAGGAAGGTTAGGGACAACTTGCCTGAGAAAGGGGAGCTGTCAGGACTGGTGCACAGGCGCCTGCCACCCCTGCCCTCAGAGCGCCTCGTCCCTCGGGAGACAGAGGGTGTGCTCTCGGGCTTCTGTCCGCTTACAATGCGGGACAGTGCTGTGAGGGTTAAATGACAGAACACATAACCAACTGAATCGAGCACATGTTCTGGCACATGATAGCAGCTCAGAAATGTCACGCTGTTGTTTCATTGTACCTTATGATTGTTTTATGTTACATCCTATGTGAGTGACACGGCCTAATAAGTTTGCAGTCCCCAGACGGCCAGAGTGAACAGCAGACAGCAGCGGTCAGGGATGACATCCTGTCTTTTCCCCCTGTCTGGGAGCAGCGTTTGTGTCCATGATCTGTCCCCTCCTGATGCAGTGGCCACTGGTCCATGTTCTTTGGGGAATGCCCAGCATCTAACCCTGCGATTAGATGGAGCAGGAGGGTGGGGAGGGATAGTTTGTCCCTCCATCATTCCAAGATGATGAGCCTTCTCCCACCACAGAAGACACACGGGCCAGGTGCTCTCTCTCTCTGGGACCTGGCAGCCAGGGCAGCAGCAGGAAACCCAGCTTCAGGCAGCAACTCAGGACTTAAACATGGACTGGGTGATGCAGGGCTGGGAGCAGGTCGCATGGCGGTGCTGCTGTGGAACAGAGGTGGATCCTGCCTGCCAGCAGCTGCTTTTCTGCCCTCCAGGGCTACCCTGTTAATTGTTTGTTTTCCGAGTCTGGTTCTCCAGCTTTGGCTTTATTCTGCAAGTCCCTTCCTCTTCATTCCCTTGGTGCTTCAGTGGTTCAGGTCAGTTCTTGCTTTTTTTTAACTGAAAGCATCCTTAACTGTATGGCTGTGTGGGCTGATTCATCAACGACTCCATCAGGTCCCTATACCATCCTCTTTCCAATGGCTCATCACTGAGCAGATGGGACCTTTGGTCTGGGTGCTGTGCCCACAGAGCTCTTCCAGCCCCTACAGAGCATCTAGATTTTGGAAAGGAACATTGTCTTTGATAATACGACTTAATTCTTAACAGCCATATCCTTAGAGACGGTCAGCTTACCTACCTCTCCTTTGCCTCCAAGTAGGAATGCCCTCCGCAATGTCTTGGCTCACCAGCCTGTTCCATGACACTTCTGTGACCACCTCCCCACTGTCCACTTATCTCATTCCTGGACAGCTCTGCTGGGAAAGTCTGTCTTCCAGTGACTCCATCAGCCTGAGCCCTGGGCCTGCGCAGTCACACAGAACAGAGAGGCTGCTGTATGAAGGCCAGAGGCTCTGGGAGTCAGTCAGGTTTGAAGTCGGGCTGTTCTCTGTATCCGCTGTGTGACCTTTAGAAAATTTCGTCTTAAAAAAACTTCTCTGGGCTTCTGTTTTATCATATGTATAATGAGGATAATGACCTTGACCTTCTGGACTGAATACCTGAACTAATGTCTGTGAATGGCTCGGCAGAATCCTCAGGAGAGTGAATATTGAATAAAGGGTAGCCAGTGATGACAGTGGCCATGGTGGGAATGGACAATGTGACCTCCAGATGCCAGTCTGTCACTGGGTGTGAAGTCCTGGGTCCCTGCTCAGGGTGTCTGTCTCCTTATTGCTCTTCTTGTCTGTTATCTATTTTTAAAGATGAAATATCTGCATGAGCTCAAAATCAGGACCTGTGCCCTGGCATAAGGGGAGCTATTGATGGTATCAATGAGTCAGAATACTTGACATTAGGACCATTTTAGAAAATCCAAATTTATGGAAGTCAAATGTATATATAACTGAATAATATGATTTCTTTCTCTTGAGTCAGAGATACTGTTGAGTATCTTTTCTTTCTCCTTCCAAACTGTGTGCCCAGTGAGGGGAGGGACTATGTCTGAGCCATCTCGCCCACCTCCACTCCAACTCACCTACTACAGGCCCGGGTGGGGAGAACGTTCAGCATAACTGTTGAGTGAATGCATAAATGAGCAGATGCACAAATGCATAAATAGACGTCCTGAAGGTCTGCGAACAAGGTTTACCTAGTTACTTGAGGACATAGTTTGAAAAATATTTAAGTACCTGTTACACGCTAGACACTTTTGTAATAACCAAGTGAGGCAGGTATTATTTATCCCATTTTATAAAAGAGTGAATACAATAAAGGTGAAATTTGACCTTGGCAAGGTCACTTGACAGCTTCTGGGATACAGAGCAGGGATTTGAACCCAGGTTGTATTGATGCCAGGCTGGTCTACAGTGACCCTTTGAAGTCCCCCCAGCTAACGGAGAGGCTGTGTGATCCATGAAAGAGACACTGGGCTGCTCCTTTGCTCTCCGCATTCTGTCCCAGCCTCTCCTCTGCCCAGTGGCAGAGACACAATGGTTCCAGAGACCATTATTCAAATGGCAAATAAATAGCCCCATCCAGTGAAGGGCATTGTGCCTCATCCCTGTTGCAATAATGGCAGCTAGAATGAGAGCAATGATTTTAATTCCCCTCTTTATGATTTCCTTTTCATCTCCTGTAACGGATGGAGGAGAAGGCAGCTCGGTGGCTCCGGATCAATCTTGTTCTGAGCACCGGGGGCTGCCCGCGCCTCGGAGGGCGGCATCGACAAGCAGAGATGTATGGGCTCGCGTGCAGGGTCCCTCGAACGCAGCCGTTTTTCAGCATTACCAATGAACTGGATTGGATTAAGTATATTTGCACCAAAAGCAAAATAAATATTGCTTTATTTAATACCGCTAAAAGGTTGGGATTCAATTGCCCTTGGCCCGAGGCACCTTCCAGCTGTATTGATTGGCCAGTGTCAGAACGCCAGACAATCTGTCATCAACAGCTCCTGCAAACTGCCTAGCAGCTGGGGGAAGGGGCGGTGGCTCTGCTGCTCCATCTCTGGCGGAGATGGAGGACAACAGGCAGCGTCCTTTGTCCCAAACACAAGGGATAATTATAACACATCCGCTCCTCGTCACCATCACCGGGATATTTAAAGCATTTCCCTCATGTCCCTTCTTAGATTATCACAACAAGGAGATAAATAAAGGCTCAGGGAGGTGAAGCGGTTTGTCCGCAGCCAGCAAGGACAAGCGGCAGAGGCAGGATTTGAACTCCGTGTGCCGGGCTCTAAAGTCAGTGTTCTTAGTCATCACTCTATTCTCTCTCAGCAGCCCTGGGAGTCAGGCCAGCACCTGGTGGAGGGATTCATATGAGGTGAGGGATGAACACAACACCCTTATTTTTCAAACGAGGAAACTATGTCTCCAATGGGGGCTAGCATGAAGGAAACCTTTACGCACATTAACAAAAGGGCCCCCCTCCAGGCTGGCGACTTTTAAATAGGTTTCCCTTCTGGGCGACTGAAGTACATAAAAATGCCACTTGCTCTGGCCAGACATGGGGGTGGGAGCAGAGTTGCGGCCCACATTTTCCCCCTTGAATGGGAGCCTTCACGCAAACTGCATGTCCTTGTGAGGTGGCCCTGGACGTGCCCAAGGTTCGCAGCAGAGCCACACTCAGTGCTTGGGTTTCCTACCTCCAAGGGTCGGCCAGGTCTTTCCCCTGTCCTGGGAGAAGGGGTGCTCATACCACACCTGGAAGAGGGACCAGCCCCAACCCTAAGCTGCCTGGGGCCCTTTCTCCCTGAACTTATTCCGAGCGGACAAGGAGCAGTTTTGTTGGGGTGCCTTGTCCCTTCTGGTGGGAAGTGTCGGGTCTGGGGAGACAACCTCCCTCCTTCCTGTCTCCTGCTTGATGGCAACACACACCAGGCTTGGGGGTTTCCACACCAGGCTTGGGGGTTTCCACAGTGCTTACCACTCTACAATTGTGTACAATCACCAGCCAGAGGGCACCCAAGACTTCATAAAACCCAATTCATACATTTCAGAGATGGAGAAACTGAGGCCACAGAGACACTGCTATGTAAGAGTAGAGTTGGAAGTCCATTCTAGAACCAATGAATTATTTTTCTCTTTGTAGGAACAAAAAGAACCACTTTGACAAGCCTGAGGGAACACATTTAGTAAAAGCATGAACTGGCCCTTGGGACTAGGAGTTGGCTATTTCAATCTCTTAAGTGGAAAAGGGCAGAGGAAACACAAAAAGGAAGAGAAGCCCTTTAGTTCTGCCCAAGAACTGGGAGCCAGCAAGATGGATGCCCCCCTGCCTGAGGCTGAGAAGTGGCTGAGACTGTGCTTGTGGACTCAGGAGCCACTCTGCCTGCATAAGCCCCTGCTGGGCCATGTATCAGCTGTGTGGCTTAACCTCACTGTGCCTCTACACTGATCTGCAAAATGCAGATTTTGCCTGCCTCCGAGGGTTGTTTTGAGGATTCAATGAGATCAGCCTTGTAAAATGCTGGGAACACTGCTGAATTTGAGGTAAGTGCTACACGCATGTTGGCTGGCTGTAAGGTTTAATCTTGGTTGGTATAACCTGCGGGGTCCACCACAACCTGGTCCCCACTTATTCCTCCAGCTTCTTGCACCATGTTTCCAGTCTGTACTCCATGCAAATCTCATATTAAGTCCCATGAGCTAATTGAAAAGAGGCTCCCCCTTCTGTGGGCTGATGCAGTTCCTCCTAGTCTCAAGGCTTGTCAGGCCGGGGCTGCAAGGCAGCCTCCACCTGTCCCGTTAGCTGGTGCCTTTGTGCCGTGCACAAACCCACAGTGTGGACTGCTGTGCACAAACCCAGAGTGTGGACTGTAGCCCTAGCCACACGCACCAGCCACGCCAGACCACCTGACACTCCCAAAGGCTCGCTGCTCACTCGGGATGCAGGCTGCAAGGCTCAGAGACTGAGCACTTGGGCTCAGAGTTAGCTCTCGGGTTTCGATACCTGGATCTCTTATGAAGACAGGACCTTGGCCAATTGATTTAATCTCCTTTTGTGCTACAATTTGCTTGTCTGTAATATATGGAGAAAATGGCTCTTCACCTCCATCCACTTGCTTACTTTTTCCAAGGGAGAGGACGGAACTTCTCTGATTGGTCGGCATAAGTAAAGAGGCAGAGCCTGTGGGCCAAGCCCCCCAGGAAGTGTTGTTTAGATCTGTAGGGAGGTTGCGTCCTGCCTCTCTTCCTGGCACATGGTGGGCCTCTGGGAGGCAGCCCACTTCCTGCTCTGCCTGTGGCTGGTGGGGAAGTCGAATTTTGGGGTGAGGTAAAAGGAGGCCAATTTTAGCCACAGATATAAGCAATGTCTTCCAAATCCCACTTTTCACCAGTAGTAAAGCTATACTTTGGCCTCTTTCTGACCCCTGTATCTCCTCTGAAATTGGCAGGAGTAGGATGGGAACAGGAGCATGATGAATTATGGCCCCTACATTTCCAGTGGAAATCATACACATCACATTTAGGGCAGGATCTGGGAGCTGGTACAAGTTCAATGCAAGTTTGTGTTATTAGCATCACATTATTATTTAATGTTATGACCCCTTGGATCTAGCCTGTATTGCCATGCTCTTCCCCTGGCTAACTCCCTCTCATCCCCCAAGGCTCCTATCACACAGCACCTCCTCCAGGGGGGCAAAGCCCCCCTCAGGTACCCAGGACATGGCAAAAAGTATGTGCCTGGTGAACGTTTGAGGGAAGGAAAGAAGGGAGGGAGAGGAAAAAAGAAGAGGGGGGAGGAATAGCTTGGTTAAAAGGCTTCTTAAGCAGAGGCAGAGTGTCAGCAAAGGCCCAGGTATGAGCTGGAGGAGCCCTGGAGAGGGCCCAGGAAGGCAAGGGGGCTGACAGAGGGTGGTGGTGCCAGATGGGGCCTGCTGGGCAGTGGGGGATGGAGTGGAAAGGGAACTTCCAGGACACTGCACACGCCTTGATACCAAGCTACTGAGTTTAGGGCCCTTCTGGTGGTCGATGGGGAGCCACGGAAGGATGTAGGTAGCAAACTCACCCTATTCAAGCGGTGGTTTAGGAACTAAGACCAGAAATGACTAGGTTCTTGATTCTATCACTATGTTCTGCTGCTCCAGACTCTCCAGCCACGAATTCTGGGTCACTGTCTCCTCAGAGGCCTGTCTTCACTGTAGAGTCAATTACTAAAATCAACTTGCTATCAACACTAACTTTGAAATGCTATTCAGCTGCTTGCAGGGACAGAGACGGGGAGCTGCCACCACAGACATCTGGCCATCTGGCCATTTCTGTGGAACCTGGCTGGGAGGCTCATTTGAATAATTGGTTTTGGCGGTGTGCACTTGTGGGTTAGACACCTGATTACACTGCCAGCCCCAATGTCCTCGCAGCCTCCACAGAAACATCACTCAGGTTACATAAAGCGGAGAGAGTCTCCAGGAGGCAGGGCTCTGCCTGGCCCCTGCTGTCACTCACACATCATCTGGAATATGGGGCTCACTCACTGTGTGACCTTGAGCAAGTTCCTTAGCCTCTCTGTGGCTTGGTTTCTTCTTTGCTCAAAGACGGGGGGTGATTCCTGCCCCGCTGTGCCACAGGCTTCCTGTAAGGCTCTCAGAGAAGATGGGGGCGTTGTGACTTAGCAGAAATGCAAGTGGAAAGATTTAGGTTGGAAAGACCTGAGGGTCAGCCAGCAGTGTTCACAAGGTCCTCAGAATTAGGCTTGTGACGGTCTCTTCCTACTTCTATCCCACTAGCTAGTTCAGCAAGTTGAGGGTGTTACCTTACCTACCTACTGGTGCCTCAGTGTTCTCATCTGGAACATGTGAATCGTAATGGAGTTGTTATCAGAATTAAGCAAAAGAATACCTGCAAAGTACCTAGAATAGTGTCAGGCCCAGGAGGCTCCTTAGATCTTAGCTACTCATCATTACCACCAACACTGCCATCATCACCATCACCACCACCACTGTTCAGCCCTGGACACCATGCCTCAAAGGCAGACAATGACCAACATCTGGAGTATGTTCAGAGGACAGCCGGAAGGACAAACAGAGGAATGGATTTCAATTCCATATGGAAAGTTTGAAGGCTTTGGGGACCTTCATCCTGGAGACAGGAGCAGGCAGTGATGGGCATGAGTGGGGTGGGGAGCAGTGGGGTACATCGTCTTCAAACAGCTGAAGGGCTACTGTGTACATGGTGGACTAAACCTGCTTCCTTCAGGGGGAAGAAGCAGATGGGATGGCAGGTTTAGTCTGAAGATAAACCCTCTCTAAACTGCTAGCATCCATGCAAGACGATGCTTTGTGGGGGGAGACAACCACCCAGACACGGCTGGTGGTGGACGAGCAGAGGGGCACGGCTGTCACCCAGAGACACTGTGAGGGGCTCCCTGCCCCCGGCAGGGCACTGGACTAGCTGTGTCTGAGCTCCCTTCCCACTCCGAGGCTGATGACCCAGAGACAGAGCCAGGGGCCCGCAGATCTTTCTGGAAGGCAACACTTGCAGTGGATCTCTGTTTTCCATTTCTAGCTCACTGGGAAATAAAGTGCAGTTTTTATGCTGTCAGAGGATAGGATATAGGATACAACAAATAGGATATTGACATGTATTTTACATAACTAATTTTACATCCTATTCTATTTTGGATAGTTCAAAATGTTTCCTGTTCTGGATGCTGGAGCAGGCAATGTCAGCTAGTTGCCATGTCTGTGGGTGCACACGCATGTGCCGGGAACACCTCCCCTGGCGTTTCGCCCTCCGCCATCCTCAACACTGTTTTGTTGTGCACATCTCTCTCTGTTTCCCTTTTATGTCTGGTGAGCCCCTACACATCCTCCATCTTTCAAAACCCTTCCCTCGTCTCTTGGTGAGAGGGAAGCACTGACTGTGTGCGGGAGTGGTGTGGCAGGGGGTTAAATCCATGGCAGGCTAGATCAGCCTGCCTGGGTTCCTCACCCAGCTCTGACCCTTCCTGCCGAGGGACCTGGGGCGAGGTCCTTGGCACCTCCGTGCTTCAGTTACCTTCTCCATTTAAAATGGGACTATAAAACTACCTCCAGCATAGGGCTGCTGTGAAGGTTACATGGGATGATGCGTATGATGTGCAGTTTATAGGCACCCAGACACTAGCTTGTGTTCTGTCCAGGCCTCCATAGCATCACACATGTGTGCGCACGTGCACACACACACACACACACACACACACACACACACACACAGATGCATGCACACCCCTCTAGCACAAACAGGGCTTCTTACGGAGGGCTGCCTCTGATTTCCATCTGCCTCCCTGGGGCCTGACCCAGGGCCTGACTCTCAGCAGGCCCTCAGCAAACCTGAGTTAAATTGGATTTACTGCACGCGAGCATTCTCTGCGACGTGAGGAGGGCCAGGGCCAAGAGACATAATGAGGTGCGGGTCTGCGGGTTGCAGCAGCATCCGTGCGCGCCGTAGAACTGAATCATCCCTGCACCACCCGTGGAGCGCCGTTCCTCTCCCACCTCCACCTCCACACTCCCGAGGAGCACTGAGCTTTTCTGAAGATGAGGAATTTCACGGCATCTTGCTATCTTTTGGGTAACTACGTATTTTATGATGACTAATAGGCAATTACTATGGTAATATTGCAATCCAGCATGTGTGAGGTTTGGGAAATGAGAAATTATGGGTAACTACTTTGGACTCATTTCTATGGTAACAAAAAGTAATTGTCATTAAATACCAGTTATACAGAGGCTGTACCTGGTAATTATAGATTTTTATGCCCAGAAACATAAATAAAACTAATAAATTTATTCAAAGGTCTATGACTGTTTACTTATATGTGGCTCAATGGAATACACAATGACAAGCACCTAATTAGGAAATGCAAACCCAACACAGTTTCCTATTGTCATGTGGAGATGGAGGGTCTGTTTTTCAAATGCAAGGCAACTTGTACGCTACACACGCTCAGGAGAACACTCAGTGGGGTACAGGTGGAGGTGGAGGCTGTCTTTTCTGCAGAGGAAATGATGGGGAGGAGGAGGCAGCAGAGAGAGAGACAGTGCAAACGCTGCAATGCGTGTGGGCAGCCACATATACTGATGGACGCTGGGAAGTGCCAGCCGATTGTAGACTGACTCAGCCATCCCCCCAACCCAATGGCCTTCCACCTAGGAGTTGCCTTGTACTGTGCCTTCATAATACTTGAAGGCACAGTATTCATCACTCAAGACCTCCAGGGCCCAGATCCTCCTAGAACTCTACAGAATGCTCACAGTGTATCAATCACCATCATTCTTCTTCTTCTTTTTTTTTTTTACTGTGGTAAAATACACATAGCATCAAATGTATCATCTTAGTCATTTCTCCGTGTGCAGTTCAGTAGTATTAAGTTCCTTCACAGTGTTGTGCTGCCATTACCACCCTCTGACTTCAAAACTCTTTTCATCTTGTAAAACGGAAACACTGTACCCACTAAGCAGTAACTCCCCATTCCTGCTTCCCTCCCTGCCCTGCAAGCCCCACCATCCTGCTCTCTGTCTCTATGATCCTGACTCTGCACTGGGGGTTGTAGCTCTGTGCCACAGCACAGCTACTAAGCACTGCTTAGTTTATTGATTCATTCAGATTACATGTGTGTGTGTGTGTGTGTGTGTGTGTGTGTGTCCCATTCTGTGCTAGGCACTATGCCAGGCTTTGGGGGGACAGATAAACCAAGTCCTGACTTCATGGAGTTTACAGTCTACAGATGGAGAGAGCCATCAAACTAATAGTCCCATAAATAAATGCAGGATCACTTATGGGCTAAGGGCTGTGAAAGAACAGAACAAAACGCCCCCTAAGAGTACCTCACTTTACACTGGAGGCTCAGGGAAGGCCTTCGGTGAATTTGCATTAAACCTCAGACACAAACTATAAAAAAGGCCAGTGGCTCTTCCGGTCTTAGGCGCTTCGAGAGCCATGGGCTTGGGTGCAGAGATGGCCAAGTCCAAGAACCACACCACGCACAACCAGTCCCGAAAATGGCACAGAAACGGCATCAAGAAGCCCCGATCGCAAAGATACGAGTCTCTCAAGGGGGTGGACCCCAAGTTCCTGAGGAACATGCGCTTTGCCAAGAAGCACAACAAGAAGGGCCTGAAGAAGGTGCAGGCCAACAACGCCAAGGCCATGAGCGCATGTGCTGAGGCTATCAAGGCCCTGGTCAAGACCAAGGAGGCCAAGCCCGTGATCCCAAAGGGCAGCAGCTGTTAAGCTCAGTCGACTCGCCTACATCGCTCACCCCAAGCTCGGGAAACGCGCTCGTGCCCGCATCGCCAAGGGGCTCCGGCTGTGCCGGCCAAAGGCCAAGGCCCAAACCAAGCCCCACGCTGCCGATGCGGCTCAGGCCCCCAAAGGTGCTCAGGCCCCCAAAGGCGCCCAGGCCCCCAAAGGTGCTCAGGCCCCCAAAAGTGCCCAGGCCCCCAAAAGTGCCCAGGCCCCTGTGAAGGCTCCGTAGTAGCCTTTGTCCGCCGGCGTGAGGACACAAGGACTGATGCGCCCCCGGGCTGGGCTCCTCCTGTGGTGTCTGTGCAAATAAACCTGAGGCAGGTCTGTCCGCCAAAAAAAAAAAAAAAAAAAAAAGGCCAGTGCAATTGGAGTGTAGGAAGGAACACAGAGTGTACAGTTGGTCTGTGTCTTTATTTATGCTGTAACGTCATTGTTACCTGCTGTTACATCATCTAACTATTACAGAGGGCTACTGTAGCAAGCATGTGTTTTAGTTGCTGTGGGCTTTGGTATGGGCCCTGCATAGCACTCCCAGCTGACCTGTGCTAGCGTATACAGTAGTCTAGTTAGTAAATAATACTGCTCTCTAACATAAGGAGCACTGTCTACTGTGATACAGCTGCCACCTTTTGCAATTAAATGCTAGGGTGTACCTTGTCTAGCTCACTATAAACACGATGGTGTAGATACTTGTATTTTTGGATGTCAGCTGTGTGTGATCAAATCTGACTGTCCTTCCTGGATTGCATTCCATGTTCCTTTAATGCAGAAGAAGGCAAGGGGAAGGAGAAGCAGAGAAGTGTGGGGGGTGGGAAGAGGAGGAGAGCAGAGGTGCTTGGTGGGCAGGCCTGTGTCTTGTTTTCACTCGGGCCTGCAATGCCTGATGCAGGCCGCAGGGAGCATGGGGCTGCAGGGAGCAGGGAGCATGGGCCTGATCAGGCTGGACGGACCAACATCCCTGCCTGCTCCTCATGGCCACACAACCTAAGGCAGGTGATTCCACTTCACTGAGGCCTGAGAGGCTTCCAACAACGTCCTGAGGTGACGCTGAGAAAATAACAGTTGGAGAGCATGAGGGAGAGAGAGCCAGCCTTGACGTGGCCCACAAGGCCGCATGCATGCTGGCCTGTTTCCAGCCATGTGATGAGTTCTGGCTCTGCATGCTGTCCTAGCGCACTGACAAGTGACCTCCCTCCCTCCTTCCTTCCCTCCCTTTCTTCTTTCTTTCCTTTCTTACCCGCCCTCTCCTTCCTGACTTTCCTCCTGTACTCAAGCTAATTTGAGATTTGCATTATTTGCAAGCACAGAAGCCTTAGCAAAGACTACGCTTCCCTTCACATGGTGGTTGCAAGGATTAAATGAGATAAATGTGGGAGTGCTTGATGTGGTGCTGGGGGAGCAAATAGAATTCTTAGAGTGGCATTTCTTGCAATGTGTTTATAAACCCTAATACCTGTGGGGGCCAAGGGAGGGACTAGGCTCTAGATCAGCAGTGTCAACTCATTTTCACTGGGGGCCACATCAGCCTCACAGTTGCCTTCAAAGGGCCAAATGTAATTTCAACCCCTTAACAGTCAAGGACTAGTTACACTTATACAGTCCTAAAATTATTTCAGCCCTTTGACGGCAACCACGAGGCTCATGTGACCCCTGGTGAAAATGAGTTTGACACCCCTGCTCTACAGGAAAAAGTTCCTTGATACTTACATTTGGAAAACACTAAATGCTATATTCTTCCCTTTAGATTCCTGTTTATTAGCATTTTCAAAACTGAAAAAAATCTTTTCATAAAAGAACATACTTAACTTTCCTTAGCTCTGTGTTTCCCAAACTTACTTGAATGCTGGATTGTTCCCTGCCGTTCCCCATAATGCCATGGGAAGCCCCACCGAGCTGTGGGGCTGCTGTTGCAACAGGAGGAGGCTCGGGAGGGGCTGGCCCAGAGGACCTCTAAGGCACCTTGAAGCTTCCACCTCTGAGCCTTCATTATTATTTTCCACATTCTCCCAATCTGCAGTAGTGAATTTTCATGATGGATAGGCTCCTCTGTTGCTATGCAGAGCCGCTTAGCACTAGGATTAATGCCTGTGGTCAGAGGTTTTCTCCAACTCTCATAATGAGAATCCCATATTCTCAGTAGGAGAACATCGGGGGCTTTAAACTGGTACAGAACGGATTCTGAAGGTTGGAGCTCTTTCATCCTGAAATCCCAAATCAAAAAATCTGGAGCTTGAAGATGCATTAGAGCATCTGGGTCCTCATCACTGCCCCACTGGCCATCCAAAACCCAGAGGGGGAGGCGTTTTGGCCAAGGTCACAGACCTCTTTCCACTCATCATCCCCAGACAGCAGATGATGACATAAATATGTGTGTGGAATGGACAGCGTTGACCTCCCTCTGACCACTGCCGCTCTTGTAATTAAGCAGAAATGTTAACATAAATCAAGCGGTCATTCTGCCACCGTTATCTCTAACAGTACATTCTGTCTAGGGACAGTAGGAAGGCGTTGCTCTCGGGCCCGCAGCAAGCCGTAAAACCTGCCAGTGCTAATGAACCATCTCTCAAGCCAATTAAGAGAGGAAGCAAAATTGTCTTTAATTAAGGCATCATGCATCCCATGAGCTCTCTCTAACTCATACCCAGGGGGACTAGGGGGCCCCTCTGGACCCAGTTGCCATGCTCCCAGAAAGTAGTAAACCAACTCTGTTTAAAATGAAGCCGGCCGGGTATCAGACAGTCTGCACTCTGGTCTGAGCTCTGCCACTGACTTTGGGCAGGTCCTGTCTCATCTCTGGGCCTCAGTTTCTTCATCGGTGAAGTCATTGCTTCTCTTCACTCACATCCATCAAACACTTTTTGAGCATCTGCTACGTGCTGATCCTTGTTGTTAGGGTATACACACACATTATGAGGGCTCAGTCTCTGCTCTCTGGTGGCTGGAGGCTCAGTGGGGTCCATGTGATAGGATAAAACTTGCTCAATAACCAGGCCACTGGGAGCTCAGAGATGGCAGTGACCAGTTCTGTTTGTGGGGCTGGGGAATGTTTTCCAGAAGAAGGGGCACAGCTGAGTTGTGAAGAGGGCTAGTGAGATGAAGAGGGGATGAGGAGGCCCTGGGCAGAGAGGAAGGTGTCAGAGACCAACAGGACATGTCTAGAGAACTCGGCTTTACTTAGCGTGGCTGCAGCAACAGTTCTAAGAGTCGAGGGTGGGAGGTGAGGCAGCATGGGGGACAGACAGGCACCAGGGCATACAGAGCCTTGCACGCTGAGCTCTGAAGTTTGGATGTTTTCTACAGGGTTGTTGTTGGACTAATCAGCAACAAAGCTGTGTAATTTGGTCAGTGAAGTTAGTCAGTCAGTGATTTACTGGGTGTGTGACTTTGGGCAAATCAGTATCCTCAACTGTGAAATAAGGGTACTACAGTAGCCTGATCTGAGAGGACCCAGTGTTCTTTCAGCAGACAACCGCTGAGCACTGGAATTTAGGCTGTGATTTATGGTGCTACCAGGAGAAAGAGAACTGAAGACGTGAGTGCATGAGTGAGTGTGGGGCTGGCTGGTATGCCCCACACAAAGAATTGCTGTTCAGGTGATCTGGAATGCCGCCTATCATGAATGATCTCCGAGGAGAAATGCAGATATGCAACAGTGATCATGAGAACCTCCACATGGTATTCTGCAGAGCACATTTATCCCCACCATTTCTTCTGATGCTCGTAAGTGCCCTGGCAGGTAAGTGCTTGACAACTATTGTCTCCATTATACAAGAGAAACTGAGCATCAGAGGGCAAGAGAATTCCCCAAGGCTACATAGGAAGGAGGTGCCAAAACTGATAGTGGGCCCCCAGATCCCTGGTCCAGAAAGCTGCCCAGAAAATGCCAGCAAGTGATCTTAGGCAGCTGTGCAAGAAACAGCCAAGGTTCGTTAGCCGCACTCTCAAGAGCCAGGGTGAAACTTCCTCTGACAAACTCAGGGGGAGTCTGAATATCCTTCCTCAAAAAATATCCTTTCTTCCTGATTCCACACCATCATCCTATGACTACCAGCTTCCAAGCACCCTCGCCCGTCACCCACCTGTAATTGCCCAGGTAGACTCCATCAGGGTTGAGCATTGGTGCAATCTTGAAGACCAGGTGTTCCCGCAGGGCACGGGCGACTGGGTGCTGGCTTATGAGGAAGTCAATGATCCCTAGGGAAAGAGAAGCATCCGGGTTAACCCCACCGTGTTTTAAGAAAGAGGAAGCACATTTTCCTCAGCTCAGAAAACAGTGAGAGCTCGCTATTTGATTTGGGGTCTTTGTTGTTAAGCCACTGGGGGTGTATGGCTATGGATTAGGTGCTGCCAATGAATTTTATAAATCTCTCTCTGTTTCCAAGAGATAGTTCAAGGCGTAATATTAAAGCCCCTGGGCAGGATGGAGAGAGCATTTCCTGTGAGAGATCACAGGGGGGACTTCCAAGAAAAGATAGAACTTGAGCTGTGCCTTGGAGGCCCCCCAGGGTTTTGACAGGCAGAGATGGGGGAGGGGCAGGATAAGTTGCACAGTGAATTAAGGCAGCCGAATACTGACATCGAATCGATGACTACGGAGTCAGGGACCTTAGAGATCGACATCCGTAGGCCGCAGATGGGACACCAGGGAGCCGAGAGATGGGATCTGGCTCAAGTCACACGAGGAGAGAGACTTCTTCAGTGTTCCCCAACTGTCCCTCTCCCTCTTGGAGGGTCCTCTGTTCCCGGAGTCCCCTTGCCTTCATTAATTTAGGAAAGAGGAATTCTCCCTGACTCCCTCTCACAGTCAGGCAGTCCCAAGTCTCTTCTTTGAATCTAGCAAGGCTGCCCCTGCCCCATCCCTCTGCCTCTCTTCTACTCTGCGCCACTGTCACATCTGGCCTGGATGACAGCAACCAGCTCTGAAATGTGCCCTCAGCACTGCAGCCAGAGGCTTCTCCCTAAAGCGGCGGTCTGACCCTGCCACTCCCCTTGTGGCTACCCTCCCGGCAATGGCCTGTACACATCGACAGGAGAGGGGGTAAAAAACAAACAACTCTGAGCCCTTGCCTTGTCCCTCCTTTTCTCCATGCTTCTGCTTCTTTGTCTAAGACCTTTAAAAAATCGGCAAAATGGCACTCTGGCATCCCACAAGATGACTGTGATGTTGGAAAGTAACAGGAGAGTACAAAACCCTCCCAAAAGTCAGAAGGGGGGCTCCATGCCTGCTGGAGAGAGCAGAAAAGGCATCAGGGAGAAAGAAGCTTTGAGTTGGGTCCTGCAACATAAGGAGGTGTTGACAGACGGACAGGAGGAGGGCGGCGGGGTAATGAAGAACAATCCCATGCCCAGCAGCAGGCACTTAGCTCTTGGAATGATAAACGGCTCCAGAGCACATTCCAGAGCTGCTGTGGCCGGTGAGGGATAGCTCAGGCTTTTCATAGGCCCAGGCTGAGAATCCACGGACAGCCCAAAAGCCACTTGGACATCATTCACTTCTCGTCCGATGTGGCAGTAGACCAGATGCCCTAATTTATTTGTTGGTCTTCATATTAAAGCTGCAGTTTGTCAGTAAACAGGCAGGGTAATGATGCCAGGCACCCTTGTTAGGGGCTCATAATTGCTTAATCTGTCCACTAATTGACCCCAGCTCCCGGGCAGCCCTTCATTAAGAAGCCAGCCTGCGCTCAGGGCCTGGCCACACAGCCTCAGAGATTGGCTTCTGAAAACGGAGTGGCTCATTGTGATCCATCCTCCTTCACAGATGAACAGATTAATTGGCCTGCCAATTAGGCAGCTAATAAAAGGATGAGAGAAAACAAAGGCAGACCAGAGGCTGCAGCCACCCAGAGCTCCCACTCCCAGTGTGAGGGTGGGCACAGAAAGGAGAGGTTTTAGGCTCAGTTCTTGGCTTGAGGACAGACACACTTCAGCAGGCATCGTTTCCATCGATCAGGAAATTGGGAGGAGACCTTTCACTTTGCTTTGCGGGGGATGGTGGTAAATGGAGAGGAATATACAGGAAAATGTCGGAGAAAGTAAGAGTAGAGAGGAAATTCCATCCCTGGCCATGGGCCAAAAGCATTGCATGGGCCTGGGAAGCAGGAAGAGTGAGGACTTGGGAGCTGTATTTGAACTGTAAGTGGTTCTTAGCTAGAGAAGTTGCTAGCTTTCTCTGACCAGTCTCCTCATATTGATATATGGATAATAGTACCTGGTCTGGAACGTGACTGGGTTAGAACTCCCTATTCTAACGGCCTAACCTAGAACCTGAAAATTATAATGTGCCTCAATAAACTCATGTAGATAAAAGGTTGAAAGACATGGAGGGCACTGACAAACAGAATGGATTTTAGAACTAGGAGTCCTGGACTGGGACATTTACTAATTATGGGGTTAGGGGACAAAGGTACTGAATTGGAAAAGCCAGCAGACAGAGAACCTGGGCCCCAGAGACTGTCAGAAAGTCTCTTGGTCTTCTCTTGTGTTTAAAATTAGGAGAAAGAACTCAGTAACTCTCCAGGATGCATCCCACGCCGACAGTCTGGGATTCCATCTATTTTATTTCTCTCTCCCAAAGCAGAAGAATCCTCATCTGTCAAGTGAAGAGAATAATCTCCCTCCTGCCGGGAGAAGCTATCAACCCCTAAGATCAGCCTCTGCCCCTTCGGTAAACACACGATTGGAGGTGGGAGGAAGCAGGGTGGCAGGAAGGCTGGAGGCTGCGGAGCCTGGAGGGGAAGAGGAAGCGTGGCGGAGGGTCTGAGAGCAGAGCTGGGCCGAGGAGAGCACTGTCCTGTGGTGACACTGGCCTGGCCACGGTGGACCCCGCCAGGCAGACCACAGCTGAACACTGTTGTTAGTATTTCTCCAGGTGCCTGATGAATGCCCATTGGTAGACTGGCCCCAGGAATCCATTTGACCTTGATAAAGCATAGGGTTAGGTGAACTGATAATCACTCATTCCACAAACACTCATGGCAAGGTCCATATCATAATCTTGACATTCCGAGATGCAGAAGAGCTCCTGCCTCAGAGGGTGTGTGGTAGGGAAGCAACTCACAAGGGCCCACAGGTGAGGGCTCCAGTGGGAACAGCCCAGGGAGCCATCAGACCCCAGCCAGGGCTCCAGGAGGGACTCGGAGGATGGAGACACAAAGGATGAGCACAGGGAGCCAGGTGAAAGGGGTGCCAGGAGAAGGGGTCCCAGGTAGGGGGGTTCCTATGCAAAGGCCCGGCGCTGAGAAAGCAGATGGCCTGTTTGCTAGCAGACGGCTCTTCCGTTGCAGGGGGCACAGCTCTGTGTTTAACGGGCACAGACTCTGAAGTGGACTCTATGTTTGACTGCCTGTGTGGCCTTAGTTCTCGGTTCCTCAGTTTCCTCCTCAGTTTGGAAGGAGAGAATAATAATAATTACCTTGTGGATTATTGTGAGGATCTCAGTAAATCAACAGAAGCGATGTGTCTGGCACATGGGGCGTGCATTTGTGTGTTGTTTTAGTCACTGCTCTTACTTGGTTTGGCTGAAGGTGTGGGGCTGGGAGGATGATGAGACAGAAGCAGGAGAGGCAAACAGGGACTTGCTGGTCTGGCTGAAGGATTTGAAGGCCGTGACAGAGCATAGGGGCAGAACCTTGCTCTGGGGAGCGCCCCCTGGAGGCAGCTGGAATGTGGTTTGCAGTAAGTAATGCTACCGGAGGGCAGGATGGAAGGGGTGGGGTGGGGTCAGGGGCATTCAAGGCTCTGCACTGACCAGGCACCAGGCTCCTGCCCATGGGCCCCACACTTCGGAGTCACAGGGAGTCTGGACCTGAGGGGCCTGAGGTTCACAAGTCTCAGTCTTACCCTCCTAACCTTAGGGCTGCCCATTTTACAGCTGAAAAGACAGAGGCTTAGGGACGTGAAAGGCCCCAAGAGAGCCCCTTAGTGGACCTAGTGCTGTGCTTATGTGAGGCCGTTTGGGGTTGGGAGAGAAGAGGGAAAACAGGTGAGAGAGGAAAGCAGAGGGGGGAGGGAAGGAGGCAGGGGCAAAGCTTACTGCAACATGCAAGAAATATTAGATTGTGCTGTCCTGGTTGGTGGTCTTGGCGGTTGTTAGTGCATGGGGGGGGGTGTGTTTCTGTGGGCTCTCCTTCCTCCTCCCCTCACCCACACAGGATGACCTGCAGTGTGACCTCCCTGAGGGAAGACCTGCTCTATCACCACAGCCTAGGGTCTGGTGGGCACCATGGCCCATGACAGCAGGGCATAGGCCGGGGGCCAGGAGCCCTGCGTCTAGTCCCCACGTTACCAGATGACATTTAGTGAATCCTGCGGCTTTCCTGAAAACATGGCTGAGAGCTGCCCCGAGACCTGGCGGGGTCACTGAGGAGGAGTGAGAGGAGGGGGGTGCCTGCCGCTGTCACACGGAGCACTGACACGCGTGACCTCGCTGAGCCCTCCCAGCAGCTCCACCGGCACCACACGATGGCCCCCATTATGCCTATGAAGCAACAGAGGCCCTGAGAGTTGAGGACTTGCTGAAAGACCCCAGCAAGGAGGTGGACACGGCAGGACTCAAACTCGTAGCCAGCCCGAGTCCACGGCCTCTGCTACACGCTGCCCCGTGCCACCCCCCAGAAGGGGATGTGCCTTGCCCACAGTGTCATTCCATAAATGGAGGTTTAATGAATTCAATCATGAAAAATCTGAACTGTGGAGGAGGCTTCAGTGAAAAAGCAGTCACGGGACCAGGAGAGAGACCCGGAGTCTAGTCCTGGCAAAACCTCGGACATGCACTACGGTCTTTGGGGCACGGAGACAGGGAGGGTTCTGCTGACGGCTCTCTCAGGGAGGTGCGAGGAAGCAGCGGAGGCTCCCAGTAGAGAAGTCACATGCTTGGGTTTGCTGCCCAGTAAAGGTTGGAGGAACTGTACCTGGCCCGCAAAGCATTCAATTAGTGCTGCCTCCTCCCGTACCCAATAACATGTATTTAGTTCTTACTGAACTCCAGATACTGTTCTGAGTGTTGTGTGTATGTTAACTCTTTAATCCTCACAACAGCTCTCTGAGGCAGGATTTCTATGATAATTTCCCTTTCGAGATAGAGGCATGGAGGCACGGGAGGTGAGGGGACCTGCAAGGTCACCCTGCACTGAGGGCAGGGGCTGGGATCCAACTCCAGGCAGTGCGGCTCCTGAGTCAGTGCTGCACGCACTCTGCCACGAGGCAACGCTGAGCTCCTTGTTGCAGCTGATGAACAAGGACAGTCTGGCTTCGCAGAGGCCAGGAGGAGGGTTCGGGGCAGCAGCAGGGTGGCGAGAACCATCCACCCCACCACCAGGCAGAGCCTCGAGGAACTCGCAGCCCTGCCTCCCTCACCTCCACCGGCTCCCCGAGCTCTGTGATGACAGGACTTCACTCTGCTCCCAGCAGCAGGTGTGCCAGCAGCTCGGCGGCGAGAACCTCGGTCCCAGCCAGATGGGAGGACCAGGCCCCACATGTCGGTTGCCCTGCTCAAGGTCACTGAGCCAGTTAATGAGGAAGAAGTTAACAGAGCCGAAGGTATCTCAGACATCATCCTGCCGGGTCTGGGGCCCTCCTGCCCTCCCGTCAACCAGGTGGGCAGGGGAGGGGACCCAGGGGAGAGCTGGGCCTGAGGAAGAAAGCCCAGCTGAGTCCAGTGGGGCTGTGCTCGGGACTGTCCCCAGGGGGCTGAGAGACCCTTGGGAAAGACTGTGCCTTAGTCTGTCTTTGGCAAAGGGGGAGAATGATGCCTGGCTCCAGCCGCCTGAAGCGGGAGGAATCGTGTGTCTCAGGGGTCAGCCGGAGACAGGGAAAGACAAAGGCAGGACTGGGGGGATGGTCCTACGTGGCATCTGCTGTGAATCAGCCGTGTGGCCTGGGGTAAGCCACTTTACTTCTCAGAGCCTCCACATCCTCTTCTGTAAAATGCACATTGATTATTGTGGGGAGTCCAGGGTGCTGTGTTTTTCTAAGCACCAGCTTGGCCTTCTAGCATTTCTTATTGCTGAGTAGGGTGTGCACATGCTTGTGAGACCAGATTTAAAGACCCCTCTGCCTCTCTCTGGCTTTATGACTTCGAGGCTCCTCTTTCTGAGCTGGGATTTAGCATCCCAAAGCAACACAGCATGTGTTCCTCACAACAGCCCCCTGAGATAAGCAAAATAATGCCCACTTTACAGATGTAGAAAAGGGCACTGGCAGACCCAGTGCTAGGCCTCAAATAGCTCATGGTTTAAAGGGGAAGAAACAAATATAACTCAAAAATATAACAAATCAGGTAATAAAGGTGATTATCAGGTAACCCACAATGCAGCAATGAAGGAGAGGGCTGCAGGAAGTAGGCCAGAGACCCACAGAACATCTGAAATAAACCTTGGGAGGTGGGAGGTGTCTGCCAGGTGGTGAGGAGCAGCAAGCCGAGGAGCAGCAGGTGCAAAGGCCCAGGGGTGGAGAGAGGATTGTCCATTCAGGGATTAAGCTGTGTGGGGCTGGGATACATTGGATAGGCCAAAAATTTTGTCTCTCTTTTTTTTTTTTTTTTTTGGTAAGGTGGCTCTAGTAGCACTTAGTTGTCTTTAACTTCATTCAGAAAAATTTTGTTAGATTGTATTGTGACAGCTGTCATATCAGCATGCATTAAAAAAAATCAAAATTGAATTTTTGTGTAGCCATTTTAAAAATGAAGATGGAAGAAAATACACAACATTTTTGGCCTATTATGCTTTTTTATTTCAAGAAAGGTAAAAACACAAAAAATAGATTTGTGCAGTGTATGGAGAAGGTGCTGTGACTGATCCAACGTGTCAAAAGCGGTTTGCCAAGTTTTGCCCTGGAGATTTCTTGTTGGATGATGATGTTCCACGGTCCAGTAGACCAGTTGGAGTTGACAGCGATCAAATCAAGACATTCATTGAGAACAATCAATGTTATACCATGTGGGAGATTGCCCACATACTAAAAATATCCAAATCAATAAAGTTTGTTATTGGTGAAAATGAAAAACATGTCTTTTATTTTACGGAAAAAAAAAACCCATATAGACTTTTGGGCCAACCCAATAATGAGGCTGAGGCCCGAGAAAGTGGCAAGAGCCAGATCACGATGGGTCGTGAGTGTCCCGCTGAGGAGTTTGGAGTTTATGTGGAGGAGCTGGAGGGGAAGTGCTGACAGGTTCTGCCACAGAGTAGACGCTGACTGAAAGCCTGTCGGGCAGCACCGACTCCATCACCTCGGCCCCGAGCCGGTTCCTTTTCGGAAGAGCAGGGTGAACCGAGACAGCACCCAAGCTCTACTCGACTCTGTGCCTCAGGCCTCGCCTGTAAAATGGGGCGGTGACCCTGCCTTCTGTCTGCTGCGCACAGAGGAGGTGGGCGTGGGAGCTGAAGCTCCCCGAGATGAAAGTATTGATGATAAGGCTACCGCCTTTTTACAAACAAGGACAAAACAGTTGCATCGGATCAGCTGGGGGAACAGGTCTGCTGCCAAGTTTAGTAACAGACAGATGGTTGCAGTGAAGGGGTTGGTAAAGCCAGGAGGGACCTGGGAGAGGTTGTTGCAAGGACAGAGCTGGAAGGGGGAGAGGCTGCAAGTGCGATGCCAGGGAGTGAGCTAAGGAGACTGGAGCCAGGAGCTGAGACCCCCCAGCTGTGCCTCTCCTGAGCTGCTGGGCTCTGGACAGTCAGTTCCTCTCCCTGAAACCGTCTCCTTGCCTGAAACACGGGTGGAGGCAGTTGTGCCCAATCCCAGCACTGGAAGAATGTGAGTGGGGAAAATAAACCCCATGTTTATTTGCACAGTGCCTTACAGTACAAAGCAGATTATCTGCTTCATCTTCTCAGATTCCCACGAGGAAGGAGGGACATCTGCTGAGTGTCTGCTGTGTGCCAAGTACAGGACTAGGTGTTTGTTTACACTCGTCTCATGCCAGCTCCATCACAGCCTTCAGACAGGAATTGTTTTCCTAACTCGTTTTACATTTGAAGAAACTGAAGCTGCACTGCGAGAATGTGGCAGAGCCAGTATCTGACCCCAAGGTTGTCTGACGGCAATTCACCAGACACTTCCACGGCAGCGTGCTCCCGCCTCAAACTCCACAACCTGTTTTTCCCTGCCCCTTGGGCCTCATGGTCACTTCAAGGCTAAAATGAAATAAATTACTTAACTTCTCTAATCTTTGGTTTGCTTATATGTAAAAATATAGTTCGTATCAGTTTCTCCGACACTGAAACACTCATATAATGAAAATAAATTAAATCAAATTAATAAAACTAAAATAAAATCTGTATTTCACTTTACATATCACAGTGCTTGGCACATGTAGAGTATCGTGTGCTTCACATATAACGCACCCACTAGAGAAGCAGAAATACAAAAGCACAGTCGAGGACGTGGGGCACTGGGAACTCTCACGCACACCGCTGGGGCGGAGAAATGCTCAGTACCATGAGATGCCCCTGTCTCGGGGCCCAGCAATCCCGGGCCCTGGTTCACTCTCCTAGAAAGGATTTGCACTTGTGCACAGGCGGTGCGTGTGGGAACATTTGTATCAGCGTGGTTTGCCAGAAAACACACAGTAAACAGCTCGGGTGTCTGCCTCAGGAGAGCAGCTGGGTAAGCTGAGGCACAGGCAGACACGGAGCAGATACACGGTAAGAACACGTGAGCAACAGCTACCTTCACCGGCAGGGATGTCGGGTGAAAACCAGTGTCAGCACATACAGAACGATACCAGTTTTATGAAGTTCAGAACCATGTAAAACTAAAACATACATTGTTTAGGGAAGCGTCCATGTTCACTAGAACTGTTAAGAAAAATCAATACAAGATGCAAGCTGATGGTTATTCCTGCGAGGGGGAAGCTGGGAAGGGGGACAAGGATGTAAAAGGAATTGACAATATTCCGCTTCTTAAGCTGGGCGTTCATTAAATTGTTATTTACATTGATATACTATTTACTGAGTATAGATTACTGACTAACTGATACATATACATGCATGCACATATATGCTTTACATTGCTGACTAATTAAGTGTATTTTTAATGAAATATTTAATAATAAAATGTTATTATGAAGAGATATACTTGAGAAGAGAAATTATATCTTATTTATCTCTGGTTGTCTGATACCAGGGATGCTTCCTTGCTCATGGTAGCTATTTAAAAGGTTGTTTCTTAAGTGAATAATTGAATAAATAACTAAGTAAAAATTTTTAGTGCGGAATTCCCCACTTCACTGCCCGCCCTCGCACCACACTGGCCTGGGGCCAGAGGTGCCGTTGGTGTGCGCGCCACGGGAAACAAGCGACACGGCGCTTGAGAGTGGAGACGACTCTGCGCGGCTCCTCCTCAGCAGAGCACACGTTAGAGGACGGCAGTCAGCCCTACCCGCTCGTGTGTGCGTCATCCGTCTGTTCATTCATCTGCTCGTCCATCCATACATGTAGTCAACAGTCATTGACAATAAATCCTAGTGAAGGTCAAGTGTAATCTCTTCAGAAGTGAACTAGATTCTCCTCCAAGAAAAGGATTCTGTGTTACCACGCTGTCCCAGAGACCACCACGGCGCCCCCCAGCGGACCTGGGCGCAAGCGCGGGATGCCCGCGGGAGCCTGCTACTCACCTTGGCACACAAATGAGGAGGGCGTCTCCCCGGGGTGGACGCGTCCCGTGATGAACACCACCTTCTGCTCTGCTCCTTCCCGAAGATTGTCTGTAAGGCAAAGTAAAAGAAGGTTGCTAAGGAAGGCAAGGAAAGCTGAGATGAGAGGTTGGTATGTAGGAAGGGGGAGAGCAGGAAATGGGCTAGGTGCTTTATACTTATCTCCAAAATCATTGGGTTAGAACCATTAACGTCCAGCCATTGCCGACTAATGTAATTATGTCCCCGGCTACCCAATATTAAGAGACTATGTCCCATTCATTGATGCACATGATTATATTAATATTAAAGTCATCTGAAGAGGTCATATGAGGAATAAATCCCAGACCCACTGACTATTACCCTGGGCAAGCTGTGTATCCATTCTGAGTTTAATTTGCTGATCTGTAAATGTGAATAATAACATTTACTTCATAAGGTTGTAGTAATGATTAAACAAGCTAACATATTGCCTAGTACACAATAAATAGTCAGTAAATAATGAAGTAAAGAAGGTAGTTCTTGTACTAGTAATAATAGTAGCTGGCCTTTAATTAGCTCCTTTTGTATCAGACACATTATACACATTATTTATAATCCTTACCGAAACATGTGCATTAATACTCCTTTTTATAGAGGCAGAGACTGAGTCTCAGAGAGGTTCTATAACTTGTTCAAGAACACACAGTAACAGGTGGGAGAGAATAAAAGACAACGAAGGGGCTGTGAACTCACAGAGGGCTAGGAATCATTTGAATTCCCATCATTTGGAATTACTTCATTGATTGTTCATTACTTCAGGCAATCGGTAGAGAACCCAGAAGGACCATGCCTTAGTGGTCCTTCTAGACTGCTCTAGACTGCTGAAGTTTAAAAATCAATCTTAAAAGGATCAAAACTGAACAAAAGAAACTTAATTGCCTGCTATGTAAAGTCCAACTCTCTTTAAGGGAAGATAACAGAATCCAGATGTTCAACCGTGTATAATCCACAAAATCCAGCTCCAAGAAAGAAATTATTAGACATGCAGAGAAGTAGGAAAATGTGGCTCTGAATCAGGGTCCAAGCTCTTGCTGCATCTACAGCAGTCTCACTTGTATAAAAAAAAAAAAAGATTAGCTGTTGTGCAGATACTGTGAGACAAGAGCAGCAGCCAGGAGTGGCCTTCCCAGAAAGAAGGGGCAGGAGGAGGGTACACATCCATGGACAGAGGAAGGACTGATTGACCCAGAACAGAACGATGACCTGTAGTGAATTCAGGAATGAACACTGAGAGAAGCTGGATTAAAGGATTCTGTTTATGTTACAGGATGAGCTGGAGGGAGGGGTGCAGTTAGAAATAATGAATAGGATTTCAGCTTCTGGAATGCTAGAGGTAGGTTATGTTGAATGTGGTTTATGATCCCAACTTTTGATGTACCGATGTCAGAGACTAAAATAAAAACTAGTAACTATTATGCCTAGTTCTAAGGGCTTGGAACTTTCTTGGTTCTTTGGGGTAACCAGGAGAGGTTGCAGTCACTGCTTCCTTAATAAGACATATAATGGAGTCAGTATGCTTTTGAGAACTCACTGTGTACTCAGCTCTACATTAGGCACCTTTAGGAACAAACAGAGAAACAAGACTCACCTTTTCTAAAGAAGATTATGGTTTAAAAGAAGAGTTAGACACCTGAACTTTTCCTAGACGGACTATAAGCTCCTCAAGAGAGAAATGGTGACTTTCATTCTGTATTTTTAATGTCTTTCCCAAGACCCTGCATAGAGTAGGTGCTCAGAAACTGTCAAATTAATAAATAAAAATACTCATATAGATCATGGCTTATAAACAAATTTAGATACACATTATCTTATTTACTCTTCATCATGCTTCTGTGACCCGCAGAGTATTGACCCTGTGTACAAGTGGGAGAACCGAGGCTCGTGGATGGAACAGACACACCCAAGGTCATAACCGTAGCCCTAACCGTAGCCCTAGCCCTAACCCTAGGTGAGGTGGTCAGGCCTTGGCTCCCAGCCCAGTGCCCCTCTCCCCACCTTATCTGTTTCCTCCCAGATCCACTAACAAAGGGATTCTACATCCTCTGCATTTCCATCTATAATGTACACAAAAGAGTTTGGTTTTATCCATTATTCCAGGTAGAAGTTGAAATATTATCTTAGTATTTATATTGCTTCATCCTTTAAAATAAAATGCCACGAAGCCTTTTTAAAAAACACTGCTGAACATTGACCCCATCTATCGTGGCAGTTCAGAAATGAGTAACAGCATTTCTGGGGCCCTTGGTGAAGGCTACCTTTATGGATGTCTCCCCTGACCCAGTATCAACTCGATTGCATTCAGCATTTCTGCTGACCTCAGGAAAATGCAAAATGGGCATTCTATTTGCACACTAATTTTACTGAGCTCCAGCGTCTTCATAAAGCGATAACGTGGGGCTAATAAAAAATCAAGCGTCTCGGATGCTAATATAAGCAAATGTTGATGCAGGCAGGTAACAAACTGCTTTGTCATTTAGGAGGCCGTAAAAGAGCATAATAATCATCTTTAGGCAAAATGGATGGGCCGCCTTTGCTTAGCTTTTAGCTTTCATTTGCAAAATCAATTTAAGGTAATGTCACTGCTCCAAGGTGGTGTGACATGGGACGCCCCCCCCCTCCTGTCACCAAATCCCCAGACTAGTGCAAAGCCAATTACACATATTCTTGGAGGAGGGAGCAGGGAGGATGAAGGAAGTGTGCTTGAACAAAGCCAGAGTGGAAAAGAAGCTGAACAATGAGGACAAGGACAACTCATCAGGGATGGTAGAACTGGAAACACAGGGAGGGTGTCACTCAAGGGTACAAGGCCCCCTTTGAGTGGAACCAGGACAGCCCTACCAGGCTCCTTAGTTAACAGAAGATGTTTGAAGTGAGGTGTGCTTATGTAGCATTTCAACACACACACACTGGTTTGTCATTATATCCCTCTGTCATCATCTACTACGTCCTTATTTGTAAAATATTTATTGAACACCTACCTCTTCAGTGTCCAGGCACTAGCTATTAGTATCTTCATTTCACAGAAAACAAGGGTGGGAGACAGTCAGTGACTTGTCCCAGCCCCTCAGCTAATGGCTGGCAGAGCCTGAGTCCCCACCCAGGCGGTCTCACATCACAACCTGTGTTCTTACCCTCTAAGTCATTCCACCTCCTGTGGAGGAGGATGAAAATATTATCCAGTTATAATAGCAATTAAATAATGTTTGTTCAGCACTTATTCTGTGCCAAGCACTTTATATGCATGATCTTATTTAATTTTCATGGCAACCAGTGAAACATCTACTATTCTTATCCCTATAGTATAGAGATTAGAAAATTGAGATCTGGAAAGGTTAACTGGCTTGTCTGAACCTGCATGAGTTGCAAATGTGGGAGCCAGCTCTCCTGTGTTCTTTATGAATCTCAAATTTACATTCTTAACCACTATGTCATATCATCTCTTGAAGATTAAAACAGGGTCATTAGTGTGGTCTTAAAAATACACCCACAAATTCTTTGTTTGCCTCCTCCCTTCAAAAGGTAGAAATGAACTCTGCCCCCTCCCATTCCCTCCCATTCACTGAGGGCTAGACTTAGAGACGTGCTCTAACAGAAAGGATCCTCTAGAAGGGGTGGTGCTCACTTTTGAGATTAGGGTATAAAAAGGCTGTGGCTTCTGTCCTGTGTGCACTATCTCTCTCAGGAGTCACTTGCTCTGGGGGAACCCAAATACCATGGCATAAGGACACTGAGGCAGCCTGTGAGGAGGCCCACATGGGGAGGCTCATGTGGGGAGGCCTTGCGACCAGCCAAAACCACAGGAGTGAGCTCGGAAGGGGCCTCCAGTCCCAGATGACTGAGCCCTGGCTGACAGCTTACTGCAACCTCATGAAAGACCCATTGCATTCCTGATCCACAGAAATGGAGAGATGGTAAATGTTAAATGTTTTTAGATGCTGAATTCTAGAGTAATTTGTTAAGTAGCAATAGATAACTAATTAATCTTATCTATTGACGCCAGGCTGAGTGAGGACCAGAGCCAAACCCTGTGCCAAGATGAAGAGCCTCAAATGCTCTGGTCAATTATCGGTGGATCTGTGAGTGGTGAAGGTACTAGAAGATGCCAAGAGGCCCCAAAGCACACTAGCTGGGCCCTCTAAGGACAGAAATCTCCTAAAATTTCACATTATCAGTTTGGTTTCCCTAGTTCTCCTGACAATAGCTTGCCATGGGGAGTGAGGTGTTATGTGCAGTTTCTTACATCTAAGCCTTTTTCATTTTCTAAGAGAATTCCTTCATAACTATTTCTAAACCAAGCCAGTTACAGCCTTTCCTCCAATACCCCAGGGCCCCGAAAAGTCTGCACAATCACCAAACTGGAGAAAAAGAAATCCTGATGCCAGTAACAGCATGGCTACCTGATGTCACTTTGAGGGCCCACTCAAGACTGGAATAGCCTTGTCACTGGTACACCATGTCAACACCATCCTGTTAGTCCATCTCTCACCTGGCCACCAAGGTGGAACTTCTAAAACACACACGGTAGCATACCCCTCCCCCTGCTTATAGCCCTTCAGCAGGACTCTGCTGTCCTCCAGGCAAGTCCAGCCCCCTGCCCCTGGCATCCCCCGTCTCTGGTGGCCCCTGCACAGACCCGAGCTGCAGCTCCCCCTTGGCAGCCCCCTGAGCAGGCCGCGCTCTCCCGCAGCTCCACGCCTCTGTGTCTTCCTCTCTCTCCCAGAATGCTGGCCCCTGTCTTGCCTGTCTGGCTCACTCCTACTCAGCCTTCCAGACTCTGCTCTGATGTACCTTTGCTGAGAAGGGAGGGGAGAAACAAACACTCATCCAGGACTTGCCCTTGGCCAACCTTGGTGTTAATGTTGTATCTGATTCCATCAGCACAGTAATTCTGTCCTTCCCCCTACAAACTTCGTCACGTTGGAGGTCACCTAAGGATATCCTTCTGTGGTTTGATACTGACAATGAAGGGAGATTGGAGATTTGAATTTTAGTGAGAACATGCTGAAGGCGCAGAATTTCTTGTATATAATTTTATGAGAAAATGTAGGAGGCATCAGGAGAGCTTTATGGGGGCAGTGGAGAACCAGCGAATGTGGCCGAGCAAAGATGAGCGTTGGCTCAGCCACGCTGAAGAGGGGGAATCCCACAGCAGCGGGAGCTGAGTAAGGGATACTGAGCAGATCACTGGCTCCCGTGTGTCTTCTGTCCCCTGAGAGAGCCAAATGGAAAGCCAGCTGGCTTCCTGGCAGCTGGACCAGGAATCATACCCAGGCCCTACACAGATTATTGACTGTGAAGTCTTGGGCAAGCTACTTACACATTCTGAGCCTCAGTTCCCTGTAAAATGAGAACAATAATTCCCAGCTCACAAGATAAACCTTAGAGCAAGAGACTTTAAGCCCTTGCCCTGTGCACTGAGTGGCAATCCCCAGGAAGATGGTTTCTCAGCATCACTGATGTCTGGGCCTGGGTAACTGGGCAGAGGTGCTGAGTATGGAGGACATCTAGCAGTATCTTCAGCCTTTACCCACTCGATGCCAGGAACACCCCTCCACCCAGTTATGACTATCAAAAATAGCATCAGACCTCACTAAATGTCCCCTGTCTCCTTGGAGACAAAATAGCCCCTTGTTAAGAATCAGTCTCCTATAAGAATATTTTACTTTATTTGAATTGGCCTTGTCATTAGCTTACCAAGAAAACTTCAATTTCTTAGATTTTATATCTTTGCCCCAAGTCCTCCAAAAAGCCTTTCCAGACAGCTCCAGACCACAGTGGCTTCACCCTCCTCTGAACCCACAGAGCTCGCCTGGACCCCTCACCTGGTTGTAGATCATTTGCTGCCTTGCTCAGGAAGGACGGGAGGCTGCAGCTCTGCTCTGCGCACTGCCCAGCATCTGGTCTTCTTGAGAAAACAGTCGTGCTGGCAAAGTTTATTTTCGGTTCTCCCTAGCACTGCTGTTCTCTGGGCCCCCTTCTCTCACCTAAGTTCACATCTCCCATGGCCTTAAATCTCATATCTAGGTGCTCCAGAGTTAGGGATCGGATGCTCTACACTGGCTGAGACAAGAGAAGAAAACGGGGATTTCCATCGACAAGCATATGCTCATGGCGGAGAAGTGAAGCAGGAATTCTGGAATTTCAGGCCTTTGGGACAAGGAGCCTCTCTGGTAACCTTCACATGTCTACCACATATTAAAACTCTCTTTTGGCTTTAGAAAGCAGCAAGGAGGCCTCTGGCTTACAGGAGGTCCATAGAGGCCATCAGAACTACAAAGCGTGGGGAGTTGCTGAGTAGAACATCCTCTTTGTGGAGATGAGGGGAGATACCCAGAAAGGACAGTGACTTGTCTTGGGCCACACAGAGTGTTCAGCCAGATCTGGAATGCAGGGCGCAGAGCTCCAAAGTCCAAGCAGCCTCCTCCCCTGGCAATGGGGCTGCCTCGGGCAACGTTCCTGCAGGCTGATGCCTGGGAAGCACCCAGTGGATGCCTGCCAGGGATGTGAAGGAAAGCCAGAAAGCAACAAGCCTGAGACACAGAGAGCTAGGGCCAGTGGCCATCACTGTCACCTTGACCAACACAGGAACAGAGCCTCCCTTTTCCTCCCCTCCTCAGACAGGTCGCCCCCACTGGCCTCAGCAGTTGATTAAGCCTCCTTGCTGCCAGACAAGCACTCCAGGCCTGGGGGCAGTTAGAAGGTGGTCTTCTGGGGGGCCAGCCAGTGGCAGCAGGGCTCTCCCTGCCAAAGTCTATCTTGTCCCAGCACCCTCCACTCACCCCCAGAGTGTCGGAACCACAGCCATCTACTCAGTAGCTGCTGAGGTTGGGTGTCCTGGGAAACAGACTGAGGAACTCTGAGAGCTGGTCGGGAGCCTCTGTGGGGATTGCTCTCAGGAACACCTGTGAGAGGTGTGAATTAAGCAGGATTGAGACGGTCTCAACAGTGACTTTGATGAATCCTGCAGGGAAGCTCAGGGCCAGAAGGGCCCTTCACAGCTGTCCCAGGAGGCTCTAGGGCTGGCTTGGTGTCCTGCACTGACTGGATACTGGGAGTGGGCTGCCCCAGAGCAGGGTGGTAACCTCAGGCAAGGCTGCTTCCTGGGGCTGCATACAATTTCCTGGGAGGCCCTCCGCTGTGAGCTGCCAGCCACCAGCACTCCCCGGAGCTGGGGGAGTGGGTCCTGAAGGGGGATAAAGGCAGCACACACAGTGTTTGCTGCCCCAGCCTTCGCTGAGGCAGCCAAAGAGAGCAGGGCAGCAAAAGACAAGAGGCCAAGGACAAAGGACTTCCTTCTTTTAATTTCAATTTAATGCATATTCTATAACACTGACCACATGCCAAACTTCCGTCTGGTCCCTGGGGACATGGGGAGGGGGGAGTGAGACACTGACCCAGGAACTCAGAATAGTGGAGAAGACAGATGAAGGGTGGCTTTGTGGTTATAAACTTGAATTCTAGAGGCAGATAGAAGGAGGGCTAAATCCAAGTCCTGACAGGCATGTCCTTGAGATCTGAGATTATTTATTTCCTTACCTGCCCAATGAGGATAATAATACCGACCTCATAGGGATCATGTAAGAATAAACTGAGCTAATGCATCAGGCCCATGTATTAGACCAAATGTGTCCCAAATGGTATGTACTACAGAATGGCAACTTGTAGGTCGCTTGGTCCAACTGCCTGTTCTTGCAACACTGAGACACATGCAGACACTGAGGTCACTAGACTCTACACAACACTACAGCCATGACTTTGCCCATCTTTCTTCAGTTCGTATTCCTGATGCCTCACATACAGCAGGTGCTCAATAAATACTCATGTAATAGTTGTAGAGCGAGCGCCTGTTGCTCTTGGTTGAGTGCATCAGGCTAGAACGGGTGCCCAGGCTTCCCCTACTACACACTGTGCCTTTTGAGTTGTCTTCCTGCCTCCCTCCGGAAATAGCTCACCAGGCTCAGTTTCAGGCTTATTAGCAAATGCAAATCAAATTATGCCACGACCTTTGGAAACAAGGACAACAAAAACAGTTTCCCCAGGAAAAGAGGGAGGGAAGAGGTGAAAGCTGGGATGAAAGTCGAAGACAATGCATTCCAATCAAACTTGATAAATATGGAAATTAAAGCAGCTAAACAGTTGGCTTTGACAAATGACTTCTCAGTAATGGATTTTCCACAGTGAAAGGGGAGAGTTCAGCCCGCCTGAGTCACAGGAGAGCCCTCTCCTGCCTCCCAGGCAGTGCGGGGCAGGCCGTGGATGCTGGGAGGTGGCAGAGAACTAATTCTTCTTTTAATAGGTGCTATTTACTGAGCATCTGCTAGCTGCTAGCCTCAGCCTCCATCAGCCCTGTGAAAGGAGACAGTCCCTGTCGCATGGATGAGAGAGCCCAGGTAAAGGCTAGTAAGGGCCAGATTCACAGCCTGCAGAGCCTGGTGTTGCTGAGGGGCCAGAGCAACCAGCTTTTGCAGAACATCAGTCCCTCCAGTGCTTTTATTGCCCTCTGTGTAGTGGGGGGGGGAGTGCTTACAAACTCAAAAGTTACTGCTTTTAGTTGTTTTCTTTTTTTAATCCTGCTATACAGTCTTTACAGTTTCTTTCTCCCCTACTGGAGCTGGCGTGGTGGTGGGGTTCACAAAAGATCTGTCCTTTAACTTGCTATGTGGCTCCAGAGGGTCCCCTTCCCTGTGCCTGCCCTCCTCCCAGGCCCCTGTGGAACAAGCCCTCGGTCAGCCAGGGAGCAGAAAGGAGCTGTCAGACTGTAGTTCCCTGCAAAGGACAAGACAATCGTCACTGTAAGCACTGAATTTGAGGTGGGGTGGGGGGTGGAGGAGGTTAGTACTGAGCGGGAGATAACCAGAATAAATGCTGTAACATCGGTGATTCTACTGGGTTCTAACTCAACAGTCAGAGGAGAAGTGGCGGGAGAGGAACAGGCTTTGAGCCTTTCCTGTGTGCCGAGTACTTTTCTTACAACATGACCGCGGTCCACCACACCTGGTGAGACCCGCGCGGTTTTCCTCGTGTGGCAGATAGGCAGTCTGCGGGCGAGTGGGTGCCCAGGGCCAACCCGATTCCAGGTGCAAGAGTGGCAGCTGGAATTTGAACCCCGTCTTTCTTCTGACATCTCTAAAGGGCAAAGTTTATTCCCAGCTTAACGGGATAAAAAAACCGTTCTGTAAGCCCACGTGTGTGGGCAGGAGCACGCAGCTGCTTCTATTCAGATTCCCGCCAGTTCTTGAGTTTGTGTACAAAGTTTTCAGAATCGAGGTGCACACAGAAATTCAAGTTGAATGGTTCACGCTCTTGGAAAGACACTGTTAATACCATTTCCCCAAACAGAGAACCGATATTTACGAGTGCCCAAACACCTTCAGAAAAAGCGTGTCTTGGTAGGGCTGGGAGTGATGGGATCGGGGCCCTGGGCCCAGGCCAGCCTCGCCAGATGCTGGAGGAATTTAGGTTTGAACAGTGTGCTCCCCTCCCTATTGAGATCTTCATTGACTTGTATAAAAATACCACTTTCAATCTCAAATCCCCACTGGCATCTTTATATAAGCACTGAAAATGCTACTGGGCTTTGGAGAGTTCATTTAATGAAGGAAAAGTATTTCTATTAAAGAGTAATTTTTTTTCTCTCTTAGTGCAACATCTTCAGAGGACCCAGGGAAGCCGGATTGTTCTGGGGTCTGACCAATCAAACCACCCACATGCCTGGCCAAACTGTGGGACAGGAACAACCAAGAAAGGCAAGGAAGGGTCAGTGATGAGGGGAAGTAAGAGTCATTACAATAAATAAACTCCCATGACTTGACTGTTTATGAGGCACTTTGGCACACAGGAAGGAGACGTTTCTGTGGCCGCCGGCACCTCAGCCCAGCGCCCAGCGGTGTCATCTGAGCAGTGACAGGGTCCCGGCCCCTCCTGCCCACTCCTCCTCAGGTGAGGCGATCACTGTCCTGCTTCCAGCTCCACTGTGGCTTCCCTGGGCTGAGCTAGAAGCAATTCCAAGCTACTTAGGCTGGCCCACTGGCCCCTGCACACCCTCTGCCCTCACCTCGTACCACTCTCAGCTGCTCGCCCTGCCTCACACCTGCTTCGTTCTAGTGTCTCTGCCCTCTGCTTGCAGGACCCACCTGGGTCTGGTGCGGCTGGCTCCTCACCCCTCAGGGCTCCTCCCACCAGAGTAGCAGCAGCTCCATGGCAACAGAGACTTTGTCTGATCAAACGCTTTGGACCCAGGTCTGACATTGCACCTGGCAGACGCAGATGCTGATGGCATATTCAGAGAGTCAGTAAGTACAGTGAGCAGGTATTGAGTGATGTGTGCTGGGAAAGGTCGGGGGGTGGGGTGGGTCACAGGAATAAGACTAAAGAAGAGGTTGGGGGTCAGCTGATGGTCCGAGGCCACGTCAGCTGTGAGAACAGAATGGATCCCAGTCTAATGAACACTGAAACCCATGATCCTCCCCCCCGCACCCGCTGGGGCTCCCTTCCCTCACGGAGAGGCCACAGCGCCCGAGCAGTGTGAGCAGGTCCTTAGGTGTGACTGCCTGACTTCCAGCTCTGGCTCTGCCACCTGCTCTCTGTGTGGTCTGGGAAAGTCACTGGGTCTCTGGGTGCCTCAGTGTCCTCATCCATAAAATGGGAATAATAATGATATTCATAATACTGGGTAGTTGTGAGGAATGAATCAGTTAAAATAAAGCACCAATAACAGAGCTGGTTACATGGTTAGCCCAACTTAACATTTGCTCTTCTTAGTCATTCAACAAACACTCCTTCCGCTCCTCCTCACGCCCTTCTCCTGGGAAGACTTCTCTGCCCCCGGGCAGAGTCAGGCCCTCTCTGCCCTGTTCCCTCCCAGCCTCTCCTATTACAGCCATTGCCCAGTGGTTTAATAGTAATTTGTTTTTCTTTCAGTCTCTGCCTTTCCCCTCTGGTGACTCGGAGCTTTTTGGGGGGCAGAAGCCTTGTCTTGTTCATATCTTTCTGGCATTCATTTCCTTCGTCTGAGACAGAGAAGGACATTTTGACACGGTTGTTTTGATGTAAGAGTTTTGAAATGTCTGCATCTAAATGTAAAATTGCTTTTGAAGATTACCAGGTACTGTGTGAAACAGAGCCCCCCGCCTGTACCCACGCCTGTCTGGTTTTCACTGTCCTTCACTCGCTCCAATCCCCACTGCCCCTGCCTCCCTCACCACCAGCCTGGCCCTGGAGCCCATCCCTGAGCCCGTGCCCTCCCCTTCCTCGCTTCCCGGAGCCCCCCTGCCAGAAGCGAAGATGAGGGATGGAGGGAGTTCTGGGGTGAAGCAAGGTAGCCTGAAATGTGTTTTTTGCACATAACTTGGTATTGTTTTTTAAAAAGCTAAAGGTGTAATGGTTTGTTTTCTTAGCTGTGTCAAAATGTCCCCAGCAAAACAGTTGTGTCAGAGCAGCTGCACCGATGTGGCCAGAACAAAAGGACTGTGTCGAGAAGATAGGAACTCTGCAAAGCAGCCACTGGCAGGCAGCAGTCCTTGAGAATGGATCTCACAACATCCACCACTGCAGGTGGATTGACAGCAACCAACTCAGGCTTAACACCCACGCTCCTTGTGGTAATTCCTGTTTGTTCTCGAGAGGATGTCTCCACCACCGTGGGGATCAGGGAAGATAAGGATGCTGCCTGATGTCATGCAGGGGGTCACAGAACAGAGACGGTTAGACCATTAATTAATGGTCTAATTAATCCCTTCCATTTTACAGCCAAGGCGCCGAGAGAGAAAGTGACCTGACCAGGGCCTCAGGGTTCTCCACAACGGTAGCTTCTGGGCTTATTGATTTCAGAAGGCTTCACCGCACCTCTGGCAGAGCCCTTTCATACAGGAAGCCCTGGGGCCTGGAGATGCTGTGAGACGCACAAGTGTGGGCTGAGAACTGGAAGGGTGGTTCAGCATAACAGTTACAAGCAGGGGCCCAGGCACCAGAGCAGGGACTCCACCACTCTCTGGAGGGGGGGGGGGGGATGTGCACACATGTGTGTGTAACCTTGGGCAAATGACTTCACCTCCCTGTGCCTCAGTCTTCTCATCTGTGAAATGGGGATGTCTCTCATACCCATGCTCTGGAGAGTATGTAAGTTGGAATTGCAAAGCAGGGCTCCCCAACCTCCAGCCCACAGACCAGTACCCGCCCCACCCTGTTGGGAACCAGGCCGCACAGCGGAGGTGAGCTCTAATGTAATGCACTTGAAACGTCCCCAGACCATCCTCCCCCACTTCGGTCTGTGGAAACAAGTCCCTGGTGCCAAAAAGTTGGGGACTGCTCTTGTAAAGCACTGAGAACAGTGTCTGGCACCTAGAAAATCTTACATAAATGTGTTTGTCAAATGTAATAAGTACTGGTTAAGGACACCCATGCAGATGCTCCCTGCCTACAGAGGGTGGTGTTCATCTTGGGGCCCTCCCCCGTGACGATCCCATCCCCCCAGCCAGACGTAATTTCCTGTGGATAATTGTTTGATGCCTTTTTCCAGATACGTGAGGGAAATGCATTGGCAAGAAGCATTTTACTCTCTGGTTCTCAGCCCCAGCTTCATATTAGAACCACCTGGAGCTTTTGAGACGTCTTCATGCACAAGCCCACTCCCTCCTAGCCCTGACCAGGGTTCTGGGAAAGGGCTCACACAAATTTTTCTTCTAATGTGCAGTTACTACTGAGAAGTACCCATCCAGCACAAGCATGCTCTCTGGGTCTGGGTCTCCTTACAGCACCATCTGTAGCAAGATGGGGCAGGGCTGGGTGGTCTCTTGGCCCCCTCCAGGTCTAAAATACTGTGACCAGGGGCTGGCTTGGGAGGGCTCTGATTAGACCACACTGGTCATGAACAACAGGGACAGGTCTGGGGGAGGGTGCATGGATGACGTGGACAAGAAAACATACATACATCAAGAAGATAATTTCTCACAGACAGTCCCTGCCTGGGAACAGACAAAAGGTACTAAGATAATAGAGGTGCAGCGTTTCCAGGAACTCACAAAGCTTAGAGCAAACAGATTGGATGTATAATGGAAATGGAAGCCACGTGCATGAGAAGGAGAAAAGGCATTTCTCAAAGGATAAAGGATGAGGATTAATGTATTTGCAGTCATGGACAGAGAGGGGCCCAAACACCAGCATGCCAGGATACAGAGCCAGGGTCTTGGGAGGGTGGGGAAGGGGGAGGGAAGGGAAAGCACTGAAGGGAATTGAGCCTCATTCTACCCCGAAGCCTCCCGGAGGGCAGGTGTTCTGACGCCCACCTGCAGACCCCGCAGGTGGTGAGCAGCCATGCCAGGATGGGACCACGTCATTTGGACTCCAAAATGCCATGCTTCCTCCTAGCTCAGTGGCTCTTTTACCCAGAGCTTCCTGTCCTTATAACCTCACACACCCCGTTCACAGCGAGGAGCCAGAAGGAAAGAAAAGAGGGCTGAGAACGACCCAAACCTAGACTCACAGTCCCCACAAAAAGGACCTGTCAAGTCTCAGGAGAACCTGTTGGTGGCCCTGGGGTGACCGGGAGATACCTCCTGATTTCCGGGAAGAAGGAGAACAGCTCACCTGCTGAGAGCTAGCCTAGAAGCACAGAGAGACACAGGACGGAACCTGGCAAAGTTTCCGTAGAGACTGGGACATGGTTCCCTCCCAGGACGTGGTCCTTGAGTGCCTGACACACGAACACTTCAAAAGGAAGCAGGTGTCAGTTGGCAGTGGACTGAGGTGCCTCGGGGGCAGTAACTGGCCAGCGACAGGCCCAGGCTGTCTGTCAAGAAGAGGGCAGCATTTTGGCACTGAGTACAGCCGGTGCCGAGGTGGAGGTGACCTCATGGTGGGGTTGTCACATGGGGTGGCTGCAGTGGTGAGACCTGCCCTCACCTGCCCATCCCCTGCACCCTCCCTCCTCCCCACCTCTGCACTCAGCCAGCTGCCTTCTGGATACCATTCAGCTTTCCCCTGGCTCTCCCTGTCCCCCTGCACAGCCGGTGAGGGCCCCGGGCTCATGCTCAGGACAGACAGACCCCAGCGCCCCTCTCTTCACTCAGGGTCTGAGAGAACAGCACAGTGAGATAAGCCCCGTTCCAGTCCCCTCACACTGGTCCCCTGCCTTCTGCATGTGACCCCGAGCACGAGAGGATGAGATGACACAGTCGCAGTGGGGCTCCCCACAAACTTAACACCTTGTAACCAGGCAACATTAAAGAAAAAATTAAGCAAATGTGTTTTGGAGATCTGGGGCTCCAGCAGTCTGGAGTGTTGAATAAAGACGGGTGCCAGTGCTGGAGACGTGAGATGTTCCCAGCCCAGTGAGCACTCGGCTGCTCGGGGGTGAGCCGTTCGCCGTGAGAGCTTCCCCCAAACCAGCACCCTCACTTTGGTCAAGTTCAGAGCCCTGATCGTGGCCCAGCTCTGGACCGAGCTGACCCAGGACTGGCCTGGGATTTCTTCGCTCTCTTCCACCACATTCCCCTACTTTTTCTGGTTCACAGAGTGAGGTCCTACATAGCAGGGCTTGCACCCTCTCCCTGCTGAAACACAGTAGGTACCTCACACGTGCACTCAATGGACAAGCCGTGTGTGCTCATTTAAAGCTACACTTTCGAATCGCACCCACGTGATTAACTGGGCTTCTTGGGAGGAACTGGGGCTCGCTTTTTAAATGGTGCTAATGTGGCAATAACAAGGTGGCAAATGTCTGTCTGTCTTCGTGTCCCCTAGCAAGGCCTATTCTCCCACCCGAGTGTCCCACGTGTCCTTTCAAAGCCCTTCTCCTTAATGCCAAGTGGAAGAGTTCCAGGCCGCTATTTGCATTTTCAATTCTAGAAATCATTAATATTTTAAAACTGCCAGCACCGCGGTTTATTAACATACATTTCCTACCTACTGCTGTTAAAAGGAAGCTTTGTATTTGAGAAATATTCCAATATCCCAACTTTTGTTCACATTTTGCTCTCCAGTCCTGCCCTCGGGAACTCAAGGGCGAGACGCCCGTGTCAGCAGAGAGAAAGGATTCTGGGTGGCGGCTGTGAGGCTGAGGGAAGCGTGGAGCACAGGGGCCGGAGCCGACCGGGGCACAACCAGGATGGTTGAGTCAGGGCTGTCAGAGTTGGGCTTCGCACACCAGGGAGCGTTTTTTTTTGCAGATAGTAGGAAGGACGTGAGGGAATAAGACCTGTGCTTGCACACTGGCCCTTTTGGTTACTTTTAGTCATCTTGGCAATTGAGTCAGACAGCCTGGGTTCCAGCCCCAGCTCTGGCACCCCTGCTGTGTGGCAATAAAGCATCGTGAACAGTTTTTTAACTTTTTCTGAGTTTTAGGGAGAAGGCAGCCTTTGAGGGGTGACCTCCCTGGGTGGCCGCAGCTGTGGGACCTGACCTTACCCGCTTCCTCCACCGCCCTCTCACCCCACATCTGCACACACCAGTGTGGGCGATTTCCTTTAACTTCTCACAACTACCCTTTGGGGTAATTTTGTTACCCATATGTCACAGAGCAAAAGGCTAAGAATCAGCAAAGTTTCACCACTCGCTCCAGGTCACACAGTCGCCCAGTAGATGGGTCAGGATTTGATATCAAGTGCCGAGTTCCCCTGCTACTCACTGCCGAGGGGGTGCGAGTGTTAGAGGGGGCGGTGCATCGGCGGTGCTCAGCAGGACACTGCCAGTTCGCTGCCAGTTCGGACACTCAGGCATCAGCCGCCATGGTTGCTGGGATGTCTCCTAAGCCCAGCTCCCTAGTCTCCCCTTCACTAAGCTCCCTCCACCTGCCCCTGGCTCTGGCCAGAGGGTCCTGCACAGTGCTGTCCTCCCGAGCGCCACACCTCCTGTGCCACCACCACCTCCTCCCTTCTGTTCCCTCCCAGCAACTCACACAGCTCCTGGTGCACATAAGGTTGCGGTCCGTGTTCGCTAAACGGATTGAGATAAAATATGAACCACACCAATCTCCAGAAGAAGACGTTTGCCAAAGATCTTTAGCCTGGACACGTCAATGTAAAAATGACACAGCTATAATTTGCCTCTAGATTCTAACTGGGAAGGTAAACCTTGACCCTGTCAAAAAAGAAGAACAAATTAAATTGAAACACAAAGTCATTTCCCGTGTTCCAGGGCTCTGGATTTCTAATTAATGTGCAGCACAGTCCCCAGGGCTGCAAGGGGGTCGATAGGATGGTGCCTGCTGCCTTGCAATCGGAGCTGAGCTCAGGAGGGAGCTTTTTGTTCACGTGTCCACTGGTTCGTGTGTTTGTCTTTTCTGGGGTGTACTGTGTTTCCAGTGGTATAGGTCCATAGATGAGAGCAATCCCACGTGACTAGGAAAAAAAATTGCTAGAAGCTGACCTTGCACAAGCGAACACACAACAAAACAAGCCTCAATTCAATCACTCGCCCACCGGGTCCTGGAGGGTAGCAGCCTAGCCCCAGGAAGCTAGAATCGAAGGACGGGATGCAGGGGCACTCACTGAAAGGCTAGGCAGAGAGGAGACACCCTGTATCCCCCCTTCCTGAGCAGGCACAGGCACTTAACTCTCGGAGCCTTGGCAAGGCCTTTCTGGGGTTTGGGCAGCCAAGGCTCTAAAATGCTGATGCAGGAGACAAGGTACCAGCTGGAAATGCAAACTGACTTTGAACAAAGAGCATGCACACAAGCTGGAGCAGAGGTTTCCCCACTCCTGCTTGGTGGGAGAAGGGGTGGGTGCTGTCCTCCACCCCAGTGGCTCCCCAGTTGGCAGGTACTTGTTAAAACAACAGGCTCCTGGGCCCCACCCAGATTAGAATCTCCAGCAAAGGGCCTGGGAATCTATCTAAATTGTTTAAACTGGCATCTGGATGCTTCTTATGACTACACAGTTTTGGAAATACCGGTTTAGAGCACCAACGCGTTCCTAACTGGAGCCCCTGGAAAGTACCTGGCCTTGGGCAAGTCACAGCCCTTCTCTGAGCTTCTATTTCCATGCCTGTCTAATGGGGATGAGCATCCCTGCCTCTCAGGGGTGCACTGGATTTGAGGAAGAAATGAGATGAGGGTGGCAGGTATGCAGGCGGCGCTGGCACCTAGGAGGTGTGCAGTGTGTGAAGTCCTGCCCTTGAAGGTGTGGGGAGGCTGCTGTCCCCCAACCAGCGCCCCCAAAGCCACCTTGAGTCCCTCTTCCTATTCTTGGTAGTGCTTGGTTCACAGCCATTGAACTTCAGCTTCAAAAGCTCCTGCCCGCCAGAGGGCATTGTGGGGGCTCTGCCCCACCAAAGAAGGCCATGCCACTGGGTAGAGGCGGCCTGTCTTTGAAGGAATCAGCCCAGTCTGGGAATTTATCTCCTAATCTCCCCACTTCTGTGGCTCCTGTCAGGGCTCTTGAAGATCACAAACAGGAGGCCCAGGGGGAGGGATAGGGCTCTGGGCTAGGGGTGGGGCTTTGAGGAGGAGTTCCCTCCAGCAAGGCCCCGACAGATAGGAGTAACAGGGAGGGGGGGGGCAGGCAGAGGGGTAAAAATTAGTGGCCAGCAGGCCTGGGTGAAGAGCTGTAAGGCCACGAAGGGTGCTATTATGGACTGAATTGTGTCCCCTCCCCCAAATCCACATGTTGAAGCCCTAACTCCCAGGACTCTCAGAAGGGGACTGTCTCTGGAGATGGTATTCTTAAAGAGGACATTGAGGGAAAATGAGGGAAAATGAGGTCACATGAGCGGGGCTCACTCCAACAAGACTGGTGTCGTTACAGGAAGAGGGGTTGGGACGCAGACGACCTCAGAGGGAAGACCACGCGAGGACACGGGAGAAGACAGCCATCTACTAGCCAAGGAGCGAGGCCTTGGGAAAACAACCAGGCTAACCCCCCAGTCTCAGACTTCTGGACTCCAGAGCGGTGAGAAAAATCTTTCTGTTGTGTCAGACTCTGGGGTGTGAGATTGAGCAGCTGCCCGAGGGAATGAGACAGAGGGCTCGGGCTCTGGTGCTGGCTTCTCTGGGAAAGTCTCCCTCAATTTTCTCGTCTGTGAAAGAGGAAAACAGGACGTTTGGCTCACAGGCTGTTAACGTAGGCATAGCTCAAAGGAGAGAAAGTGTGCGAGGCGTGCCTGACACATATCAAGTGCGCGATCCAGGTTATCTCCCTTTCCTGGCCACCTGTGCAAAGCTGGGCTAGTCCTGCAACCCCTCTGAACCTCGATTTTATCACCTAGGGCATGGGGACGACAACCCTGTCTGCCTCGCTTCACTGAGGTGCTGGGAGATCAGCAAGATAACATGCGACAAGGTTGGAGAAAGTATGCTCATTTTACAGATGGGAGGAACCTCTGTGTCCATGCAAAGCAGGGCGTCACCCTCCGAAGATTTGCTCTTAAACCGAGATCTGAAGTACATAGCAAGAGAAAGGGCAGTGGGTTTAGACACACAGACGCCGGGTCCAACCCCCAGTTCTGCCATTTCAGTGAAACCTCGGCCACGTCACTCAGCGTCAGTGCCCTGCCTGTGGGCCCGGGGTGGGGACAGTCGTGGTTGCAGGTGCTAACACTTTCCACTCCGGCATCCACCAAGCGCCAAGCGATCCTATGTGCTTGTCCAACTCAGTGGGTTTTCCTTTGTGTGAAGGCAGTGCCAGAGGACAATGGAGATAAGCCCTACTTCTTCCCCACCCGAATCCACTTTGATACAGAAGCTGCACATGGGGACGCTGGCCCCCCAGCCTTCGGCCAAGGTCACCAGCAGACCCAGAGCACCACTTTATGCCACCCCACATGTGCTGTCCCTCACAGGTTCCTCCTAAATCACAGCTGCCCCCAACATCCAACCTGACACAGAACCAGGACAAGGGAACACATTTGGGCTGAGGCAAAAAGCATAAGAAGGATGTTAAAGAAAAAGTCCTCAGTAGTAAGTGGTAGGAAATCTAACTGGAGCAGAATGAACCTTGACTTCCCTCTGGATGTTCTCTTTGCAGGGAGAGACATAGCCTGCTGGAAAGCATGGGAAACCAGGGCTGGTCCATCCTGCCTGCACTGCTAATGTCTGTGAAGACCCTGCAAATGAGGGGTCCTGAGTGCAGATGCCCACGCAGGCCAGGCAGGTCCACAAACAGCTGAAGCAGACACATGCAGGAGACGGGTTGTGGTGCAGGCTGTGGCACGCTGAGCCCTCCCCTCAGCAGCTCCCATTTACTGGGTGTAGGATGTAGGACGCAGGTACCTCCTATTACCAGGAGGGGGAAACTAAGAGGACTCACCCTGGCTGTGCGCAGAGCCCCCGTGGAGCTCTGTCATAGGTGGGCACTTGCAGGTACACACCATCTGGTGGACCCCAGCTCTGCCATGGAGCGGTTGCTTGACCTTGGGGGAGCTCCTCTCCCCTCTAAGCTTTATTGCCCTCATAAGGGAGTCCAATTCCAAGGGTGCTCAGGCTCTGCTGCAAGGCCACCCTGAGTAGCTTTGCCCTGTGTGGTCATGAAAACACTTCCACGAGGATGAAGGGCAGTCCCTCACCTGCCTTTGGTTGGCCAGCCCAACCAAAGGGGTGTGTGTGTGTGTGTGTGTGTGTGTGTGCGCGCACGCGCATGGGGATGTTCACACTAGGCATGGATCTCATGTCAGGATTAGGCGATACTGGGGGGTTGGGGGGAAGTGACTGAAATTCACGGAGGGCAGGGACCAAGCAGAGGAAACAGGAAAATGTAGGCCATGGCAGCAGATCAGGTGATGGACAAACAGTGGTCGGGAGACCCCCCAGGGAGGCAGGGAGAGGCACACGGGCAGATGGGGCTGAGGCGGAGAAGCGGACGGATGTGGAGAAGGTGAGAGACACGCACCAAAGGCAGCGAGGACGTGAGGGAGGGAGGGAGGAGGCAGAGGGCAGACAGAGGAGGGCATGAGCAGAGGGAAGGCCAGGTGAGCTGCCAAACCACAGCTTCAGTTAAAAACTTAAAGGATGTCCAGAGACTGTCAAGACTTGAGACAGGGCAGCGCTGCTTAGTGGAGAGGAGAGGTGGGGGAGAAAGGGCCCCACAGCGCCCGCCTGTCAGCAGGTGAGGTGTCAGCACCGCCCCAGCCTTGATGCGGGAGGCAGCGGGGTGGGGCTGACTGTGCCACCGACATCCCTGGTCTGGTCTTGTGATGTCAGGCAGGGGTGCCCAGGCCGCAGCGGGAAAAATCCACCTATGTGTCCATCTGCGGCTTGTGACCTTGTGTCTGTTTCCCCGCCTCTCTGAGCCCCACTGTCCTGACGTGAAATGTCCTGGTGCCAATGTGCTGTGCTGCCTCGGTCCTCACAGAGTTCCTGACGTTGAGTCGGTGGCATGCGGCCATGGCCAGCCCGGCCCGGCAACTCCCCTGCTCCTGCTGACCCCACGCCCTGCCACGGCTGGCGGGTTCCCCAAGTGTCACTTCACAGGGGAGTCTTCCTGCCCCCCTCTGCGGAACCTGTTCCCTCGGCTGCGTTTCTTTGCACAGCACTTACCACCCCCAGTGTGTCTGTACCTACCACCCCCACCCCTACTAGAGTACAGGCTCTATGAAGGTGGCAACTTTGCCATTTTGTTCGTGGCTCTACCCCCGACACCAAACCAGCAGCTACTGAGTAAACATTTGTGGAAGGAAGCAGGGAAAGAAGGGCAGGAGCAGAGAGACATTCATGCCACTGTATTCAGAGGGTGGCTCAGAGGGTCACATGTTAAGTCCACATGTTTGGAAAAGGTGATGGAGAGGAGGACCCCTCACTCCACTAGCCCGGGCTGGCCCTACTGCTGTGTGGCCTTGAAGTTCTGTCCACTCTCAGGCCCATCCAAGCCTTCTGGCCTCCCCACATGCCCACCTGCTTCCCATGCTCCAGCCCTCTGTGGCCCTCTCCCTGCGTCCACCCCTTGTGCACCATCCGGGGCTCAGAATCCCTTCCTCTGCTCTACTCTTCCTTGTCCTGCCTGCCTGCGAGGTGCAGCTCCAGTTCCATTTCATTCATTCACTTTGCATCGGTTCATTCAAACACTCACCACTGAGTGTTTGTTGCTGAGGGGAATGCTTTCTGCAATCAGAACAGATTCTGCCGACTGGGAAATGAGGCTGTGATGGTAAGGAGCCTGTGGCCGTCAGGGCCCAGAGTCCCCTTTGCTTACACTGCAGGAGAGACCAGAGCGTTGCTGAGAAGCTGCCGTCACCTCAGATAGGCACAGCGCAGTCCTGGGATTCAGGAAGTCACCTCATCTTGTACCAAAAGGGAGAAAGGAGGTCCTAGGGTGGGGACAGTCGGATCCTGGACAGAGGAGTGTACAGATGCAAGCAAGAGATGTCAGAGACACTGCTGCGCTATTTTTAAGGGACAGAGACACATGGGGAGGGAACCGTCTGGGCATCAGCAGGGAGGCAGGGGCCAGGAATGGGAGGGACTGGGGTCAGGATGAAGTTTCTGCTTTTGTGCCTCAGGTGCAGCTTCGTCTTGTCAGGCAGTGGATGTGCAGGGCCCACTGGGATCTACGACATCAAGGCAGAATCCCCTCAGATGCATGGGACTCCCCCGCCGGGCCTGGAATCCTTGCACAGGGGAGCTGCCAACGTGTGTTAAAGGAAGAGGGCCAGACGGCTGGTCCACGGCTGAGAGAGAGAGAAGGATGCCACTCCTGGGGAGCTCATCCCATTCGCCTTAGTCCCGAACCACTCCCCCTTCCTCTTTTCTTTCCTTCTTCTCTTTTTAACAAATATTCCTCAGGTACTAGGCTTGAGGCAGTCTCCAATGAAGAGGGCAGCCCAAACCTGCAGCAGCTGGGAAATGAGCACCCCTATCTGACAAAGAGAACCCATTATGTTCTGTGGATAAGTTTTCTCTTTACCCTAAAGCTACCCTGTGTGTTGGCAGGGGCTGCCAGTGCCCCAACAGGCGGGGAGCTGGTCAGGTTTCCTACTGAGAAGACCCTCCTGCTGTGGGGCAGAAGCAAGCCCAGGTCTGGGAGCCCCTGAGCTCCCCCACCCTCCCACCTGCTGTGGCTGTGCAGGCTGCACTGTTACAACTCTCTGCTGTTACCTGGGGGTCCCCATGACACCATCAACACCTCAGGGGGCAAGCAGGGCAGCAAGTCTGTCCTGTGTTACAGATTCCACCCCTGGTCCAGGCCCAGGGCTCAGTGAGTGTTTGCTGAATGGATGGAGCAGGTCAGGACCCACCTGGGCCCCAGCCTTGGAAGCCCTGCTCTGCCTCCTGGAGTTCAGGGTCACGAGCACCAGCTGCACGCTGATCCAGGGGACCCAGCTTGGCCGCGGGTGCCTTTGATTCCAGAAGCACTTTGGTGAAAGGGGAAGAGGGTGCTCAGAGAGTCTCAGCTCATTAACACAGTAGATGCAAAAATGGTGACCCCCACTGTCCCGGTTTTCACATTAAAACAGGGGGAAGGTCGGGGTTCATTAATAAGTCATCTGATGTCAGAGTAAGAAGGGCCATCAGGGACCAACAAGTTCAAGCCCTTCTGTCCGGGTGAGAAAATGGCCAGAGAGGGTCACACAGGTTTCGCTGGGGGTGACGCTGACAATTAGTGGCAAACCACATGTAAGAAGTCACTCCATACACATAAAATAGGACAGGGCAATAAAAAGCAAAGTATTGCTTGAACCTTATCAAGAGTTGAAATCTCTCCTGTTCAGATAGGAGAGTGAGCAGGGAGGGTAAAGCCAGGCTGGGCCTAACCCATAGAAATATAACACACGCCACAAGTGTGAGCCACACACAGAAGTCTGAATCCTCTACGGGCCAAGTTGCAAAGTAAAAGAAACAGGTGCAATTCATTGCAAAGATACATTTCATTTTACCCAGGTATCTAAAACACCATTTCAGCATGCGATCAATATGACAAACTTTACTAATGAGATATTTATGCCACTTTTATACTAAGTCCAAAACCCAGTGTAGTTTACACTTCTCAGTCAACTGGCTACAGTTCTCGTGTCGTGTGTGGCGAGCGGCTCGGAGTCGGACGGAACAGGACTAGAGGGACCAGGGCGGCAGGACTAGAGGGACCAGGGCGAGCTCTCGGGAGGCGTCCTGGGGAGAGGGAGAGCGCGCCGCGAGGCAGACAGCAGGAGAAGCACCGCGGGTGGAAGTCACATTATGCACAAAAGCAGGACGGTGTGGAGGAGGCGAGTGCCCTTCTCACAGAGGACTGGCCTGGCTGGAGTCGAGGGCCACTCAGGGGCAGGGGAGGGTGAGGCCGCTGCGTGGCCCCTGCCTTGCTCCACACAGCGCCCCTCCAGCAGCCGTGCCGTCTTCACATCCCACACGGCACTGGGTGGTGTAAGAAGCACCCTCACACTCATGCGCATTCATACCTTCACGTCACCCAGGTGAAACAGACCCAGAGCAGAGGGCAGCTGCCTGAGGTAGCACTGGAACCAGCAGCCTCCACCGCCCCTGCTGCTTCCAGAACACCCTCCGTGCCGCCTGGAGGCCAAGTGCAGCGGGTCTTGCTCCCCGAACCACCAGTGGGCCTTGGCTTTCTCCGTGTCTCGTGCTGGACCTCGCCCTCCACTTGGCCTGGCCCTCCCCACCTGCTTAGCCTGGCTCTTTCCTCCTCTGGGAAGCTTTCTCTGACCCTTGTCCCATCAGAGTCGATTTCTCCCTTCTATGAATTTCTAGAAGAATCTGGAGTTTTATTGTAAAACCAGTTGTTTCTAAGGAAAGTGTAAGTGGGGAAGAAGAGAGGGGGTACACAGATGGGGAGGGGGTGAGAGACCAGTCCCCAAGTTCCTGATGCAACAGCACAGCAGCAGCTAATGGCAAGGAAGGGTGATTTCGGAAAGAGCGGAACCAACAGAACCTGGCCAGCAGTTGGGCTAGCTGAGCTCTAAGGAGGCCCCGACAGACTCCAGCACCAGGACTGGGGTGGTGTGCTGGGGCGCCCTGGAGTCTGCCATCCCAGCCTCCCACTGGGCCCACAGGTAACTCTGGGGGAGCTGGACAGGCTTCTTGAGCAGTCTGTTAAGGGAGCGTGGGCGGGACACCCCCCATGGATCCACAGCAGGGCGAACGCTGTGTTTGCAAACACACGACCACCCTGCTCCCCATTCAGGCAGGACTGGCCCCAGTCCCGGCTCCACCCTGGTGAGGATGCAACCCTCGGCAGGTCAGGGCTGCAGGGCTGAGGCTCACCTCGTGGGGTGGTTCTCGAAGTCAGGTGTGCTGGTGTATGTCATGGTGCCCGGCACAGTGTAGGCACAAGCTACAGGCTAGTCGCCACCTGTCCTGGCCTTCTTCTGTCTTCCTCCTTCCCCCTCTCTCCTTTGAGCACCGGGCAATGGGACGGGAGGGCATGGCCATGCTCCCCATTAGAAGCCCGCAACCCTAGCAGCAGCTGAGGTTTGTTGAGAGGGGCTGTGTGCCCCGCCCTGGAGTGGCCTCCTGCTTGGGTCACCTCACTGGACGATTGCAACAAGTCTGCAGGTTAGAAACTCTCACGAACTGGTCTGAGGTCACTGGGTCGCTCAAAGGAAAGATCTAGGCAGTACCCAACCCAAGGCCGTGTGGCCTCAGAGCCCAGCAGAGGCACTTACACACTCGTTTCGTTTCGTGTTCCAGTCTCTTTGTTCCTGTCTTAAGGCACTGATGCTAACGCCAAGCTGGCTGTTCTTGCGCAATCTCCCCAGCGGGCTGCTGAGGAGAATGAGCCTGGTGAGACCCGTGCCTCCCTCACTCTACAGACCAGCCACTGGCTACACAACACAAAACAGAAACCCCCTCCCGAGTCCACGGGCTACCGAGTCCTCAAGTTCACTGGGATTGGGCTCTGCTTCCTTTCTGACTCACCTGTGACCTGCCCTTGGGCACCTGCTCCTTTGTACCTGCTCTGCCTCAACCTACTTTTATCCCCAGGCCTAGAACTCCTATTCAACTAAAATAAATGTGTAAATGAAAGAGCCTGCAGCTTGGAGTGTGGCAGCTCACACATGCATGTCCTTCGCGACCTTGGAGATTCATCAGGTGCTGAAGCACAGGCGGGGGTGTGCCTGCCCCCACACACGTGTGAGCACACCCGGCCTCTCAGGGTCTAACTCAGCCAGGAAGGAGCAAGGCTGGGAAAGGATGGAGTGGGAGGAGAGGGAGAACATGAATATCTGTATACCAGTACCTATCACTGGAGACTCAGAAACACTGAGGAGGTTTTTTAAAAAGCCTTCAGAAATAAACATGAGTTTGGATTTTGGCTTCACCTACTAGCTGTGCGTATAACTTCCTTAACTAGTGGTGGGTGCAAATTAACTTCTTAAGTGTTGCTTTTCTTGATCCGGAAATGAGGATAATGATTGTACCTTCCTCAGAAGATTGCTGTTGGGAGAGAAAAATCCTATATAATTCACATAATCCTGGCACTTTGCACAGTGCGTGTACAGTGACAGGGGCATTGGGATTGCCCCTTTGTGTTCCTGAGAGTGACAGTTTTCCTGTAGGAAGTGAGGGGAGTTGCCACCCCCCTCCCATTGCCATGCCTAGGCATTCATCCACCCACATTCACTCTGGTGTCCTAACATCATCTGCCTCCACCCTGGGCCGGCCCTGGGCCAGGGGAGAATCAGGCACCATGAAGCCCCTTTCCGTGAATGTTGCTGACTGCTCTCGCCTGCCTCGGCCACCCCACCCCCCAAAACCATCTTCACTACCCTGTGAAAGTTCTTCCTGGGATGCCCCAAACAGCTTCTTCTCCTCCTTCTCCTCCTCTTCCTCCTCTTTCTCCTCCTCCTCCCTTTTCCCCTCTTCCTGCTCCTCTTTCTTCTTCTCCTCCTCCTCTTCCACTTCCTCCTCCTTCCTCTTCCTCTTCCTGACTATCTCCTCCTCCTTTTTTCTTCTTTTTAAGCGGAGGAGCAGGTGATGGGCAGGGCACCAACTGGACTTCCTCTGCCACCAGGATGGGAAGAGTGACATTGCTAATGTTGCCTCCGTGTGCTTGAGTCCATGCATCAGCAGAGGCAAGGCCCTACCACCGGCCCGCCCAAACCCAGTGTTGCCCCTCAGTCAGCACATGCAGCCCTCTAGTTCCCATGGAGTCCCACTGTCCGTCCCACGAGAGTCCGCTGGATAAGCTTCCGAGAGTCCCCCTTCTCCCCCGGGCCACAACAGCTTCCTGTACACACCTTTGTAGAACACCTATCCCGTAATTTTATAATCCTCCATTTACCTGTCTCTCTACCTCACCCACTGGGGTACACATCTCAGCTGGTTCTTGCCCTCTCTCTCCTGCTGCACCCCTCCCCTGCCCCACTTGCTCTTTTCCGTTAAAAGTTCACACTGTGGAAGATTCAGCTGCATCTGGAAATTCTACTGTCCTCAGAGTCTGTGACAGTGTCACTCAGAGCATGCAGGGCTCCTGTGGGGCTTTACCAAGATTCCCCGCTTTCTAGGAACCCCCTGCAGCAAGGCGCCCGCTTCAGTCGCCTGCATTCCCAGGGACACACAGAACACTGCTGCTGCGGAGCCTGTCCGGCCCGGGTCCCACAGCTGGTAGGATAATCACCTCCTAAACAAATGGCGTGGTGACGAGCAGGGTGGGGGAGAGCAGGGGCTGCACAAGCTGGTGTTTTCAATTTAGAGGCCATGCATTATTTACACTGCCATTATTCCCCTCAATTGGACTTCACGCTTTAGCCCTAATTTCAGTATAATCAAAGCCAATGAATATTTAATCAGGATTGCTTCCAGAAATTGAGTAATGCCATTAACATAATGGCCTCAGGACTTCAAAGCTGCTTTCCTTCAAACACATCTGACTCACACCTTTCCCTACCCCTTCCCTTTAACAAATTGTGTTTTGGAATGGAAAGAGGTGGGGGCACCCCCCATCCCCGCAGGCTGGCCAGTTAGGTTACCAGTTACCGATTCACCAGGGCATCAGCAAGGTGCCTGGCGATGGGGAGGAGCGCTGGATCTGAGTTTTTGAGCTCTGGTCCCATGAGACTTGGGAGCACAGCCAAACTATGCAGGTGGACCCCTTTTTAAGGTACCTCAATTTATGAGAAGACCAAGTTTTAAATGCATCCCCAAGGGGCTTCAGAGGCAGACCTTCTGGGTTCTGTTTCCGAACAGGATCACAGGTAGCTGGGTTTGAAGGACTGTCCTGGACCACCACTGGGCTCCATGGCTGCCAGCAGAGGAGCCCGCTCTCCAGGAACCACCCACCACCTGGGCTCATCAGGAAAGGCCCCTGGCCGAAGGGCCTGCCCCTGCGGACGGAAGACGGGCTCCCGCAGGCGGCCCACACTAGCCGGGTCCTGCGCTGAAGCCCCACAGAGAAGGGTGCTTCTGCCCCAGGACAGCTAGGACACGGAGAATGCCTTTCATCTCTTCCTGTGCGTCCCTCTCCCTCACAGATCCAGGTGCCGCCTGCTCCCCAAGAGCTCGGTGTGAACATACTCAGGAGGCGGCACCGAATTTCCAAAGCACTATTCCCTTTGTCACCTCCTGTGGTCCTGTAAGCATCCGCCACACCACCCCCCTACAGTGTCAAGCTGGTGACCTTCCCAAGGTGGCTCCAGGACCAGGAGGAATCTGTGGGTGTTAGAGGTAACGGGGAGCTTTCTGAGGACCTTCTAGGTCAACCTTACTGTGCAAAGTGGGAAATGGGGCCCAGGATCAAGCAGGACAGTGCCAGGACAGGGCTGAGGATTAGGCGGCAGGGGCTTAGATTCCACGCCCAGGGTCTTCTCCTCCACACAAGAACCTGTGGCCACGGCACGCCCACCACAGGAAGAGCGCAGCACACTTACACCCGCTCACTTGGGAAGCTGGGGACAGGGCAGAGGCAAGGGAGATGTTCCTGGGATGGGCGTCGCTCAGTGTCAGTGTTGGGAGACCAGCCTGGCCAGTAGTGAAAAGGGCCCGGGTCATGCGCCAAAGCTCCCAAAAGCCCCTTGAGAAGCCTTAGCCACCTCCAGGAGTGCCTGAGTTCGCTGTGCTGGAACCTCTCCCCGAGAAGCCCTTGCTGGTCGCCCTGTGGGGCTGGGTGTCCCTCACGGTGCTCCCACAGCCTCCGTACCCCACTCTGCACAAGTGCATCTCACCTCCAGTGCAGTCTGCGGGCACTTCAGCCTCTCCCCTCCTCAGGCTGCAGGCTCCTTGAGGACAGGGGTGAGGCCGACATTCCTCTGTGCCCCTGGGGGAACTGGGTCATACTCTGTAGGTGCCACACCTCACTGACAGAAGACTCGGCTGCTCTTCACAAGCGATGGAGGAAGCCACCCAGCCTTGACCACCAACTACCCTGCAATGTCAGGGCGCTCACCACAGCAGGGGTTCTTCCTAAAGGTCACTCAAATCCCTCCTCATGAGGAGTGAAGCTAAGGGACCAATACCTCATGCTGCCACCTGGTGGTGACTTCCAGCATGGCGTCCTCTAAATCCACCTTGTTCTTCCTACCAAATGGCGATGGAAAGGTGGATTCAGAGACCCCTGCAGGATGCCAGCGCTTTACACACCGAGTCTCACTGCTTCTTGACAACAACACCGGAAGGCAAACATTATCATACCCATTTTATAGATCAGGAAATTGAGGCTCAGAGAAAGGTGGTAATATCTGCTGATGCCGGGGCCAGGGATTTTTTCACTGCTCCAGAAACTAATCCAAATAGATGAATCTCTAACTGAGGGATTTCAGTATTGACAAGACAGATGGGAGGAGCATGTGGGGGTCTCTGGCAGCCTTCTTGGTATCCCTGAAATCTCACCGTGTAAGGTAATCATTCCTCCGGTCCTTGAGATACACCCTGAGTGACGGAGCAGAAAGAGCAACCACAGAAACCTCTCTACGCATGCAGCTTGAGGCCACTGTACCGAGTGTGGATGAGTGCCCTGAGTGTGGACGGCTGATGCTAAAACCCTGCCCGTCTGTTGGAAAGGATGGCTGAATGTCAGAGAAAGGACAGGTGTGTCTGTCTGCTGAGCCTCAGTCACAGTTGGAGCCTGACCCTTCTTACCCCCTGGGCCTGACTCCAGACCACTGGCTGAGGCTCCTACCAAAGGTCCCGGTCACAGAAGGACTCCTGAGGCCGGAGTGAACCCAGAGCAGCCTGGCTCTGGTCCATGTGCTCCCTCCCCTGCAACCTAGGACCTCTGCCTCTGCACCCACAGCTGGGCCCTGGTTCGGGGAGACCTCAGCTGGGACACAGGCACTGGGACTGGCACCCCTGAGAGGGGGACTGTGGCTCTTGGTCCCGCCTGTGACTCTCTGTGGGACTGTGGTCAGGTGTCGGCCCCATTTTGGGTCTTAGTTTCTTCATCTCTAAACTGGAGAGAGTAATACCTGCCTTGCCTGATCCTGGGTTGCTTTCAGCATCAAATTGGATCACAGAAATTAAACTGCTTTCAAACCGTGACTATGTAGTGTGCTGGATGATGATTGACAGTGCTGACACTTCACAATAGGATTCTGAAGGTCTGCGCTGTTTGTGCTGGGTAATTACACTTGTCCACCAAAGGGTTATTGAGCCCTCATTAGATGCCAGCTCCTGTGATGAGTTGGGAGTAAAAGTATAAAAATCCATAGTTTTCTGAACTTCTAGTCTAGTGGAGGAAGTACACATAAAAGAGTAAGTGAATGAATGAAATCCATAAAATTACCCATCAGTGAAATGTTTGACTCTTAACATGGTAGCCGACTAGTAATACTTAGCATGGCACCTTCTGTCTTAAAAGTCTCACGAAGATATGCAAAAAAACCAAAAATTGACAATAGTACTGTAAATTACGTCACATTTTTTGGGGGGAGAGTAATTTCGGGGCTCCACCCTCTGCATATCACCCCCTACAAATGGAGGGAAAAGGCCTTGCTCCCTGCACATCCTGGGCCCACATCTGGGACATGCTGACCAGGGAAACTGTCGCCCACCAGGTCAGAGGGCCTGGCTCCTGAGCCCACCGGGGCCCACACCCTGCACTGCCCTCCCCTGGGCCCTCTCTGGTCCTCTCATCTTCTTCTTCCTTCTGTTTTTCGGATATGTGCTTGGAAACGGGACCCTGAGTACAGCGAAACTGGAATAGAGGGAGAGCTGCCCAGGGCTTGTCAGACCTTTTGTAGTCTCTGGGCCACACTGGAAGAAGAAGAGTTGTCCTGGGCCACACATTAAATACACTGCGACATGTAATGACAAAAAAAAATCTCATAATGTTTTAAGTAAGTTTACAATTTTGTGTTGGGCTGCATTCATAGCTGCATGTGGCCACCGGCCTCAGGTCGGACACTCGTGCGGCTTAGATGCTTCAGGAGAAACCTTGTAAAAAGCAAGTGGGAAAAAGCCTGCTGGGAGAAAGGAAGGTCTTTTAGGTACTACTCTGAGCAATCAGTTTAACCTTGTGGTCAGAAAACCCAGAAGTGGGCCCCAGGGAAGAGCCACTTCCAGAAGGTAAAGGCACGTAGTCACAAAACCTCACACGTGGAACGGGGGCAGGCTGGGTGGGGGCCACGGGCACTTGTGCTTCGTCTGAATCAGTGCAGACCAGGGTCAACCGTACCCCTTGGTGACAAACGCCAGGTCTGTGCAGACCTCGCCCTATTAAAAAATGAAACAAAACCAAATGAAACCTCCCATGAAACAAAAACATGGGGCCCTGATGGAAAGTCTGAAAAGAAATGAAGACTGTTCAGAGACCATCTGCTTGTACTTGGTACCCTTCAGAAGATGCGGGAGGACTTGGTTTCTAAGAAGAGTGGGAGGTTCCATGGGTAAAGGCAGAGGCTCGGAGGAAGCTGAACGAACTAGGATAACATGGCAGGCAAGCTTACAGAAAATAAAATACCAAACTAAAACTCCAATGAGGTGAGGAAAGAGCAGAACTGGTCCTGCAAAAAAGAGAATCAGTTATGAGGACTAACTTGAGCACCTCTCAAAGAACGGGGAGAAAAATGTCAGCAATGAAAATGATGAGAAAAAAACAAAACAAAATGATAGGTGCAGAACACAGGAACAGAGTCTAAGAATTTTCAGTATCCTCAGGGGGGAATATAATAAAAATAAAAGTAACAAAAACATAATAGGGAAAAAAACAAACAAAAAAAGCCAAACAAAACAATATCCACTTGATTAAAAAAAATAACAACAGAAGACATCAGTGATCTAGGCCATGTGAATGGAAAGAAAAACCATAATTCACAAGGTCTTGAACAAATAAACTTCAAGGGTAAAGAAAACATTGCATTAACATCCAGGAAGGAAAACAGGTTGATAGCTAAGGTTAGGAAAAAACAAAAAGAGTTATTTAGCGTTGACAAAGATGGCAAGGGAAATAAAAGCATGTGAGGCTCTATGCTATATAAAGCAAAAAATCATTGCTTTGTTCTTAACTGACAATTAAAGAAATATGGGTGTAATTGTGTATGTCACACATGTTATTTTAAGGCATACATTAGAGAATTAGGTTACAAAGAGGACTTAAAAATTTTAAATTAATACAAAAGATATAAACAAGGAAATAGTTTGCAAAGAAAGAGAAAACACTGTTAAGAGGAAATATATATAAATAAAGAAAATGGAAAATTGGTTGACAGATTAAGGTCCTACAGATCAGATGTGAAATGATTGCAAACAGTTTAAATTATTCTAATGGAGGATAAAAATTCTCAAGCTAAAATGCAAACATTAAGTTATATGCAATTTACAAGAGAAAAATCTAATTAAAATAATTAACATTTATTGCATACGTGCCACGTGAGCTGCACTGCATTATCTCGCCCAGTCCGCCCAACCACCCTCCCTGGGAGGCAGAGACACTGCTGCGCCGGAGCAGCCTGCCCCGTGGCGGCAGCTGACACGCAGTAGAGCTGGGATTTAAAACCAATCTGAGCTCCGACAACAACTTCTTAAACATTACCATCTACTGCACCTCAGGCAAAACTGCACAGGAAAGTTAAAAATTAAGCTTCCAAAATATTTCTGTTAAAAAGAAAGCAGAGGTGAAAATATTAATAATGCAGCAGAATTCAGCTGTTGGTCACGTTAAAAAGCAAAATCAACATTGAGGATTTAAGATCCGTGAACTTACTGCAACCAACAAAATACTCAGATAGTGAAAGCAATGGATGCTAGAATTCAAGGAAGAAGACACGGAAATTTAACAGGAGACTAGAGAGCATGAACAGAAAAAAAAAATAGTGGGTTACATTGTTTGTGATTTCAGACATTCACACGTAAGTGATTAGAAAGTGTATTTAAAAGGCAAGGATATGGGAACTGCGAAACTGATGACGTGGTTCATTCTGAGCGTAAGCAAAGTGACGAAACAGGAGGAGTGTGCGTCACTGAGACGTTCCAGTTCTTCCGTTGGGTGGTGCGTTCCTAGCTGCTCGTTACAGGAGTATCCATTACAATTTATACATATAGTTATACTAGTCTATGTGCACTGAGTATTAAAAAAGTAAAGAAAACTGCTAGAAGGAAAAATAAATAAGGAAAAGAGAGTTAAATAAAATAATCAACCAAGTTAATAACATATAATAATCTTTTCACTCGATAACAGAATAATTTGAAGAATTCTAACTAGCTCTATAAATGCATATAATTTTCATTGTGACCATGACCACTAAAACCAGAAATTAGTAATAACAGCCCCACAGCAACTAACTGCCACATGGAGAATAAAATCACCTTTATAAAAATACTACGCTGTAGAACAAGAAGAAAAAATACAAAATAACTAAAAAATAATGAAAATCTTAAAATAATTTATAAAACGAATGGAATGCTGCCAAAGCTATGCTCAGAGAGAAATTATTAGACCCAAATGCATTCTTAACTAAATAGGAAAAACTAAAGAAAGTAATTGAGGCGGCAACTGCGTAATTTGGAAAGAGAACAAAAAAGAAATTTACGGAAAGTAGTAGGAAAAGAATTAGTAAAGATGTGAATGAATAACTTAGCAAACAGAAAAATAGTAGATTTAATAAAGAAATTCAAGAGCTAATTTTTTTTACAAAACCAATAAGCATGACAAACCCCTGGAAAACAATATTAACCAACAAAATACAAACCAACAAAATAAAATGGAGGTTTTTTTAAATTGTAAGAGACAAGGCTGTCAAGATGAGAAGGATAAGTTTCTGAGTGTCACCAAATTGACTTGAGAAGTAAAAACCAAAACAGAACAAAACAAAAAATCCCTGAGTAACCATAGAAGAAAAGGAGCAATTTCAAAAGCCTGTTGGCCCAAATGGCTTTATGAGAATTTTTTCCCAACCATTTGAGGTGAGACAGTTCTTGAACTAAGTATCTGTTCTAAAGTACATGAAAAGATGGGAAGCTACCCAAAACATTTTATTAAGATAACAAGCTTAGTATCAAAGCTATAAGCAAATTTCTTTTGTGCTTACAAAAGCCAAAGGCCTAAATAAAATACCTGCACATCAAAGTCACCAAGGTAGAGAGGCTCACACCAGGAAGGCAAAGGTGGGATAATGAAGCACAACAGTGAGAGGAAACCGGTCCAATCAGGAAACTCACAGGCATTTGATTAGATGAAAACACTCGATAGCTTCTAAAAAAATGAGTAAACTAAAAATGGAAGGTCTTCCTCAACACGCTAAAGAATATTTATCTTAAAATGAGTGCCTATTTCATAGTGAATGGTGAAACGCTGCAAGACTTCTGATTGAACCTCAGGAACAAGACAACAGTCACCATTATCTCAGACTGGTGTATAAGAACTGGTTGATCTAAATATGATGGTAAATATATGTTAGAATTGCAAATATTGGAAAGGAAGAGACAAAGTAGCACTGTAAAAGATATGACTATTTAGCTAGAAAACCCTAAAATTATCAGCTGAAAAAACTCCTTAAACAAATGAGTTTAATTGGTAGGTTCAATATAAATAAATATAAAATAAATTAATGGATTTTCTAAATACCAACAAGAATTAAGATTGAAATGGAAATTTAAAAATATTTCAGTCACATTAACAACAAAAATATAAAATCTTAGGAATAATTTTAACAAGAGCTGTTTGGGACCAATGAGAACAAGAGTACAAAATTTGACTGAGCATAAATGACTTGAGTAAATGGAAATATGTGCCATATTTTTATATAGGAAGGCTGGATAGTATAAAGGTGTTAATTCCCAAACTAATGTATAGATTTTATTCAGAATTAATCCTGAAAAAAATCCTTCTGAAGTTTATCTGAAAGAATAAATGGCGAGATGCATTCTACGAGAAAAGGACATCTTTAACCTCTGAGATATTAAAACATATGACAAAGCTACAATCCTAACATAAGCACGGTCATCTCAGAGTAGGTAAATAGGCCACTTCGAACCAGGTCCAACACGCACACTCACTCAGGGCGAAGTGCACACCTAGAGGCGCAGAGCTGAGTGCACCTCACCACATGGTTCCATGGGAGTGTACACGCACACACGCATGCCTACGTATCCACACACGAGTCCCCAGTGTGCGTTCACATGTTAGCTCAACACAAGACAGGGTGTGTCTGAGAGCAAAGTAAGGAGGGGAAGCCACGGGGCCACGTGAACTCAGGGGTGGCCAGGTGCCCCTTGGGTCAGGTAGGGCTTCCTGGGGTGTGAAAAGTGGGGCGGGCGGTGAATGATGAAGGCAATTCCTGGGGAACATTTCAAGATGTGTTTGATGACTGAAGGAAAGGGAGAAGGCAGGAAGGAGAAAAGAAAGATGGAAGGGAGCGAGGGCGGGCAGGCAGGGGGAGGGCCAGAGGAAGGCAGCGCCTGTGTCGTCAGGAACACGGAGGAGCGTGGGGGCTGGTTAGAGAGCAGGTCAGCTCGAGAGCATCCGTGCGGGGGCCCCGCACGAGGCCTGGCGCACGCAGGGACTTCATACGTGTTTGCTGAATTCATCGGCTCTCCGTTCTCTTCGCTCAGCTGTACTGTCTTGGTAACACTCAGCGCTGCCTGCAGGCATGTTTACGTGTGTGTGCTCACGTTTGTCCGTCTCCCCCACTAGAACACAAACCCCAGGCTGGCAGGGCCTCTCGCCCTCCTCCCACCCCTGGGTCGGTGCGTGCCGTGTGGTCGGTCCTCACGGACTGTCTGCGGGACGAGTCACAGGAGGCTGAGGGAAGCTGCACTGAGCTCTGAATGTCAGCCTCAGCAAAACGACCTTGATGTGTTGGAGCTGGGCCACGCTGGATCCAATTATATTTGTAACAGAAGCGGGGCCTGCAGAGCATGTTGTTTTTACATCTGTACCCCATTTTTCAAACGAGGAAGCTCTCCTCCCAGAGAGGAGAGACCCTTATCAAGGGCAACATCCACAACAAGTCAGCCTACATTTACCTGGACGGAGACACGCCCCAGCCCCGCCCCAGACCCCGCCGAGAGTGGGGAGAAAGAGCACACCTTCACTGTCCCCACCTGTTCACCAGCATCTGGGGCCCAGCGGGTGGTTCTCAGACGCCCTCAGGTGTGAGCAGAGCTCCCAGCAGAGCTGGTTTCCCTGCTGCGTCAAGAAGGGTCTTTCGTCTCCTGGGAGGGACCACACTGAGGAAGGGCTGCACCTGCCTGGACACAGCCCCCTGTGGGCTCCACTGCCTGCCCTCCTCATCTTGTACTCACTCTCCATAGCCAAAGCACCTACTGCACCTTCCCACCCCTGAAAAGCCAGTATGCGGTACCACGGACAGGAGCGGCGGGGGAAAACCCAGCCTGAGCCCAGAATCCAGACCGGCAGAGGTGAGCTCCTCGCCCCCAGGGCTCACTGGCGTTCCTGGGCCCCAGGAAGCCTGGCTCTACCTGCCCATCATTTTTATGCCCACCTGCTCATTGGGGGCGCCTTCCTTGACATCAGACTTGGCCAAGGCCAAATACAGTTTCCAGTCTGAGAGCCACCTGCTAGGCACGTTATAATCATTATCTCATTAGTCCTAACAATAGCAATGGAGGTAAATATCACTATCTTCTTTTTTCAGGTTGAGAAATGGGTTCAGAGAGGTGAGGCAGCTTTCCCAAAGTGGCAGGATGAGGCCAGCACTCACCCTCAGTGGTCTGGCCTCTGCACTTTGCCGAGTAGTTTTCTCTATAAAAGGACACGTCACCCTCACTCCTCTGCTCCCACAAGGCCGGCTATTTCGAATTTCTTGAACTGACCACTGTGGCTTACGTGAAGGACACCAGTCTGATTTTGGTCATGCAGCTCCCTTTGTCAGGTATGCCCTTCCTGCCCTGAATGTCTGGTGAACTTTTGTTTCAAGCCTCTGAGTCACCTCCTCCATGAAGCCTTCCTGGAGGTTCATAAGGATAAGGATCATGATTTTTGTCTTTCCCACCCAGGCAAAGCCCTTGTACATCCTCAAAGCCCTTGTACATCCTCTATCCCATCACCTCTGACACGTGAGCACACTCATGCATGTGCATTCTGAGCCACTGTGAGCTCTTTGAGGGGAGGGGCCTGGATTCCTTTTGTATTTCCAGCTCCTAGCCAAGGGCTGGGCGCAAATAGGGGCTCCATAAATGTTCTTCAAACCGGGTGTTGAATCCAGCTCTCTTTATTTCCAGTGCCTTGATGTGCCCCCACCCCCACCTCCCCCACACACTCATACAGCAGAGGAGGTTCCATCCCCAGCACCATCCGAAAGGTGCATTGGTATCTTGATAACCTACAATGCCTACAGCCTGAACATTACTAGAGTAACACATCTAAATGACATGTGGAGGGAAGGGGTGGCATTTTTTTTCTGCTGCTGAGGACATGATTCTAGGGAAATCACATTATGACAAATAAAATAATAGAGACAAAGAGATTTGCACATTTATCCCATTTTGTGACCCAGAGACAGCAGACTCCTGTTCAATTACAGATCAGGATCTCGCATGGAGATCAAACCGGGGCGCACGGTGGGGTTGAGCGCTGGGCTGCTTGTGGAGCAGGCGGGTGCAGGAGCAGGCTGCTTCTCACCTTCTGGGTGAGCAACCTGGGGTGCAGCTGCCCCCGCCCCCCAGCACCACCATCAATACGCAAACACCAAACACGTTATGGAGAATCTCAGCAGGCATTCGGGGTGGGGGGCAAGGAGAGAGACAGAAGTCAGCCCAGGCTTGGCTGTCTTCTTGATGATTTTTTTGTGTGTCCACGAGGCAGCATTCTCCCCGGGCAGGAGTGGGAGGATCACAGGGTTTGCAGCCAGGTGGGCTTGAACGCAGAGTCCGACTGCCACTAACCAGCTGTGTGTCCTCAAACATGCAGATGAGCCTGTCTGTGCTTTCCTCCTCAACTGAAAACCAGGGATAAAAATACCTACCCAAGGCCTGGTGGGGGTGGGGGACTGCGGGGATTCCAGATGATCTGGATACAATCTCATAAGTATCAATAACATGAAAGTACTTTGTCAGCAATAAATTTCTGAAAAGCAAATACAATATTCACACAATTGTCATTTTGAACTGAGCCTCCTGCCAAGGAGTGGTTAGTTGTTTACTGCACTGGAGAGAAAGGAGACAAGGAAGTGCAGAGAGACTTGGTGGGTCATCCTGAATTTTCTGCGAGGGCGTCTGTGCTGGAGCTTTATGGGGATTCTGGGCTCAGGGGCCAGGCTGCAGGGCCCCTGGACAGGGAGCCGGGGAAAGCCGGGGGCAGAGCAGGCACTGGCATGGCTGGGAGACCTGTGCCTCCCACCTCCGAGTCCTCACCCTTGGGGGGCTCCTCGTCCACTCTCCCAGACCACTGACATACACACCCCTGCAAGCTCCTGGCTTGAGGCCTCCAGGCAGGGAAGGCGGCCAAACCGTGGCTGTGAGGGTCCAGAGGAACAGAAGGTGCGCTCCCTCCCTGCTGTGCTTGGCTGGGTGGGAAAGCAGAGGCCACCTCCTAGCCATGGCGTCTGCAGTCCCAGGAGGGCCCACAGCACCCTACCCGGTATCAGCACCCGCGAGGCACACACGTGAGGACCGCTGTTAGGACCACCTGACCTGCACAGTGGGTCCCAGGGGCCAGCCCGGAACCCTAGGCAGCCGGTCACGGCAAAACACCCTCAGAGCCCACCTGGGGACCGTGATGCCTCAGAGGTTTTCTGCCAAGCGGGCAGTTCTGCCCGAGCAGCCCAAGCAGGGATGCGCATGATGCCAGGACATGAGTAAGACGCTGCAGGTGAATCTGAGTAGCAGCTAAGTCACTCCCTGGCTGTGTGACCTTGGACAAACTGTGCAGCCTCTCTGAGCCTCTGTTTCCTCATCTGGAAAATGGGGATAAAAGTATCTGCCCTGGAGGTCTCTGTGATGATGGAGTGGGGCCTAGTCAGGGGTGGCTTTATGGACCGTTAAGGCTGTCCCTGTGGAGGGGAGAGCAGGCCCTGAATGAACTCGAACGCCAGGCCTGGAGGCTTGGTTTAGATTTGCGACTGGGGTGGGGGAAGAGATGGGAGTGGAGAGAAGAGCGCCACCCCAGGGAGGGGCCAAGCATTTAGGGGCAGCTCGATCTGTCGTACCGGGGACACACCCCTGCAGCTCACGGAGCTCCTTCTCGCTCTCGTGTCCCTCAGCAGCTCTGTGAGGTGCTGCTGCCTTCACCGAAGGCGTGTCCCTGGGGACGGGTGGAAGGTCTTGTTCAAGGTCACACAGGCCTGAGGGATTAGTCCTGGCACCTGTTCTCTTCTGTTCTCTAACTACATGCACCCCCCTGTGATTCTCAGCTGTCTCATGGGTGTGGATGCCATCTACCCATCAACAACGCCCAAGGGTGTATCTTTAGTCCCAATCTCTTCTCTGGTCCCTAGACTTAAATAGGCAACGGTGTGCCCAACATCTGCCTTCGGTGTCTGGTGGACCCCCACACCTGCCTGAGAGAGTCCCTGTTCTTTCCTCCAAAACCTCCATCTACCTTATCACTCTCCTGCACAACTACAGGCAACTCCATTCTCCCAGCTGCTCAGGCTGAGACCCTGGAGGCCCCTCCTCATGCGCTCATAGCTGCCCAGCCCATCCACCGGCAAATCCCTCTTCCTTCAGAGCAGGTCTCCAGGGCAACCACCTCTCAGTGCCTCCACCGTCACCCTCGAGTGCAAGACTGTCCTCCTTGCTGGTGACCGCAGGACCCTCCTAGCTGGTCTTCCTGCTTCCACCCTCCCCGCTGTATACTGTCTTTCCCACTCAGGAACTAGAACGATTGTCCCAGATGCAAATGTGATCATGTCATTTCCCTGCCCCAAACCCTTCAGCGGTTTCCCCCCACACGTGGCATGAGCACGAAACCCCATCCCTGGCCCCAGGTCTGGTCCTGGCTGTGCAGTGGATCTCATCTCCCTCCCCTCCCCTCCCCCAGCGCTGCTCCTCCCCTGCAGCAGTCCCTGCATTCCCAGAGCCCTGCTCCTCCCAGGACACCCCAGCACCCCTGCCCCGGGGCCTCTGCCCCCCGGGCCCCTGGTTTAGCATCAGTGCCATCTCCCACGTGCCCCCGGGATGGCTCTCTCACGCCATGCAGGCCTGTGCGCAAGTCCAGCTCCTCAGAGAAGGGGTTTCTGGTCGCCTTCCTAAGGTAGCGTCCTCTGCCGTGGGTCCTGTTCCCGACTTTACTTCCCTTCCAAGTGCTAGTCACTGTCTACCATCACAGATTTGCTTGTCCGTGGGTTTTTTCATCGGTCTCCCTCCACTAGAATGTAAGGTCAATGAGGACAAAGACGTTGGCTCTTACACTACACTGTCTTTTAAATACTAAGCATTCAGAATAGGGCAGGAACACTGCAGCCACTCCATAAATATTTGTTAAATAAATGAGGAGAGTACGCATGAGTAAACGGAAGAGTCGGTGCACAAATGACGGGGCTGCATCCAAGGTCTCCCACCTCTGAGTCCAGAGGTCTGGACTCGAGTACAGCCCCCTCCCGGCAGCCACAGGGAAGCACCAGGGGAACTGGACCCACGCTGGCTACCCTCCAGACGGTCAGCCTTGGTCATCCGTAATAGTCACTTAGGGAAGACAGTTGCAGCCACGTGGCCACAGGGCTGAGGCTGTCTCTGAGTGTCAGCTTGTCCCCACTCTCTTTCCTGCCTGAACTTGCCTGAAGACACAGCCCCTGGCCTGCTAAGAAGAACTTAATCAGCCTGGAGTGGATGTGGGGGTCTTCAGCTCAGCCCTGATTACAGCTGGACGGGCATCACCCAGGGGGGGGAGAGAGAGACAGAGAGAGGGAGAGACAGAGAGACAGAGAGCCAAGCTTGGTGAGACTGCTCTGTGACTGGGCCATTCAACACTCGCTTGGGCATCATCCTCCAGAAAGCACTTTCGGGGCTGCTGGTGGACATCCCAGTGCTCTGCTGAAATAGCCTCTTTAATTACATAGCAGCAGGTGACAAGGGCTAATCTTCCTCGGCAGAAACTCCCCCGTGCTTGGGGTGCTTCTCACAGTTGGGCCCATCCCAGCAGAGGCCCACGCTCCACAGGCGGAAGCTGGGCGTTTCTGGGCAGCTGCCCGCCGGTGCTGGCAGTGCGTGCTGGCAGGGGGTGGCGAACCAGAGTCTGGCAGGGGGGACACCCAGCTGGTGTTTAAGCACGGATCTGGGCCCTCACACGTCCAGCTGGGTTTTGAGTTTGTTCCACTTTGAGCTTAGGGTCACTCTTTGGCCATGGTGAAGACTCCACTTCCCGGCTCTGGGCCTGCGGGTCTCAGACAGGAAGGGGGCAGGAAAGCACCGGTGGCGCTCGCTGAGTATCAGACACGTGCTGCACGTTCGCTCTGTGATGTGGGCAGTGCCGCGGCCATTTTTCAGATGTGGAAACTGAGGCTCAGAGGCAGGCGAAGCACTTTTCCGGGGAGTACGGATGTTCCAGAGTCTGGATGATGAGTGCACATCAGCGGCTCAGTGGTGGTCGCTGTGGGAAAACTGCCTGGATCCTCCAGCCACACCCAGGCACCTCCCATACAAGCTGCCTCTTCTGTGCGCAGGCCAGGTGGGCGGGTGTGTTTTGCCAGGCGCTACGTGGAGGTGGGCTGTGAGTGAAGGGCTGCAGTGCCCCACAGAGGGGCGGGCCGCTCTGGGTGAGAGGAGCCCGTGGTCCTGGAGAAACCATGGTGGTCTGACACGGGCAAGGACATCTCGGGCAGAGGGCAGAGACCCGGAGGCACAATGGGGGAGCAGAGAGGGCAATGGTGGGGAAGGTCCCAAAAGAGGACCCCTGTCCTGCCACGGGGGCACTTCATTCTGCCGTGGGGGGCCCTGCTCAGAGCCCCATTTCCAGGAGATGATCGTGGCCCTGGGTGTGGGACAGGCAGGAGGGGTGAACCTGAAACCTGCTCCCTTCCTCGAGGGAAGCCTCCTAGACAAGCCTCCAGCACCCTCTGTCCTTGAGAGGTAACTGCCACCACCTGGGGACACAGGTGCCTTCTCCCCATGGCACCTCCCTCGGCCTCCCTGTTGGAGACCCAGTCTGGGGGCGGTTTCTCCAACCTCTGCAGCAAACTCAGGCCAGGAGGAGGCCACAAAGCCCAGCGGGGCGGCGAGGAGGCTGTCCTTGCCCAGGCTACACACCAGAAAGGGAACTCGGCCTAAGGCCGGGAGACTCTGGGGGGTTGGGGTGGGGTAGGGTGGCTGCAGGTCATTCTAAGGAAAAGGCACCAGGCCGTCCCCCATCTCCCTCTCACTGGGTGAGCTCAGGGAGGCTCCTTCCCCTCTCTGGCTTCAGGCTCTCTGTCACTGAGGTGAGGGGAGACGCAGTGACAACGGCTATGCTATTGCTGACAGGCTGGAAGGGCCCAGAGCCACAGCTCAGGGCCTGCCCGTCTGCCGTCCCTCCTCCTTTCCTTCCACAGAGTTCCATAAAACGGCTCTTCTGTGCTAGGCTCGGGGCAAGTCTTAGCAGGTACAAAGACGGATAAAGATATTACCTGTTTACTAAGCATTGGTACATGTTGTTAAGTCAGGAACACCAGCTCCGGAAGAGGGTGCCATATTTGTGTGTGAATTTTGTGGGCGTGTGAGTAACAGGTGCACCAACCCACTGAAGGGAAAACTGGAAAGACACCTACCAATCTGTTATTTGAGTGGTGGTGGTATTTCTTTTAAACTTTGGGGGCTTTCCTCCAATTTTTTTTGCATTGCATTGTACTACTTTTTGAAATGAAAAAGAAATCAATCTCGGTGACTATCCTTTAGTAGTGCTTGCTAACTGCCAGGCATTCTAAGAGCTTTGCATAATTAACTAATTTAATTTTTGTAACAACTCCATGAAGTAGGTCCTATTAATTTCCCATTTTACAGATGAGGAACCAGAGGCACAGAGAGGTTAAATAACTCTCCTAAGGGCACACAGCTATAGAGAGCCAAGCCAAGATTTTAGTCTACAACTGCAGAAATCCAACTGGAGAGGCCACATCTTTATCCCTTCACCACATGGCCCCTGGTAAGCAACAACTGCCACCACAATAAGTGGTGGCCCTGCGTCAGAGGGAGGGGAAATGCCGAGACCCACTTACAAACACGGGGGAAGCACTGAGGCTCTACCTGGGGTGTGGCAGGGGCTGTGCAGGGCTCTGGGCTCCGAGAGACTTTTTACTGTAGTTGAGAGCGACATGCAGGATATGTTCGCCTGATGAAAGAGGCCCTCCCGGCAGAGAAAGCAGACAGGCTGAGGCCTGAAGGTGGGAACTGTCTGGGGCCATCCCAGGAAATGCAGGGCCCAAAGGTGGGGGGCACTGACTTTGGGGGGGGAGGTGAGCATGAGGGAACAGGCTGGGGGAGGTTGCCGGGAGGCCAGATACCGAGTTCTGCACGTGGAGCTAAGAAGCTGGGCTTGGTCCTACGGTGGCAAGGAGCCACAGAAGCTTTCCCAGCAGGGGAGACACCGGTCAGGTGGGGGTGCAAGGATCCTTCCTGGGAACCCCCATACATTCTCTCTCCATCCCTGCTCCTTTCAGTGTGGAGCAGGGAGACCAGCAGACTTTCATTCAACACACTTTCACGCCTTACCCACAGTGCTCCAGGCTCTGAGCCCTGGGTGGGGGTAGGGGTGGGGGTGGGGGGGGAGGGGAGAGGATGCAAAAAACGAGTAAGACCGGGTTCTCCCACCACTTTGGAATCGTACAACCAGAGATAAGGCCAATACTAGGACACAAGGCAGTTCTTCAAGAGATGTGCAAAATTCACCACTCCACTGGCCAACCTACAGAGCCCCTGTGCATCCTTTAAGATCCACCACCAACCTCACCTCCTCTGGGAAGGCGTCCCTGATGAGCAGCCGCACACGCAGATTCTTTGTCACTCCCCTTTGGGACTGTGTGTCCTTGTTGGTCTGCCACCCCTGCTGCTCCCCTGACTGAAGGCCCTCCAGGCCTGGTGACCCTGGCTGATCTACCTCCTGGTCAGCACGGACCTGACCCACTGCTGGCATCCCCAGTGTCCACTGATAGGAGGGTGGCCAAGGCTGGGCTGCCCCCCTGGGGAGCTGTGGGTGGGCAGGGGTCAGTAAGGGTGGGGAGCCCTGAGGTTCAGATGCAGGAAAGGCCTCGTGTTGGAGGTGAGACAGGCTCAGACCTTGAGTGACATCAGGAAGCTGGCCAAGTGCTCTGATGGCCTCTGGCGCCTCCAGGAGGGTGTCTTCCAGTCCCCGTGTGTGTGAGTCTGTGGGTCCCAGAGTCCCGGCCTCACCAGGGAATCCATTAACCTTTGATGTTGAAGGCAACTTGTCTGATTAGTGTCATGGAGACAGGCACCAGGCATGGTAGTGTCAGGAAGGTCTCATTTGACATTCTGTCCATTCCCACTAATTAATAGGCCCAGATAGCACAGAGATGAGCTTTTTCCAGTGACTGTCCCCCCCTCCCGGTGCTGGCCACCCAGACCTGGCATAGAACCCACTCCCCAGCTGCCTCTGCCCCGAAGCAAGCCTCAACCGAGTCCTATGGCCCTCTGCCCTGGCCTCCCTCTCTGACCCTCCCCTGGCCCCCCACCCCCACAGTTTCTAAGGGTCCCTGTTTCCTCTTGCCTGGGATCCTGAAGCAGCCTGCTCTGGACATCCCTGTCTCAAGTCTGTCCTGCTCTAGTCCTCCACACTGACGCCAGAGCGAAGGCTCTAAAATGCAAATCGGGTGACAAGACCCCTCGCTGGGACGCCCTCCGTGGCTCCCCAAGGTCCTTGGCACCTGGCCGCAGCCTCCTCTTCCTGGACCCCCTCCCTCTCCGGCACACCCGCCCCAGCTTCCATCTGTGCGCCCCCCTCTTCCATCTCCCCACCTCTCTCTGAGTCCTATGAGCTCCAGGAAGGTCCTCAAGGTCCCTTCTCCCCCAGGAAGGTGACCCCCTTCCCTGAGATTCTGCACTAAGCCTCGGCTCGTACAGGCTTTCCACACACATGTTTTCCTTCTTCCATCCCACAAGCCTGGGCTGAGTGTGTGCCGTGTGCCAGGCACGGCAGAGTCACCCACATCTGTCACCACCAGCCATCTGGAAGCCGGCCCAGGGGTCAGGGGCTCAGGCTCTCAGGACCTGGGCCTCGTCTAACAACCCAGTCCTGCTTTTCGCTGCTCTTGGCCCATGAAGTAGTTCCCGAGCATGTCATTTCCCTTTTCTGGGACTTAGTTTCCTTTTTAGCAAAATGAGATTTTAATCCCTACCCCTGAAGGTGTTGCAAGTTACCACTAAGAGTAGTAGTGACAGTAATGACAACAACGCAGAGTACTAAACTCAGGCCAGGCTCTGTTCTAAGTCCCCCACGGGCAGGGGCTGCCCGGCAGCAGGCCCGGCCCTGGGAAGCACCCAGTGCCTGCTGGCATCTCTGGGACAGTCACAGAGGGCCTGGGGCGGGGGGAGGCGAGTGAGATGGGGGTATGCCAGGCGCGTTCTGGGGCTAGGACACAGACAAGCCTGGCTGGAGCTCAGGGCCCATGTTTAATATAAGATTAATGAAATTGTCAAATTGACCTTGTCAGGGTCTGCTCAATCCAATTACATGGCTGTGGCCCCCGTGAATGGGGTTAAAACAGGAGCACACACAAGAGACACTAGGATGGCGGCCCCGGAAGGCGGCACTGCCCGGGAAGCCCTGCTCCACAGTCCTTCCTGCAGCCTGGCCCACGTGTCCCCGGCTGGCTGAGAACTGCAGGTCACTTTCAGGGCACACACAGTGTCCTCTCACTCTGGAGGGACTGCAGCCGAGCATCCAACCTCCGCCATGTAGGGACCTCAGCCCTCTCACTGATGCCCAGACAGGCCGTGCTGCCTGCTGGACATGGGACACGTGGTGAGCAAGAATAGTCACTGTCCTTGAGGAGTCGTGGTCTGGTGGATGGAGCAGAAACAGAACAGATAGAATTCACCCAATGTGAGCAGTGCCCTGAGAGGCAGCAACCCAGACAGGGCACACTGAGACCAACCCAGTGTCCAGGAGTTTCCTGGAACAGATCGCACTGGAGGTGAGCCGTGGCCCAGAAGAGAGAGATGGGCAGAGTGCAAGGGGACAGCCCCAGCCCCAGGGGACAGCCAGGTTTCAGACGAGAGGACTGTGGGGAGAGGACCATTCTGCAAAGCAGCCAGGGATGTGCAGGAGTCAGCTCAGGAGGGAATGATTAGGTGGCGAGGGGACTGGGTGGGGTGTGGGGGGTGGGCCAGCACAGGGAAAGCCAGAGCAGCCAGGGTGCCTGGAGAGGAGAGGCTGTGGGGGTCACAGATGAGGGGCATGGGGAGCTTCTCTGGGAGCATGGCTTTCCAAGGACTGAGCCCCAACAGTCCTCTGCTGGTAGGAGAGGGCCATCCTCCCTGAAAGGCCCAGGCAGGGACTGGGTGGGGTGGACACTGGGAGGATCCATGGTGTCAGTTGCAGCTTGACTGACTTCAAGCTTCTCAGAAAGAGCCCGAGGGAGAGGCTGGGCATGGAGCTGCTCCCTCCTCTGCCCCTGCAACATCTCTTAGCCCCGGTCCGGGCTGCCTGCCGTCCCCCTCTCATCTGAGACGCTGCCTGTGTTCTTCCAGATGAGCGGCCCTTTCAGTTTACCAAGACTGCTCCGTCCCTGCAACAACCAGCTCTCACTACAGCACCGCCAGCTCGATGGCGTCATCACTCCCACTTCACAGGTGATGGAACTGAGGCCCAGGGCAGGGCAACCAACTATTCCTGCCTCAGGCGCCTTCCTAATAAAGGTGGGGCTTGTGCCTACTCCGGCCTGAAACCCCATGCTCATCCCATCGCCACCCACCTGTCTGCAAGGGAAGGAGGGACTGACCCTGGACACCTTGGCTTGCGCAGTGGCTAGAGACAGGCAGCTTCTAGGTAGCTCCTAACTCCACTTGCCACCACCTGCCTTGTTTGATCAAGAGATAATCCTGCCAACTGCATTTCTAGGGCTCAGCAGGGTCCCCAATGTATGAAACTCACATTTGGATGTTGTCTTTAAGCAAAGTGATTCATGTTCAGCCAAGGATTTCTATTAGAACAAGCACCACAGTGACCCCAGGGAGAACAAATCCCTAGTCCCCTCCCGTTGAATGACAGCGCCGCTCATCTGCTCAGCCAAACCAGAAACAGGGGCATTATTGCCAAGTCCCCTCTCCCCCTCAGATCAGCATGTTACAGTGGCTTTACCCCACAGAGGTATTTCCGCTTTGAGTCACCACCCCCACACCTTCATTTCCAACCCCCAGGACTTGCTCTGGTCCCCACACTCCTTGTAGGGACCATGCAATTGGCCTCCTGGCTATTTTCCCCAATTCCAGTCTCGCCCCCTTCCATCCGTATCTACAATTCCACCAGTGTGGTTCTTCTGAAACCGCAATCTGACCATGCCACGCCTGGGCACCACATTCTTCAAGGACTCCCTGGTATTGCCACCTCAAAGCAAAGTCCAGCTCATCGGCCGGGCACGGGAGGCCCGCTCGCCCGGGGCCTGGCCCCAGCCTCCCTCAGCCTTGTCTCTCAGCCCTCATTCAGTCCCTGCACTCCACGCTCCAAACTGAACATCCTATGGTCCCAAGAAATCGATGGCTTTTTTAGTCACTCACCCACTTACTTCCCCAACCATTTATCCATCCGGTGAGTCCCTAGTACCCTCTAGGCACTCTTCTAGTCACTGCGCTTATGAAACATGCCTTTTAGCTGCTGGTGGGTGTTATGAGACAATATTCCAATAAATGTAGGAGAACAGGAGAGAACAAGGCAGCAGGAGAGGGGCAGGAAGTGCCCCGGAGTGGGGAGTGACGTGAGCACTCTCTCTGATAAGGTGGATGAGAGGAGAGCTTCTGATGAGGGAGACGTGGGCAAGGGCCTGAAGGAAGAGGGGGCAGCCCAGTGGGTGTTTGCAGGGACAGACCTCACTCAGCCCGTTCCCTCTGCTTGTAACGCCTGTGCCCCGGAGACAGCTGTCACCTGAGCACGAGCTCCACAGTCACTTCCTGAGGGCCATGCAAGGAAGGTCAACTGATCCTTTTATGTCTCTGCAGCACCCCGCCTGGTTTCAGGCCCAGCTCTGCAATACTGAGGCACTCAGCCTTTCTATATTCATTCATTCATTCATTCATTCATTCATTCGTTTCTTGAACAAAAACTGCTTCAATGGCCCCTGGCGGCCAGACCCTGTGCTCTGCTTTGGGATGACTCTGTTGCCTCCCCTGTCCCATGGCCCGTGAGCTCCTGGGAGGCAGGGAGGGCCGCTGCTGCTCCATCCCTAACCTCGAGCTAGCCCAGCACCTGGCCCGGAGTGGCTTCCGGTGAGTATTGGCTGAGCGAATAAACATTTGAGATAATTTTATTGCAATACTTCAGAGTAAGTTTGGAGACAGGCATTCCTCTACTCAAGAGTAATTTAATAACCACAAGTGCCTTTAACACAGTGGGGAGGGGAGAAGAAAGAAAAGTATGTTTCCCTTATTGCTGCTGTTGAAATAAATGGCATTTTTAATAAAGTGACCCCATATAGCATATAGAATGTGGCCCCATGATGAAATAAATAAATATGTAGTGAAACTGTGCATTGCAAAATAGACTTTTTCTGGTCTTTTGGTTATTAAATGTAATCACTTCTGAGCTGTGCCCTGATCTTTTCCCTGGAGGCAGGCACACTTTTGATTAAACTGTGGGCCCCAGAGCACTTTCACGGGGAAGGTTTAGCTGCGTTGCCAGAGGAACTGCAGTGGGACGAGCGAGCGGGATGAGGGGGCCAAGGCCACAGCCACAATTTGCTTCTCGCTTGATGGACATGTTTATCTGCAGACAGAGTGCATGGCAGTCACAGGCGTATGGAAATCTTGCAATTAAGGCCAAGTCTAATTAGAGACTACATATTCAAAACGCAAAGGGAATGCTGAGTGGCAGCCACCCTGGTCGGCTCAAAAGTGTGATTATCCCACTCCAGTCCCTGCCTCAGCCACGCGTCTGTCAGCCGAACTACGGGAGGGGGTGCATCTTCCCGCCACACGTGGACTCTCCGGGGACAGCTCTGCCTTCCACATCAGCAGAAACGCCTCGGTCTGCGAAGAAGAGCACAGGTTTGGGGACTCAGAAGACCCGGATCTGAATCCCGACTGTGCCTGTTGCTATCCCAGCCTCGGCGCTTTCATTCCCCTCCTGGGAGTGGTGACAATCACCTGACGGGTCCACGAAGGACCAAGGAAGGGCTTTCTGGGGACCCAGTTTGGGGAAGTTGTTCTCACGGCCTTTGCCCCCAGCCCAGACCTCATAGCTCAGGAGGGAAACTTACGGGGGGAGAGAGGGTGGGGGAAAGGCGGGCTCTTACTATTACACCCTCACTGTGCTCACAAGACCCAGGATAGGATTCTTCTCGGTCTTTTTCTCCTTAAGGATCTGACACTATAATGAACAATCAATTTTATGAGTCCACAGGGTTGGAAACCTGGGACTAGCTGTTTCCTCCCTTAACCCAATCAGTCCCCAGAAGCAAAGGCAGTGAAGGGCTGGGGAGAAGGTGATGAGGGGAGTCTTGATAAACCCAGAGTCCTGGCCCAGAGGCCCCAGTACTTCCTGAGCTCGGACTGTGGCCAAGAGACAATCTCAGAACTGTCCCTGCCCTCGAGCATTCACGATCTAGTCAGGAAGACAGGAAAACAGCAGAGAAGTGTGTGATGTCAATCCACGTTCCTATGACATTTTACAGCCCTCAGCTGCTCTCTCCCTGAACCCTCCCACGCACGAGCCTGAGTGGGAGGAGTTAGCGCCAACCCCACGTGACTGAGCTGCAGGCCCAGGTCTGCATTCAGGTACATGGGACCCCACCACCCGTTACCCTCCCAGTCACAATGTACTATGGACAGTGGGGCCAATAAAATGGCCTTGGTCCAGTCAACACAGCGCAAAGCATATAAAAAAAATGGTCACTTACATCAGCCAAGATGGCGGCCAGTCAGCCATGACACTTTGGTTCATGAGGAAAACTACCGAAGTCAGAGCAGACACATCTGGCAGGGAGACACACCTAAGATATCTGCACACGTGATCAGGACAGCCATGTCTGCTGAGTGGGACCACCCACAGATGGGCTTCTGGGGAAATTCCACACTTGCAATCAGGGGTGTCAAGACATTCATTTATCAAAAGACCCAGAAGGGTGGCATACACCACTTTCCAGGTATAACTGAGGCAGGCTCCAGGCCACTGCTGAGACAGCCGAGCCCCCCACACCAGACTGCTGCCCCGTGCCATGCTGATACCCTTGGTGTCAGCCACCAGAGGCTCTGCCCTGCTGGGCTGAGGACTTTGTCTGTCCTGTTCCCCACCTGGCTTCTGAGATCCTTCCTTGCAGGATGCTGACAACTCCCTTGCCCACCTGGACCTGCAGACTGAGACTCTGGGACTCAGGTTTGTTATTGCTCTGTGTGTGTGTTATAATTCTCTTAGATTGTTAGAGGAGGAGTAGGACATTAATGTATGTTGATGTTCAGCTTTGAGTGAACCTGCACTCAATAAACGCTGAGTGAACAGCATAGCTACTGGGTGTGACTCTTGTCCATTCCTTGGTGCCGAGCAGTAGCCTGGCTGACTGATAGGAAAGACTATTTCACGAACCTATGCCCGTGACACGTATCAAAACCTATTTGCTTTCTGCTCTTTCTCTAGATCTTTTGTTTCTTTGTTTGTTTTAAATAGCTAAAAAAGTACAGATGTCTGCTTTGCACTCTTCCCCATCCTACCTCTGATAAGGACCCTCCCAATGACAGGACCTAACCTGCCTGCCCACGTTTTCATCTTTGCACGTCTGCATGTTGACAACCCACTGTGTTTTACATATTTTAAGATTTTACACACATAGCCTCACACTCTACGTTCCATTCCACCACTTGCTTTTCTGACTCCATATTAAGCCGTTGAGATTTATTTATGCTGATGCACATGGTTCTCAGAGGTTAGTTTTTGTTTTTGTTTTTGCTGTACGGTATTTTGCTCTACAAGGAAGTCAGTGTATGTGTGTGCACGTGCACAATTATCCTGTTGTTGGCCATGTGCTGCACTCCCCCTACCATCCCACTGTGCTTTACAAGGGAACTGTGTACGTGAACATGAACCTTGAACATGGCTAGACTGCAACCAGGGAAGAGGAGTACTGACTGCTCTGACCTCATCACATAGTGCGGAGTCCGGCTCCTGGCTGGCTCCCAGGAGGCTCTGGCTTTGAGGAGGCGCTGGGGCTGTGATGAAAGAGCAGTGGGTGGGGCCGGTCTTGGAGGAGCTGAGGCTTGAATCTTGACTCTCCCTCTTATTAGCTGTGTGAATCTGTGCAAATGACCTAACCACTCTGGTCTGCAGGATCCTCGTAGGAAGAAATAAAAAACAAGAACACCAACTCCTAACTACTCTTGCTGTGATGATGAGGGTATGAAGCCTTCAGCATGGACCCCGGGCAAACAGGGGGAGCACAACAAGGCTAGTGGAAAGGCCCCCTGCCCTCCCCCCCAAGCAGGAGAAAGGGCACTGGGGGGTGGGGGGCTGCGGGGAGGCATCCACACCTCCAGCTGGCTGCCCTTTTCACTCTGCATAAAGAAGTCTGGATCAAAAGGTCAATCTTAAAAACTAAAGAAAAAGAAAACAAATGAAATAAAAAGGGAAGAAAAGAAAACAAGCCACCTCATAAGCATAAAGGAAAGCCCAGGGGAGCTCATCCTTCCTTCCAGTCTGGCTGTGGTTTCTCTCCCATCTGTGCCTTTGGCCAACACTGAACACCTGGGAGAGTGTACTTGGTCTTGGGCCAGGCCCCCTGAAGGGCAGCCCACCCTGCAAAGCCCATCTGCCCTCCTCTGCCCTGGGGGAGGCAGCAGCAGGCTGGGCTACAAAGGGTTAAACCTCTTCCTCTTTCAAGAGATTGAAGCCAATGAGGCTTTTTGCTTAAATGGCCTATAACCATCTCCCAGAAGCAAGCTCCTTAGCTCAGAAAAGTGCACAAGTCAGCAAAATAAAAATAATTTAGAGAGCCATTGGAATGAGGAACTCCAGTCCTCCTCCTGCCTGCAATGATAGCCTCTCAGTAGTGGCTCCTATTTTTCATACCCAGGGCCAGGGGCTTCCCACCAGTTTGGGGACGGAATGTGTCAGAGGCTGAAATCCGCTCCGGTACCAGAGGGAGGGGTACGGGGAGCAGGGGGCCTACAGGGATCCGCCTCCCCACCTGGGGTGCCTTGTGGGCTCCAAGCCCTGCCTTGGCCCTGATGATGCGGTCAGGGCCACGCCAGCCTTCAGAGGCCAGTGGAGCGGAGGCAGTTGCCTGTGAGTTAGAACTGAGAGAGCCGAAGCTCTAGAAAGAGCGTGGCGGACCCAAAGTCCTCACGGGTGCAGCAGGATGCTCCCGGCAAAGTGCTCAGCACTCACGCTGTCCACACGCAACCAGGGCAGCCAGGCCTGTCAGCTGGTGCTGCCTCGTGCCTGCCGTGTGCAGCGCTTCATGCGACAGCCCTCAACGTCAACACCGTCGTTCCTGCCGCGTGGCTGGTAACTCTGGGGACTCGGAAGGTTGGGTAACTCGGCCAAGGTCATGCTGCTGAAAAGTGGAGCAGGAACGTTTCAAACCCACACTCTCTGACTCCACACCACGCTGTTTCCGCGGCCTCGGGACATGCTCAGGGAAGACCAGACCCAGAGACGCGCCCAGCCTGCAATCTGCTCCCCTCTCGCTAATGTTCTGTCTCGCCCTGTCTCTGCCGCCCCTCCGTGGGCTGAGTCCCCACACCCCCACAGGGTGGGCCCAGGGCATGGGGCTGCGTGACAGAGATGCTGCTCCAGACCCAGTTTCCCTGGGCACTCCCCATCTGGACCGCTGCACTGTGGTGCCCACAGCCCCGGTTCCCACCTGGCAGTGCCAATGCCCATCTTAGAGGAAGGTAAGTGGCATCTGTCCCTCATCATCTCTCACACCTGGGTTATTTCAAAACCACCCATCACACTGATGCCAACATGATCTTTCAGCAGCTGCCCATGGTCTTTGGAGTCCAGCCCTTCAGCCTGGGGCCATGGCCCTCCCTGATCCCGCCCCAACCCGCCTCACCAGCCTCCTTTCCCAATACCAATGTCACCTCTACTCCTTGAAACGTCAGTCCTCTTCTACCTCTTGCCCCTTGCTCACAAGAGCAGTGAACATTCACACTGTGTTTACTGTGTATCCAGTACAGTTCTAGTGCTTTACAGAAATTAACGTAATGCACACAGGAGCCTGGGGCCTGCATTCAATGGAGGAGGAAACGGAGACCCAAACCAATTAAATCACTGGCCCAAGGTCACAGAGCCGGGGAGCGGCGGATCCCAGAGGCTGACCCAGGCAGTGTGAGGTCAGATCCCTCAAACGTAACCTCTGCCAAATCTCTTCCTCCTTGCTTGACCTGGTGACGGCCTAACCTGGGGGCAAGGGCAGCGAGGCCTCATCACACCCTCATGAAGGGCTGTCTTGGTTCCTCGGGGCCTGAAAGCCCTGGGCAGAAAGACCCGCTTCTGCCCCTGGTTTCCCACAATTTGAGGTCACTGGGGCAGGATTCTAGGGAGAGCTCCGTTTCACCAGCACCAGGCTGCGAGCTGGGCCCGGGCTCAGAGGTGAGCACACAGGGGCCCCGCCCTCAGGGGCTTCCAGGTCAGTGAGAAAGATGGCGCATCGTGACAACGCGGGCTGACAAGGCCAGCTGAGGTCAGGACAAGGTGCTCCGGAGCAGGGTGAGGGGTCCCCAGCCCAGGCTGGCAGGAAACACTGCAGACCTCAGAAAGAAGGGAGGAGAAGTACAAGTCACAGAGAGGAGACGGCAGGGTAGGTTCAGGTAGAAGAAACACCTGCGTCAAGGAGCCTGGGGCCACTGGGGTTTTGGTGCAGGTCCTGGCTCCTGCCCAGCACAGCTGTGCCACCTGGGGCAGTTACTCAACATCTTTAGGTCGGTTTCCTTGCCTATGAACTGGGAATGGGAGCAGAAATCTGCTTTGCAGGGTTGTGTGAGAAATAAAATAATAAAGAGTGCCTAGTACATAGTAAGTGTTTAATGGATATTAGTTAATTAAAAATAACATCCACATCTACATCTCCTGCACCTAGCACACAGTAGGGGCTCAGCAAAGGGGTAAGATGTAATGGGTATATAGACACATTCACCGGGTCCTGCCCCCAGTTTGCTAACAGCCCCAGGGAAGAGACAACTAAACAGACATTACAACACTGTGCTCTGGGCATTAAGATACAGCAACAGTTGGGGCTGGGAGAGAGGGAGGGCGGGAGGGCTAGGAGGAGATTCAAAAAACTAAAGAAAAGGGGGAGTCCCACTAGGGAGAGGTGGAAACAGGCCCTTCGAGGAAATGGTGTTTGAACTGAGGCTTCAAGCCCGGGGACCCTCGGTTTTCCTTAGTGGATGACCCAGGAGAGGGGCCAGGGCGGCCCCAGCCTGGCCAGGCCTGAGGAGCTGAAGGTAGAGGCAGCAGAAGGAGCCTTAGAAGGACAGCAGAACCGGGTGAATGTTTCAAGCTTGAGGGTGCGCCTCACTGTCTGCCGTCTATGGTGGGGGAAGGGCGACATCCATGGACACCCACAGGATGGCCCAAGGTCATTTATAACTGCGCCAACACTGCTGGCTTCAGGAAAGCGTTTCGGTTGGCCCACTGTGTCTCAGGGGTGAGCAGGGTGAGGCACAGGTAAGGGGGCTGGGCCAGTGTGAGCAGACCCCACAGCCCCTGTGATCACTGCAGTTCATACCCGGAGCCTCCAGGCTGATCCCAACCCGGCCCTCTCCGCCGCTGCTGCGCTCTCAGCAGGGCTGCGGGAACCCACGAGTGAGAACTGCTGAGGATGCCGAGGAGCCGGTGGTCAGGAACCAAGGCCATCGCTGTAGGAAAAGCCACCTCGGGGTTTGTTCCCGGTGTGGGTTCTCCGATGTCCACTGCAAGAAGCCCGGGGCAAGGGGTGCAGTGTGACTGTTGGCAAGCTGGGCTTGGTATAGGTTTCTGGGTAGATTCCAGGTGCCCATGCCGGGTGTGAGGAGGGTCCCTTGCACAGACACTTCCCACAGAACAATCCATGTGGGAGTGGCCCAGGTCCAGGACATTTCTTACCTCCCTCCTCTCGGAACACCACTGGCCTGATCAGGACCCTCCCCCCAAAATGGCCTGTCCCTAGGCAGGAGCTAACTAAGGTCTGTCTTCCCAGCACTGGGATGAAGCCGCAGTGGCCCCAGGGTTTGTCTCCACTCCCTTCCTCTCCCTTCACCACTGGGGTCCGAGGACTGGGGCCACAGTCTCCCTATAAGTCTTTGACATTGTCATGGATTCACTCCAAAGTTTTAAAATGACCACACACTATGTGCCAGGTGCTGAGAACAGAAACAGGAATCAAGATGCTAAAGCGGATGGCAAGTGTACTTGTAATAGAATTTGTGAATATTCCAACATAGGAACAGAGAGAAAAAAATGACAATTCAAATATAGGTACTTATCAACAATTCTGGTTATTGTTTGTTTGGGGTGGGTGGGGGTGTGATCTCTCGTTCTTCTCTATGTCCTAGACACTGGAAATGGACATGGAAAATTATAAACAGGGTTACTTCACCTAAGTGATTCCTGAGATTTTAAAATTTACTTGAAATAGCCCCTTTTCCTTTATCTCAAGGAAGCTACCACCGTCCCCAGGAGGCAGATGGCCAATCCCATTCTACATGTGGTGGGACTCACCTCCAAAGTCACTCAGCGTCGGGCTGCAGAGCTGGCTTTGGGGCGTGGCCCTCTGTCCACCCTTCTTCCTTCCTACCCCCAGCTGCTGCTGGTCAGGACCCGTCAGTCTGGAATCACCAGGAGTGTTTATATGCCGCTTGTCCTAATTACTACATGGAAAAGCAGCGTTGTTTAGGACAGTGGTTTTCAGAGTGGTCCCCAGACCAGCAGCGTCAGCATCACCTGAGAATCTGTTGAAAATGTAAATTTGTGAGCATCACACCAGACCCGCTGGATGAGAAAGTGATTTGGGTTTTCGCACGCCCTGCAGGTGACTCTGATGCAGGCTAAGGTCTCAGAGCCACTGGTGCAGAGAAAAGAGCACTGGGTTTTGCCTTGGGGGACTGGGGTTTGTGTCATCCTTTTACAATGTGACTCAGGAGCTGCAAATGAGCCTTCTTTATAGCCTGTTTCCTTATCTTCAAAATAAGACATATCATAGAAATTGCTGAGAAATCATAGGAAATAATATCTGTGAAAGTCTTTTCAGTAATAACGCCATTCATATTCATTCATTCAACAAATATTTTTTGAGCACCTGGTCTGCCAGATTCAAGCCACCATGCTGGGAGCACCTATTTGTTACCTTTTCAGAAAACACGGGGCTAAGACTGGTGCCAGCAGTTCAGCTGGAGGAGACAGGGTGCGTACCTATGGTCTATAATGCAGACAATCCTCCACTATGGTTCTTTAAATGTTAACCTGCAAACGTGGGGGTGGGGCTGCACCTGTGGGGTGAGGACAGGTACACATCCTGCTGGGGACCTGAGGTGCTACCCTAGCAAAAGGACTTGAACTTGACCAGGACCTATTCCAGGCCAGGCCCCTTGTTTACACGTTTTCCCCTTGGGATTTCGGTGTTATTGGTTCTGTACTGCAGAGCAGGAAAAGCGGCCCAGAGAGGGACGTCGCAAGGCTTGGAGCTGGTCAGGATGCCCAGGGCTGGGTATCATCGAGTCTGATGAAAGGGGTGCGTCAGTGGCCGGAAGGTGTCTGTGTGGAGCCAGGATGCCGGGAACTGAGCACCTCCCCAGGTGGCTTTCTCCTATACTTCCTACCTTCCTGCCAGCACTACAAGGTGAGAAACTATCCCCACTTATCTGACAAGGAACTGGAGGCTCAGGGAAGGAAGGGTGTGACTGCCTAGAAAGAGATGGAGGCTGGATTCAGGCCTCGGACAGCCTGACTCAGGGTCCCCCAGGGTCCACGGCCTGGGCTCCGCAGGCTCTTCCCCGGAGGGCCTCTAGGGGGAGAGGTCTCCTCTGCAGGGAGTCGGGGAGGACTTTAGGCAGGATCAGCCTTTCACCCCCACCTCCTGTGAGTGTCAATCTTTTAATCTTCATGAAAATGATTCTTCTATGCTATAATCCATCCTTACTTGTGTTACATAAAGGGTCTGAAAGTACTAGTTAAATGAGCCCTTCCTTCGTCCCTTCCCCTACTCCCCCTGCCCATCTTGGAGTAAAACTGAGGCTCCAGGTAGACAGGCTGAACTGACTGTCTCACACTTCCCACAACCCTTGGACACCTCCAGGCCCTGGGACGGCCCCGCTGGCAGGGCTTCCGGCCCCATGCTGACTCCCTGGCGGCCTTCGGGTCTTTGCTCAGGTCACACCTTGTCCAGGAAGCCCCCCACTAATAGGCCAACCTTCTCCCCACACACTCAATCTGTCTTACCCAGCTCTACTTTTTCCTTTTTTTCTACAATCTTCTTAATTATTACATTTCCTGTTTATCTTTCTCCCCATCTCATTCCACCCCCACTAGAGTTTAAGCTCTTTGTGTTCTTTACTGATACGTCTCAGGCATTTGGACCAGTGACTGACGTGCGGTAGCATCAGGTGGGATGTGGCTGCAGGGGCGCACTCAGGAGCGGCAGGAAGAGAACGGGCTTTGGCGCCACACTGAGGTTAGAGTGCCGGGCACAGGACGGACACACTGCAACCATGAGTGAAGGGGACGGAGGGAGGAGACTGACAGACAGACTGTCAACTCACAGCCACCTCTCATTCAGGCACAAGCTCAACCGCCCTGTCTCAGCGCCCTTCCCCGACCACACGGCGAAGGTGGAGGCCAAGCTCCTAGACCGATGCAGCTTAGAGACGGCCACCCGGTGAGTGGAGGTGGGGGCTTCAGCGAACGGCCACCTGGCTCTTCCCCTTGCACTGAATTATAAACATCATGATCAGTGACTTGGTAAAGACACAAAAGACCACATTTATACACTATAAAACTGAGAGGGAGGATATATCATGATATACAATTCCATAAGCATCTTAAATACCCAAATGCCGACACAGACAATCCACACAGGAAGAAGTTGGAAGTGCACCTGCACTGAAAGCTAATTTGTCAAACATCTTTAAGAATCCCAAACGCTGGGAACGTCGCAGGGAAGCGACACAGGCATGTCTGCCCTGCTTGGGATATGAACTAACTTTGGAACGCAGTGTGGCAATGTAAAGGGCTCTAAAAATGTTCTTGCCCTGTAACCCAATTAGCTCACCACTGAGAATTTTCTCTAAGAAACAAACAGCCATAAAGGGTCACGGCTTCATAATCTCTCATAGCAGGACATTAGAGACAAACATACAGAGAAGAGCCAAGAAGGTAACCACGGCCCCTGTTGGGGAGGCCGTGAACAAGGTAGCAGCTATGTAAGTCAGGTGGCGGCGGGGGTGTGTGTGCCCTGTGACGTTAAAGGAGCGAGCGAGCGTGGTGGGGGAGGCTGGCCGGCTGCCGCGAACAAAGGCCTGAGGGATGGACAGACCCCCGGACAGACAGATGGGGCCCCCGGGAGGGAACGTGCGCTGGGCTGGCTCTCGGGATTATGGCTGGGTTTTCTTTTTTGGCTTTCCTCGAGTTTTGTTTTATATTTTAAACACAAATGGAAAAGAAGATCTCAACCAGCTGGAATGTTGGGCTGAAACCAATCCGATGAAATGGAACAGAGAGAAATGAGAAGTTCTGTGTTTCATTTAAGAATGTATTTAAGAACACAGCGCCGAGGTGCGAAGGGGTGGGAAGAGCTGTTAGGATGGAAGAGGGAAGGAAAGGGAGCGGAGAAACACATTTTCTGAAGCCTGGAACTGGAGTGGTACTGGCTGTGGGCCTGGCTCAGAGGCCGGCCAGCAAGGCCACCGGGTCACTGTCTGGTGGACAAGGGGCCTGGGGCTGCGAATGTTTCCTCTCCCCTAGCAAACAGTGACGTCAGGAGTTGAATTGGGTGTGAATTCCCTGGCTTCAAAATCTAGGCTCGTTTTCTTAAAGCACAGTGAACTAAAGGGACAAGTATTGTTAGCCAAAAAGAGGGAGCAAGGACCACAAGCTCAATATGAGACCTTGAGCTTTGGTGACGACAAACTCAACATGAGACAATTCTGCCGCTGAAGATGCTAATTAAAGGCCAGGCTACAATGATAGAGACTTGCTGCCCAGGAGTAAGAGGTAACGGTCTCTCTGATCAGGCCCTTCCCGGAGCAGCGTCCAGTCCCAAACTCCAGCTTTTAGAGACGCAGCTGTAAAAGAGCAACCAGGGTAGTAAGAGTCTTAGGGTCAGGGGATTAAGACATACCAAATGCCTAGGTGCCCTACTCACATTATCTTCTATAGCTCTCGATGCAACCCTGTGAGGAAGTAATATATTCCTTCTTTTAAAATGAGAAAAATAAAGCTGAGAGGTTAAGAACTTGTTCAAAGTCACACATTAGTAAGTGGCCACAGCATTGAAACACAGAGCTGTCTAAATCCAGAGTCTCCATTCTCTCCTGGGCAGCGCCCCTCATGTGAGAAATGGTGGGAGAGAATTTGAGCTACTGGTTAGTCTGCGAAGGGACCTGAGTGTAGCCTTCAACTGTGCAAAGAGCTCTACGTAGAAGCATTCTACGTGACTTCAGGGGAGAGCATCTGAGTGACCTAAGAAGTCTCAGCGCTGTGAATTTTTAGCTCAACAAGAGAACATCTCAGTGATGGCAGGCGCTGGTGGGCTCTTAGGTGGGAAGATGAATCCCACACCCGGAGGTTACACAAGCATGGTGCGACACTTTCACGAACATTGCTCCCAGTGGGGAAGAGATCGGGGCAGAGGACCTGGAAGTTCGCATTTGACCCTTAACTTCCATGAGCCTATGAAGCTGCTTGGCAGAAACTGATCAACCCACTGAAAGAAGTAACAACAATATCTGTTGGCATGTGTGTTTGCAGATATAAGAGTAAAAATTCTATGCCCCTAGTAAGCACATTGGTCAAGAGAAAACTAAACATGGAAAATGAAATTGATTCTACTGGAAATGCTTATAGGTTAAGCTATTGTTTTCTGTTACCAAGAAACCAAACCCTGGAGAGATGTGCAGTCTCAGAAATAATCAGAGAAAATATAATGAGGTACTGGTTTTCACCTAAACTGGAAAAATAATTTAAGTCATGGTCACACCCATTATGTGCATCAACATTGTTAAATTTGTTATTCCTCTTGACCCAAATTTATTCCTCTTGACCCAAATAAAATGACCCCAAGAAAATGATAAAAGTATAAAAGAAAAAAAAATGCACACAAAATATATTTATCAACAACCTAAAAATTCCAGGAAGGAAAAAATGGGCCAGCTGAGTGGCAGAGGGTGGGGCTGAGGTCAGTGTACAGGGAACACCCATGAGTACTGGGTGCTGAGCAATGAGCACTGGGTGACTGGAGGGCCAAAGGCAGGTATGAAAGCCAAGGTCAGAGCAGGTCAGAGACAAGATAGGAGCACATTCAGGTGAAGACTGAATAGGCATGGAGAGAACGGAAGGGAGGGCTGGGGAGGAATGCTAACATTAACATTGGTGGCCATTTACCCACTCTCACTGGGACACTTTAATCACGTTCGCAGTCCCCCATAACTAGATGGCATTTTCTCTGTGTTGCAGGTGAAGAAGTCGGTGTTCCGAAAGGTAAAGGAACTCACCCTATGTGAGGCAGTGGGTGCTAGAGTTGGGAAATGGACTCGAATGCAATGACCTTCTAAATTCAAGCTCACTGTACCACCTGCGCTGGACCAAAGCACAGGACTTTCATGAACTGGCAGCTCTGAGGGTCAGTGCACAGCTGGACAGTTGTCTACCAGACTGTAGTGCGATGTCCATCCACCGGGCAGGTGTTAGAGTTGATGGCTGTGAGTTTCACGGAGCAACAGGAAACCACGTTAAATAGAAAGGGAAGGGCACAGACCTGCTGTATGCTATGATCACAGGCATGTCAAACATATCTGCGCCCTTGAGCAAAAGACTAGGAGACAGAGATCACAATGCTTGCAGCAGTGTGATTTGGAATGATTCCCCTACTTTCCCAAAAATTTCTACAAAGTGTTTTTTTCTTTATAATTACTAAAAAAAGGCATAATTTAGAAATACAGCCAAGAAACCCTTGGGCATATAACAGTCACTAACACACTTTCCTCAGCCAGAAAATAAAAACAAGCCACATTTTTGCATTTTGCCTGGCACAAAGGACGTGTCACCAGAGCTCTGGTGGCAGTGCCCAAACCTCACGAGTCCAGGCCCTGCCCAGTCAGTATTGACCGACCCGTCCTACACAGCTCACTGGCATCGAAGGAAAGGGATTGAAAGGAAGAACTGATGTGTAACCAGGAGGGGAAAATCATTGGTGCCTAGACTGCAGCCAGCTTCAGCATCATGTCCAACTAAACAGCATTTGGTGAGCATGGGAGAGTAACTCTAAACGAGGGGTTTGAGCAGATCCTCAGCTACTTAAGAGAAAATGTATTCTCAGTTTCAAATATCCTTAGGCACTTCAGAAGGAGCAGGTCTTTTTTAGTTCAGAAACACTCTTTTTTCTTCATTGAAGCAGGACTTCTACTAGACTGGTATTACCCAGAAGTGGTACTATTGTTAAAATACATGTTCCTGGCTCTGTCTCAGACCTACTGAATTGAGCTCTTTAAGCCAAAGCCCAGGAATCTGTATTTCAGATACATCAGCACATTTTTAAGATTGGACAGGTTTAGAAAATCTTCTTCTAACACAAATGAACTTGCACATATTTGAATGTAATGAAACTGTGAAGTCTCATAAATAGTACAATTATTCCTGGGGCCTCCAAATGGCCTCAGTTAATGAGAATGATTTCCATTGACTAATTTCTTAGGTTGGGTCTCTCCTTCATGTACCCTGAGATTACACAGCTAGGTTCTCAGCCCAGACCACAATATCCCATTCATCTTCCTGGGAAGATGTTGGGAACTGCCCTGCCTGGTATCAGAAGCTGTAACCTCCACCAAGGCTAAGGCTGAGGGAATGACCTTGGACCATAAGCTACCAAGGAGACAAAAGCTTATCTCCCTGGCAGGAGCACCGCTTCTGCTCCTTTTACTTCACCCTGCCTGGTCCCCAATGCTTGGTCGGTTAGCCAATGATGGGTAAGATTCCCCAAGGGGGGAACAACCTCAGACAGGCATGATCACATGGGAAGCCCCCAAGGAAGGACTTTGTGGGCTACAGCAAAAGGGGGTGATGGACCCCCACCCCTCAGCTTTGACAAAGCCTGAGTCCTCATTGTCTGTGAGAAAATCTCCTAATCTCTCGGCTGCCTTACTTTCCTTGCTCCGCCTAAGCCTGAAACAATGACAGAGGGTGGTGCAGCCCTGTGCCGGAAAGGGTGGGTTCCCCGGGTGATCAGGTCTAAGAAAGAATATGTAAAATCCTGTGAAACCTGCTTCGTTTAGAATGCTCTCAATTAAATGATAAGGGTCCAAGGAAGAAGTAAGTTTGTTCCTTGAAGTCTTTTACAGCTCTTTAGCTATCTGACCCTGACTCAAAATAGGCCCTTAGAGTTCCTTGTTATTTGATCCTTACTTCCTGGCAATGAGTAATGAGCTTTACCTGAGTTCCTGTGTAAACAAACCCAATAAAAGCCTGCTCAGGCAGGAGAATGAGGCACTCTCCCCCAGGGAGGGTGGCCGAGGCACTGCCCACTAGAGAGAGTGGCCGTTCTGTCCTTATTTCCCCACAGGACCTGGTTGTCTCTGTGTATGTTTTTCTCATGTTTCGACGAGCCATCCGAAGCGTTCCTCAGTCACTGCAGGCCAGTGGTCATGTCAGGAAGAGCAAAAAGGGCAGATTTTGCACAGACTTGAATTCTACCCCTGCGCCTATGCTGACAACTCTTGGGACCTTGGCCAAGAAGTTATTTAGCCTTTTCTGGGCCCTTGTCCTCATTTGTGTGGGTATAAGAATGGTGGCCTTGCCCTTGTGTAACAGGAATGGGGCACCAGGTACACAGCAGGTGTTGAAAAACCTCTCAGTCTAATTAGTGTGCAAAATTCCCCATCAGAATCAGCTCTTAGGTCCTCCCTTGTCACACCCACTTCTGACTTTACTCTGCCTTGTAAGCTAAGGATAACTAACAGACCTGTGGCTCTTCGAGACTTACAGAGCCCTTCCTCCAGGTGTTGCCTGGCTGGATTCTTCTCCACAACCCCGAGCTATGGACCACTGTTTCCAATTTAGAAGAAATGAGCCCCAGAGAGCCCAGGGAACCCTCCCAGAAGTGATAATGTTAGAATTTGAACTCAGATCCCAACATCTGTCACAACTCCATTTTTCCCCTAACATATGCCTTATACACTGCACATGTCAGAGCATTTTTTAAGTAGAGATTTTCCTGCCTCTGGGTGTCTGTATTTTTGCCATGCTCAGGGAGTAGGGATGAGGTCCATCCTTCATCCTAGTCTCTCCTGCCTTCCATCCTGCCCAGGCCCTCGCTGCCCCACACCACCACACCACTATAGGGAACACACCTCAACAATAAGAACTGACTGAGCACCAGTGTCACTGACCTTACTGACCTCATGAAATGGGCTAACCCATGTTTAACACTTAGAAAAGCCCTGGCACATTTTAAGTATCTGTTGTTGCAGCCACTGTCATCATTTAATCACCCACACAGCCCGTGCCACAGGCATTATTCTCCTCATTACACTGATAGGGACTCTGAGAAGTTAAGTGATTGGTCCAAGATCACACCGCTAGTTTGGACAAGAGCTGGGAAAATACCATAAAAGGAAATTCCCATCTACACATTTTATTAGTGAGCATATAGTATTTCACATTATGGAGAATCATTTAATTTACTAGGATAAAATTCCTCACAGAGGCAGCTGCCCCCCTGCCCTGCCCCCGTGACCCAGAGCTGTGGCTTACAGGCCACCAACGGTTTCATGGTCTAGAGGTAACCCATCAGAGAAACGAGAGGCCAGCGTCTTCCAGCCAATGCCTGAAGGCTGATAACCAGAAATTAAGAAAATAATGATTGCCAACATTTATTGAGCCATATATGTGTATGTGTGTGTGTGTGTGTGTATACACATATACATATATACATATCCATCCTTATGGCAACTCTGAAAGGTAGATATTATCTCCTTCTTACGGAACGGAAAATCTTAGGTTAAGCCCAGGGCAAGCAGGGCAGCAAGGCCTGAAACCCAGGTGCTCAGCCCCGCACCCTTGCTATTTCCAATATACCATGCTGACTTCACAGGCATTACGGAAAAGAAAGCGCAAATCAACAGGAAGATCACATGTGGTTTGCCAGGCTGCACACCAGGCACCTTTGAGGCTCAGTTACTGAATGAGATAAAAAATGGTGTAACTCGAAAGATCATCTGAGATACAAGATGAGAGGAACGAGCTGACAGCAGGTGGCCTGCCCCCAGCTTCCTGACGGTAACCCTGGGCCACATCTAACATCCCCGGCCCCCACCCACCCCTGCACAAAGATCGACTTGAGTTATCCGGGAAGCTGAATCTCCAATCGCCTTGAGTGAGAAGGGCGACTGGTCCTAGATCCGTCCCGTGAAGTAGGAGAAAGTGACCCGCTGCCGAGACAGCCTTTCACATCTGCAGTCGGCAACCACGTCCCATAGGAATTTTGCCTCCTTCCTGATTGTTCCACCCCTCAAAGGACACTGGCCACCTCCACTGTGCACTTAATACCCTTAAATAAATGAGGAAAATGATTGCCTATATCAAAGAATTAATGGAGCTTTATTGTAGAACAAAATAGAGGTACAGAGAGAGAAGTCCTTGAGTGGTAAAAATGTCAGTTCAAATTCTGGGCCAAGTGACAGGCGAGGCAGAGACACTCTACCCCCCGCCATAGCGATCACGCTTTCCCCGTCCCCAGAACGACACGGGTGCCAGGCTGCTGCCTGTGTCTCAGCAGATCCACCTGCATTCTTTGCAGTGGGAAGTCCAAGTTCAGAGCACGCCGCCGACCCGGGCGTCCTACGGCTCACGGCCCGTTCCCCACCATGCATGCTCGGTCTGAGCCAGACGGCACCCTCGCCCGCAAACCACACACCGTGCAAGGAAAACGAGACAGCTTTATGAAAAATCCAAAGTTTATTGCAAATTGTATTTTGCTTCCCTTCGTTCTTCATTTTTACAAGATTTATTGATATCCATGATTTTTTCACAGATGTACTTGTTGACTTTGGAGAGTCTCTGTGCAATTTCAGTTTCGTCCACAGTTTCTTGTGCTATTCTGTCATATAAACACTCTGGACAGGGAAGAGAAACAAGAAGGCCAGGGATTAATGGTCAGTGGAGTACAAATCGTTTTTTGGGGGGTGGGTAGAAAATGTGCCTCCCGACACACTTCCCAAGTACCAATTCACTTATCTGGCACGGTATTTTCAAATTTTCATCACAGAATGTACATAGAAAAGAATACGTATATACTGTAAGTTTACCCCTTCAAATAATGATAACACAGCCATGTGCCCACCATTCAGCTTAACAAGACACTGATCGTGGCTCTGGAGCCCCAGGCTGCCCCAGCCCCGCTCCACCCTCTCCTCACCCTCACTGGAAGTAACCACTCTCCTCAAGTTTTGCTTTTCTATCCCTTTTAATAACACAGATGCATACATCCTTAAATAATATAATTGTTTACTTTTCCCTGTAATTTTTTTTTTTACTTTTTTATAAGTGTGTCCATATTGTATATACATTTCTTTCTTTTTTTTGCTCAATATTACAGTTTTGAAATTTACCCATGTTCAAGTGTATAGCTGCATGCCATTCACTTTCACCGGCGGGCAGTGTTTTATTGTAAGTCTGTTCCACAATCTGCTGGTCCATTGTACTGTCAATGGACGCCTGGGTCACTGCCAGTGTTCTGTGATCACAAGCACCCGGGCGTATGTCCCCTGGGCACCTGGTGAGGCAATGCCCCAGCACTGGCCCTGGAGGGGTGCTGCTGATGTCAGGGTAGGTGCACGTTCGACTTCACGAGGTGGGGCCTAGAACCACTTCACAAAGTGGTCCTGCTGCCTGGCGTTCCCCAGAGCAAGGTCCTCAAGGACAGTGCTCGGCCTTATCAGGTAAGCAAGACTCTGACAACCTGCTTGGTGGGTGTGAAGTGGGGCCCCGTTGTGGCGACTGCTGATGAGGCTGAGGACAGTCGCTCGCACGGAGTCTGCCGCGTGCTGGGATGCGGGCCTGCCCGGAGCCGGAGCCCGGCTACAGCCTACTCCCTGGCCTGGGACCAGGGGCACATTGTTATCCCGATTCCTCACCCCACCAACGGGGATGACAAATCAAAGTGCATCTTTTTAAGGCTGCCTGGGGCATCTGAGGTAAACTTTCTGCAAGCCTTCTTAAAACTGAGAGGAATACTACACCTAAATGGGTCTTACGATTCTTTAATGTATATACAACGGTTCACTCCCAGCACCCAGAATAGTGCATGGAAGAGGGCAAGTTAAATAAATATCTGTTAAATGAATGAATCCATTAACGTTTTTCCAGCAAAACCTGAGGGGACATAAACATCCTAGACTTAAGAGGGTCGGGAATGCACCATGAGGGTTTGTCTTCACCGGCAAGACTTTTAACTTCCTGGAACCTAAGCTTCCTCACCTGTGAAACAGGAATGACAACCCAGTCTTAAGGAATTGCTACAGAGGATGAACAAAATCCGGTGTACCAGGCCAGCCCGTGGCAGGTAATCGTCCGACAGAGGCAGAACGTCAGCGCTAGAGGGGATCTCAGCGACTGACTTGAGCTAACCCGCACTTACATGCGAGGAGCCTGAGGCCTGGACAGAGGGAGGGGGTATGGGCAGAATCCACTGCGGCCTCCCCCCACCTCTGAACCTTTCCCTGGGCATGTGGCCAGCCTGCCTCCTGGGGCCATTCCTGCTGCAAGGGTGCACGCTACAGGCGTTCTTTCTCCAAGGCACCCACCCTCTCCTCCCCACCGAGAGGGCTTTTGCACAGAGAAGCCTTGAAAGCCTTTATTGACTCCACTACTTCCTGACCACTCCCAAGCCCCACTAATCTTCACTTGTCTTGGCCTTTCCTTAGGGACCCAGACAAGAAGGGAGGGGCTCTGTCTATCCCCAGTCACTCTGCTTTCATCCACCAGCTTTATCCACCTCCTCATTCCAGACTGTCCCACAAGTCAGGGCCTTTGCTCTTCTCTTCTCAGATTACCCTGGCCCCATCCTCCACCTGCCTGACTCCTAGTCATTCTTCCCCACACCGCCTTCTTGGAATCTACTGGACTGAGTTAGGAGACGCCACTCTGCTTACAGCTCTGTGCTCGCACACTTGCCCGGCTCTTTCTCTGTCAAAGCACTCGTCAGAGTCTAATAAAACTGCAATCACGCTGTCTTCCCTACAGAATGGAACACTTGGGCACCCCCCCACCCCCTCTAGCCCAGGGCAAGAAGAAGGTGGACACTCACAGTGACCTTGCTCAAACCCGAAGCACACGAGGGAGACACCTGTCCTGAGACCTGTTCTGAAGTTCAGGTGTCTGGCTCTAAACCTAGCGGCTGTGCCACTGCTCCTGGGAACCTCCTTGGGTCTCAGTTTCATGAGCTAGGAAAGCAGGATGTCAAACCAGATACCCTAGGGACCTTCCTCCAGCTCTGAGTCCCCGGAAGGTAGTGATGTGGTAAAGAGGCCGAGGAGAGGGACAGGGGAGGGAGGGGAGTGGGTGCATGGCCCCCAGAGCCCCTGGTGTGAGTTGGAGAAGACGTGGGAAGAGAAAGCAGCGTGTGGAGGGCGGTTTCCAGAGAGGCCTCCCCGGCACTCCAGTCACTCCCCTCCCGGGGTGAGGGCGCCGAGCGGCGCCTCGGGGTGATGAAGAGGCTTTCGGGACACTCTAGATATCAATCATCTGCAGCTGCCAGGAATGTCTCCCTCTGCAAGGGAGCATTTGAGATTACTGCTTAATTAACAAGGTTTATAATGGCGCTAATGTGTCCTATTAAAAAAAGTTATTAAAATTAACCAGAACTCAACGCTGGGGCTCATTTGGAAAACTCAGACACGCTGCAGAAGGTCATCTGACCTTTAATAAGGTTTAGCTGTCATTCTGGAGCCCGACGCCAAAGCGAGCCTGTCCGCCAGCCCTCCTGCGTTCCCTCCTCCAGCAGCGTCCATGTTCACCCACCCCCCTGCTAGCCGGTAAGCTGCGCTTTATAATCAGAGAATAGAAAATTCTCACCAGCCCTGCGAGCATCAAGGCTTCTGCCATTTGTACACGGCAAATGTGGCTGAATGTGATAAAATCATACAAAATAAATACAAACAGTCTCAACCCAGCAGACGGCTTGCATGGGAAAAGCCAGTCAAACGCAATCTGGGAGAGCTCAAATAATGAAGCCCCAAAAGGGGGTTTCTGGGGGGTGGGAGACAGACTTCAAGCCAGTGTGGCTGTAGTGAATAAGTAAATAAACACTGCACGACAGGGGACCTCTGGAGACCAGGGGCGCCTGCCAGCTCACTTCCGCTGGCTCTGATCTTGCCAGTTGTAAGGCCTTGGGCAAGTCAGTTTCCTTCTCCTTCACTTGCATGGCAGCCAAGCACATGTGTGCTCAAAGGCTGCAGCTGGACTGGGCCTCCAGGGAGGCAAAGACGCAGTGAGAAGAGAACAGAGGCACAAGGCACTCGGGGCTAAGAGGGCAGGGGAGGCTTTCTGAAGGGAGGTTCTCAAGGCAGCCGGATCAGGAAGGACCTGGAAGAAGGCCTCTGTGGTTCATGCCCCAGAAAGGAATGGGACGGGCAGTGAGAGACAAGGTCAGAGGGGTCACCAGAGGCCAGGTCACCAGACACCAGCCAGCGCGGGAAGCGTGGGTTTCACCCCAGGGCCATGGGCACACTAAGGGCAATGGGGACCATGGGCCACGAACTCAGCTGAGGAAAGCTTTGCAGAGAAGAGGGCTGGAGACAGAGCAGAGGGCAGTGGAAGAGGAGCCCACTGGTGGACAGGAGGCCAGGCGGGCAGGAGGAAATCCAGAGTGTGCAGCACGGGCTTCTCAGTGAAGGAGGAGTAGTCATGTCCCACAGTGACGGGCAGGAGGTGAGACGGGCCCTGGATATAGGGAGGTGAGAACAGATTAAGTGGAGGGCTGGGCAGTTACCTGTGAACAGAGGCGATGAGTGTGGGTGACTTTTGCAAGAAACCCAGAGGTGAAAAGGAAAAGAGAGACACGGCAGCAGCTGGGGGGTGGCGGTGGCCTCTAGTGGCTTTGTTTTTTAAGGAATGAGTAGTCAGAGCACATTTCAGTGAGGCCGGGAAGGAACAGGAGAACAGGAATGTAACTGGAGGAACAAGGTCCTCGGGAAGGCGGGTGGGTGGGGATCCCGAGGAAAAGAACAGCCAGCCCCAAAGGAGTACACTCCTTTGGAGGCACGAGGCAGAAGAACGGGGGACACAGTTAGGTCTGTGGATGTGGGGGTTCAAAGCTGTGGGAGTTCCATTTCTTTCCCTGGGTGAAGGAAGAGACAAGGCCATCTTTTGAGAGAGGCGTGGACGGCTGTGTTTGAGGCAAGTAGAGAAGGCTTGAAAAGAGCTTGGAAAGTGGCGGGGCGGACCAGTGAGGGGAACCTCGAGGAGCTTGAAGGCTTGAAGACAGTGAATCTGCAATGGCCCCAAGCCACAAAGCTGAGGTATTTTCTTCCAGATTGTTCTGTAGCCCTGGGCACTAGGTTAGCCTCATAGAACATCATCTGCATGGGGTTTGCAGAACAGTAAAGATGCCTATTTGGTCCACTGGGAAGCCAGGACTGGGAGTGTGGTGGGGACACCAGGCATCTACTGGGTGCTGACGCTACACTGGGCTTGGGGAAACGAAACCATGACACGACCCAGGGTAAGATCAAAGTTAAACTAGTGCAGAGCCGGGGCTCAACACCAGGCGCTGGACACCTGGTTCCACTTCCTATTTTCCATCACACTGCACTGGGAGCTGACAGGGGAGGGCCTGGAAGCTGAAAAGCACTGAACAACCATGAACTTCAGTGCTGTGACCACCCTGCGGTCACACTGGCTCCACAGAGTCAGCTCACCTGTCAAAAAGGTCGATAACTTCTTTTCACACCTCGAACAACCATTGGCAAACCATAATCTGAGACAGCCCTCTCAACTGTTTTAAGAGGCGAGTGTTCAGCTGAGGAAACTGAGATACAAAGGGAAAGAGATTTACAAAAAATCACACCAAGGGTCTGTCGGGGGATCAGCATGCGGGCAGGTCTCAGAGTCACTCGTTCAGCCCTTGTTTGCTGAGCTCCTCCTGTGACCAGGCCCGGTGCGAGGCCACGAGGACGTGCAGATGAATCCCACTGGGCCAGACTGGCCCCCGAGGCAGACACACTGCAGATGACTCACACCACGTGGCAGTGGAAGGGCAGCCGGTCACTCGAGGGCACCTGGGTCCTGCTGAGTCACAGTCCGACTTGTATCACGGAGTCAGAGGTCAGCCACCTACCAGGCGGGCCAGGGCTGCCCCCCCACCCCGGAGAGCCTTTATCTCAGGGTGACCTCCCAAATTAAGCTCTACCAGTTCAGACAGCAGACAAACTAAAGGTTACCTCTGACTGTCTAAAAATAAGTAGCTGCCTAAATCAATTAACCATGAGTCAGCCAGGCAAGGGAGGCAGCTTGCTACAGTGGCACAAGCCCCAGACCAGCATCTAGGGTGTGGGTTAGAATCCAGGCTCTAAAACCTTGTAGCTGTGGCCTCAGGCTGGTCAGCTAATCTGTCTGTGTCCTGCCACCTTGACCTCCAAAATACACCCAGATCTGAACCCCCTTCTCCCTCTCACTGCTATAATCTTGGTCCACGGTACCACCATCTCTCCCCAAAGCCACTGCACCAACCTCCTAACTGATCTCCCATTTGGCCACTGCCTGATGGGAAGACCTCCACTGCCTTTCTCCTGCAAGTGGAGAAAATGCAGGCTGCTTTCTGCGTCCCGCACGGCCCTCCCAGACTGGCTCTCGCCCACCGCCCTGACCTCACTCCCCCCTCACTCATGACTGCAGTCGCTGGGCTTCTGCATCCCTTCAGGGTGCCTTTGTACCTGCTGTCTGTCCCACCTGCTCAGCGACCTTCAGGCCTTCCCGGGGCTGCCTCCTCCACACCCAGCTCCCATGCACCTCCTCAAACGGGCCTTCGCCCACCTGCCCCGCTGACACGGGCCTCTGCGTCCTTCCATGTCACAGGATGATCTCCACAGCCCTCATCAGTACCTGAAATCACCTGACTTGTTCCTGGACATATTTGTCATTGGTCCCAAAACCTGGCACAGGGCCTGCTCAAAATCCATGTTGTGACTAATTGTGCCTTACTTCCTTCATCAAAACTGGACACTTAGAGACGGGCGGCTAGGAACACAGCTTCTGCAGCCGGCCTTTCTGGCTGGGACCCCGGCTCTACCCCTACAAGCTATACGATCTGGGCAAGTCACTTAATATCTCTGTGTCTCTGTTTCCTCATCTGTAAAATAGGAGACTCCTACTATGGGCTACTATTATGAGAATTAAATGAGTTAACACACGTAAAAGTATTTTTAAAACAGAACCATAAGAACAAAGCCCAGAACCTGAAACATAGTGAGTGCTCAGAAAACTCAGCAAGTACCACAGCATCCTCTCTGCTCCTGGGTACTACCTGCCCACCTCTGCGCATTGAACTATCGGTACAGTAACTAGCTGTTCTCGTGCTCACCTTCCCCATGAGACTGGGAGCTCCCTACAGATGGAAGCTGTGCCTTATCCCTCTTTGTGTCCTCAATACCCAGTAGAGGGCCTGGCAAAGGATACGAGCTCAGTGACTGAAGGGAGAGAGGGTGGGAGAGACAAAAAAAGAGGGAAGACGGGAGAGAGGGAGGGAGGGAGGGAGAAAGGAAGGAAGAAAGGAAGGAGGAAGGAAGGAAGGAAAAGAAAATCAAAGCGTCTAGGATGTAGCTATGTCTTTAGGGAGACGAATGATACCATGTCTCTTTGCCTCCCCCCAGCCTCCCCCAAACACCAGAACGGATACTGAGAACAGTGCCCCTCAGCAAGTCTTTGTCTTGTTAACTGCTGCGGGCAGGATGCTGGGGCTCCACAAACTGCGTCACCCCAACTTGACCTCTGCTCTCTCTGGACACAGCAGCGCTCCTTCCCCATCCCCATGCCTTTGTTCCGGGTGCTTCTGCCTCCGGAGGAATCTCTCTTTACACACGTGTATCTCCATGTCTGATGCATCCTTCAAGGCCCAATTCAGTGACCCCTTTGCCAGGAATCCTTCCCCGATTTTCCAGCTAGGGGTCTCCTCCCCTGAGAACTAACTCCCTTGACACAATGTCCCTCTCCCATGCTAGCTCCCTGCACTGTCTTATGTCCACAGCTCATTGTCTCTGTTAAAGGTGAGCTGTCCCTGTGCCCACCCCGGAGCCTGGGGTAAACAGGCCTCAGTAGGGTTTGCTGAGCTGAACTGTGCCTGATGCATCCTTCCACGGTGCATCTGACCAGGCTGCAGTGACCTACCTCTGACGATGCTTAGTTTGTGAGGCGAGAGGGGTGGCTTGGGGACGGCGTCTTTCTTTTTTTTTGTGGCAACTCCTGTGACACTTCTGTTCTTCAGAACATCTGTCCCCCAGATCATGACTGCCAAGTTCTTTGTGTACTTGGAATCTCCTTGGGTTACTTGTAGCTGGTGCCACTTCTCCTCATCAACCCAAATCCCGCTTCCCAGATGGACCTGAAAGGGGTAAGGATGCGGGCACCTGTTTAGTTGGACAGGATGGCAGCTAGAAACCCTTCTTGTCCTTTAAAAGACACACCTGCATAACTATATGAGATTCTTCCCATAAATGCTGAGTCAACTTTCTTTAAGGGAAATAATAACACTCATTTACTGAAAGCCAGGTCTTATTCTAGTGCTTTATACCCACTTCCTCAAATCTCCCTGGCAACCCTGGAGGAAGGTGTTGGGACACTATTTCCATTTCAGATGGAAAAACCAGGCTGAGAAAGGGGAAGCAACTTGTCAGAAGTCACTCAGCTATGAAGTGGCAGACCCTGAACTCTACACTACACTCATGTCGTCACAGGCCGCTCAGAGCCTGACCAAATGGCAGGAGCACATCTGTGTGAGTCCCTTCTCTGCAACACTTCAGAGAGACCTCTCTGCTTGTCATGCAAACACCCTGGGATGCATACCCTCCTAGTACAGTGGCTCTCTACATGGTTGCACACAGGGTCACCTGGCTGGCTATAAAAACGCCTGGTGCCAGGACCCCGCTCCCTGGGAGTCTCATCTGTTCCATCTGGGTGGGGCCAGGCACCAGGATGGTTGAAAGCTCCCTAGTGGATCCCAGTGCACAGCCAAGTTGAAAACCCTGCCAGTTGGGGCGGGAGGACAGCTGGCCAGGCTCTGCCACTAACTGGAACATATTTGTGCAGGTCCTCTCCCATCTCTGGCTTCAGTTTTCTGTGAATTTGAACTGGAAGAGTTAGATTTCATTTTTAACTTCCCTCTGGCTCAGAACACCAAGGATTCTAAATTAAATGCAACCACAGTGTCCCGGTCCGATTCTGGGCACAGAGAACAGACACGGTCTTAGGCTTCCGGCTGAGGCAGCACTCAAAGTCTCGGTGCAGGGTCAGTAAGTGCTGGAGGCCCAGCATGCTCAAGCAGGGAGCTACAAGCTCCGAAATGTTTTCTCCTTCCTGGCTCTTTCGACAACTCGGAAAACATATGCTAACATTAATCATCAAAAAATAGAGTTTGACTCTGACATTGTCACTTACATCGTGTTTCTGCTGAGTGTATGGAGGGCGAAAAGGCCTCCGTGGGGGTGGAGGCGAGACAGCTGCTAATAAGCTAAACTTTCTAAGAGGAATGGAAAGGCTCTGCCAAAGGTCCTTGTCTTCAGAAAGACCCGAGGCCGTCAGCACGGCGGGCCAGGAGGTGTCTCAGGAGAAGTTCTGGTCTGACAGACACACATACACACGCCCAGTGTTCAAAGATGATTAAAGACCTTTCTACTGAAGCTTGGCTTGGAAAGGAAGGTGGGCACTACGCAGTGAGCAGACAGGTCAGCCAACAACACTTCTTCCTTTACCAATTACTGAGGTTTTTCAACCATTAAAAAAAAAACACAAAAGGAACACACTCGCCCATGGCTGTCAGTAAGTAAACAATCCACCTGCCACCTCTGACTTCTTTTTGCTCAAAGATGCTCAGACCCCTGCAGGCCTGCTATCAGATAACCAGACCTGCCGGCCTCCCTGCACCTGTGTGGCGAACGGCAGGACTGCAGACCTGTTCGTACGGCTCAGGAAGATGCGCAGCCCTGGAGTGAGATGTGCTGCCTGGGCAACACCAGCCCAAGGTCAAGTCTGGCCTTTTCTCTGCAGTCTAAGCTGCAGGTGGGCAGTCTGTGTGCCAGATCAGGCATGCTGAGGACAAGTGCCCTGCTGCTCCCTGCTCCCCTGGTGATATACGCTGCAGCTACCCACACAAGCCTCCAGAGACGGGGGGTAAACAAGGGATGTGAACCAGATTAAATTCAGAATCAGAAAACTGTAGCGATGGAAGATACCTTCGGTTTTTCAAAGGTCTCTGTTCTGTTCTACCCCAGGCTTTGCTTTCCTATAATTTAAAAAGTTGTTGTTAAAACAAAGATGAGTCATTTTAGCCAAAGTTCTACCAGAGAAGGGGGGCACTAATATTTTTTGAGCACCTATAATGAATCAGGTATTGTAGCTTCAGTTTACTTATCCTCATAATGCACTTGAGAGACAAAGATAGGTAAAATTTGTTCCCATTTCACAGGCATGGACAGAGATTCAGGGACTAAATGATTTTTCCTAAGACATACTATCACTAAAATTTGGAATCAAGGTTCCAACCCAAATCTGGATGCCCGAGAAACCCATGCCCTCCCACCTTCCTGCTGCGGCCAGTGTCATGGCAGATCCATCTGTGTCCAGGCAGTTTTCCTTTGTACCTGCCGGGTCACCTCCCTGGCCAGCACTGGGGCAGTTCACCCCTGTGACTGCCCCAGGAAACCCCAGGAAAAAAGCCACATGCTAGTTTTCCTGCCTCCGGACCCCGCGGCCTCTGACCCACCCTGTGAAGTGCCAGGCTGATTTCCTTGAAACACGGCCCCCCTTCTTTGACTGGATGAACCCAGTGGTCTGTGAAAAAGACACAGAGTTTCATGACAACCGCTGGAATCCTGAACAGCTCCCTATTTCCTGTCACATCAAATCCCACCTCCTCCGCTGGCTTGAAAGGCCCTTGAGAATCCTGTTTCCAACCAGCCGACTAACTTTCCTTTCTCTAGTATGTCCACCACTCCAGGAAGCTCCTGAATGCTTTCATTCCTGGGTGTGAATCCTGGCTCTTCTACTTCACTGGTTGAGCATCCTGGGCAAGTCACTCCCCCTCTCTGAGCCTTCCTTTTCTCAGCTGTATAATTGGCCGAACACCACCTGATCTGTGGAGGTGTTTTAAGAATTCAATGAGATAGCTTGAGTAGAACATCAGGACAGCACACTTCCAATAACTATTACTTCCTTTGCCGTCTTTCCCCGCCCATGTCTCTCCTCTTGCCTCTCCCCTGTCCAGGAATGAATGAAGGGAGTATGTCTCCTTCAACCTGCTGACCCTACCAGCCCCAGTCCAAAGTCCAGAAAACACTCCTAACAACTCCAGGGCTAAGTTCTATCCCCTCCAAGCTTCTAGCTTAACAAAACCCTTTACCTAAACCAGGCCTTCAAGGTTTGTGTCCTTGGGGAGGGGTCAAGGCTTTGCCTCTCCCGTCCCCTACAAAGTGATCAGGACTAGTCTGGACACGAAGTAAGAAAGCAATGGTATATTTAATATGCTCTAAGGGCACTGGCTTTCAGTTCTGATGAGCTGCTGTGTCTTGGAGAAGAAAATCTTTTCTGCCATTCTCTCAAGTACAAGGCCAACTTTACAGCACAGAAAGCATCCTAGGGAAGACAAATCACAGGTATAGGCTGGGCATTTGGGGCAAGGGCCCCCGAGGCCAGCAAAGCTCAGGGTCACCTAAAGCAATGCCCAGTCTGCAGGGGAGCCGCAGAATAGACTGGGAAGAGCACTGGCCTAGGGACCAAAATGCTTGGCTTCCGGTTCCTGCCTGCTTGCCTCTAACCTGCTGTACAACTGCAGACAAGTCTCTTCTCTGGATGTGTTTCCCCGTGCGTGCTATGTATAAATTAGACTATTTAAACTTTATTGGTCTTTGTGGCTTTATGAGTCAATGAGTTTTTGAAATAAAATATGTTAGAAAAAGGAAAGCAATACGCTTCATCAAAATCAGAAAGTAACTTTTGTGGCAAGCCCTATTCACATAAAACGCAATTCGCTTTTGGACCAAGATGTGTCAAGAGAGGTTATTAAAAACATGACATCTGGTAGGATAGGGCTTGATCAAAAAATGTCTTTGTAAAATGTTTTGTAGGACAAAAGTAGTTTCCTACCAGGAAACAGACCCCATTCCAATGCCACAGGCTTTGCAGAGATTAGGGCTTTTGCTGTTGCAGGCAAGAGAGGGAAGAGTCAGAAATGACAGCCGAGCCGAGAACAATGAGGGCCACTTGTGGGACAGGGGGACGCTGCCCCGGGAAGCTGCCATCCATTTCCAGTAAGTTCTCTTCCTTTGCTCTCCCTTAGCACTTTTCCCTGCCTGACTACAAATTAGTTGCAAAGAAAAGTCAGGTTAGTAATACATCGGCAACAACCAAAGAAAAAACAAAATTGGCATTCTGCAGATTTGATGTGCAAGTGATGTGTGAAAAAATTAAATGAGATTTAAGAGATCCATTTTTTTTTGGAGGGAAAGCGACACCTTTGCAGAAGAAGCCCCTATAATTCTCAGAAATTGTCCAGTTTTCAAAGCAAGACATAGATTTCTCTTGGAAGCTACTTTAGGAAAATGCCTCTAGTCATTCCACCATGTGATCAAGATGAAAAAGAAATCAAGGAAGAAAGAATAGTCCTTTGTTTAATTCACCTTTAGTTGGGAAGGGTTTACCAAACATAATGGAGTCACTAATGTCCTAAGGGAGCATCGGCCACTTCCAGACGGGGGAGCTGAGGCCTAGAGAAGGGAGGAACCTGCCCTCGGCTGCACAAATAGGTCAGAGACGGAGCTATGCTGAGACGTCAGGCTCCAGGCTTCCTGCTGCCCCTCTGTCATGCTACCTCTCCCCTGCAAAGCAGACTTTTAAAGGCTATCAGCTGAAAGAGGGCAACACAGAAAGGGCCTATGGCCTGGCCCATTGGTTCTGCCTCTGCAGGGGAAGAGCGCCCGGCGGGAGATGAGGGAATGGCAGCATACCCAAGAGAGCCCTGAAGACCAACAGGCTTCATTTCCTCGGCTTGACAATGTTTGCTCTGGCTCACTCTGGCCAGTTCCAGGGATATCTCTGGACGAACCCAAATACAACAACCTTTTCTTTCTCATCAACCCACTGGGGAACAAAAGTGGATAAAGAGAGACCTTCTGAAGCATTAGGCAAGAAAAATGCCCTGACTCAGATGATTCTTTGGGGAGAAGGGGGGGGGATGTCTGGAATGCACACTATGGTGGCCAGGAATAGAACACTAACACTGAACTTGAGCAGTGCCTAGACCAAGCGCTCCAGCATACTGCTTCCAAGACGAAGCATCTGGAGGGTGGGACAGTCTTCTTCCGGCCCTGCTGCTATCTCATCATGTGACTTTGAGACTTCCAAAGGCTATTCCATTGCTTTTAATTACTAATAGTGCTTGGGTTTTCTTTCATGATGCTCCCCGTCGACCCCCAACAAGAGTCTAAAAGAAAAGCTGAGGAGTTAATACGTAGCCCTGGAACTGTGGGCCAACCACCGCTGCACATTCAGCTTGAATGTGCCCGTGGGACAAGGAGCAAGTCTCATTGCCCGCTGCTTCCCTGGCACGTAGCACAGGGCTTAGAACACACAGATAACTCACACGTGGTGAGCGGGTACGCACTGAGTTGCTATCTGTAATCAGCTCCTCTGTCACTCACCTTAGAAGTTTTATGCATCTGCTTTCAGATGGGTAAGGCAGTTTTTATTAAAACATCATTTTTTAAATTTTTCTCAGTAATAAACTATTTTTAAATGTCAGTTGAGTTTTACAGTTGTTTTGGCCCAATAGTAAAAAAAAAAAAAGAGAGAGACAAAGAAAAAGTCCCAGTAAAGGTCCACTAGTTACAACACACGGATTCCGGAAATAGTCGCCTAGGGCCGGGCCAGGAGGCCGCCCCGTCAAGCTGCGTCTCGGAAGCCCCACCATACTCTGCATCTTTACTCTGACTAAAAACACTTGCAGGGAATCGACATTAAGCTTGAAACACTACCTTGCCATTGTCTAGGATATACTTGTCCATGACAGGTGCAGGAGCAGGGTAATAGGACGACGTATTTGCTTCCTCACTGAAAGTGCTCCGCAACTCCGGCTCGGGCTCGAGACATTCTGACTTTACTTTTTCCAAGTCAATGGCGGGACCTAGGCAGTTAAGAAAAGAGATCTGTCTAGAACTCCAAGGAAAATAAAATGCAAATATTTTAAACTATGCATCTATCAATACATAGTGGCACAAAAATTATATATATATATATATATATATATACTGACTTATTTGTGTCCATTGGATTACACTTAACCCCAGGCCTGGAAATAAGGTGAAGTGTGAATGTCACAAGCAAAAAGTGGGAAAACCGGAAGACAAGAATGGACGAGACTCTAAGTATGAACGAGAAGCGCTCTTCTAGGGTGTCACTGTCTGAATGGAAATGCTGGGGACTCAGCTTCCTCCTGCACAGGAAAGAGGTCCTGTGAAGGCTGGGCGGAGAAGACATGCGATTACTGTGATATGCAAATTGTGTATTTGCCACCCCGCCCCGCTTCAGCCTACAGTGGAACGAACAGACCACAACAGATAAACAGAGGTTAAGGAAAATGCCAAAATGCAAAGGCCTCCCATTTCCCAAGACCTAGTATCTAGACAGAAGCATTTCAACCAAGAAATTACAGCACAATACAGACTAGGCCTCTGATTGCCTGATCCAGCAGCTACCTTGATTCTTATTTTAATGCAATCAACACAAATTATGTGCAGATTAAACAGTGAAAGAAAGCTAGATAAATGGTGGTGGTTTCTATGGGGGATAATTTTTCCTCCATTAGTTTGTAAAAATGATGGACTATTTTTTAAATCGCCTATTGTGTCTTGATTACCAAAGGGCAGAGAAACAGGAGGAAAATGAGTAAATAAGGCCAAATGAGTTGATTAACTTTTGCAGGAGAGCAACTCCGAAAGCTGACAGAGAGCTGAGCATCCTGGAAATTCACCCTATGCAAAAATTTCAGGAGCGGACTGGGGTCAGAGATTAGCTACTTCCACAGCAAGTCCCATGCTGTGCATATAACTTCAGTAACAGATGATTTCATGGTCCAACCTCATCTTACCCTAACCAGGGGGACAGCTTGGTACAGAGCTCTTTATATACTAAAGACCTGACCAACAATCTGGTGGTGGTTCCAAGTTCAATCGCCACATCCTAGACTTTGGCTGGTGGTAGGAAGGCACTGGTAATTTTATCACCAACATTCCTCACGACAGGGCTTCCCATAATAAGAATTCATTCCTGAATTGCGGGCAGCTGCCATCCGCAAGACAGAATTCTGTAGTCTCCACGATTTAAGCGTGAGCCATGCACAAAGCTCAATGTAAGATGGCTGGGAAGAACAAAGCATGGCTCATCTTGATAGAATTTAGACCCCATTTCTGTCTCTGCCGTCTTAATTGTGCACCCCCAGGTGAGTGAATTGTATATGCAGACAGAAGCTGGCAGAGGGAAGGGCTGGCAGCATCCTAATAGTTCTGGTAGCATCTCCCAACGGTGGACTCCCTATTCAAGGGCTGGGCCTCTGTCTTATTCTTTTCTTTGCCCCCAACACCTGGCACTGAGTAGGTGCTCTCTGAATGTTTGCTAAATGGATAAAAGAATGAATGAATGATTCCAACGTTTCAGAAGCAGATGCCAAAGTTTGTCCCCTCTCTGGGAGAGATCTCAGGTTGAGTTGCTGTTTGTTCTTTTCTTAGAGCAAGGAAGAAGTAATTGCTTCCGTTTCCCCTAAAAGGCATGGCTGAGTTGGCATCTTAGGTCTCTTCCTGCTTTGACATTCAGCAACAGGAAAAGAAATAGGCTGAGGGGGAGGTCCACACAGCCGCTGACTCACAGGTCATCTTTGGCAAGATCACATCCTTTCCCTAAAGTCACCTTTTCCTTCTATGAGAGGAAGATGTGGGACAAGAGAACGAATCCAGTTCAGTTCTGCCTTCAGCCTGGTTTTCTCCCATCTGTCTCCACCACGACTGCCGACTGCCGTGCTGTGCTGTCCCAGGCCTCTGCACCTCTGGCTATATTTCTGTCTCAGCCTTGAATGCCACCTTACCTGCCTACCAAGCCCCTGGCCAGACTTCAGAGTGAAGCTTAGATGCCTCCTTTGTGAGACCTCTCACTCTTATTACTGCCAGGTGGGAGGTCTTTGCATTACAAATACTCACAGCTAATTATGTTTGCAGTCACTGGCCAACCCATTGTCCAGGTCAGACTGTGAAGCTCTTCAAGACAAAGGTGTTTGTCTCTTTGCAATTTAGGCGCCTAGGACTGCAGGCTATCAGCAAATTCTTCATGACATGAAAACAGGGAGAGAGTTGTGGGGGAGGAAAGGGCTCAAGTGGGCCAGGGCAAAGATTCCAAAATAAAGCTTGCTGCTGAGGTGAGGGACTTGGGGGTGGAAGTAGGGACGGGTGGGACGCTGTTCTCAAATGTCTGTAACCTCTTCTGTAACCCACGAAGTAGAAATTAGGTTGTTAGGTGGGAATTGGAACCCTGGAGCCAGGAGAATGGACAACTCAGATGGCTGTGGAGGGACATCCATGGGGCATCAGGAGGAGTGAATTCCACCTGCCGAGGGCCCCTCCCCATAGTCAGGCTCCACTCTCAGTGGCCTTCCCAACTCTCCGTGTGCACGCGCACTTGCGCGCGCGCATACACACACACACACACACACACACACACACACACACCCCTTTTCTTCTTGCTTCCCAGTCTTAGCTTGTGCCATTCCCTCTGTCTGGATCATTCCACCCCCAATAATTTCCCCTTCTCCAAACTCCACCAGGGATTCAAGGCCTGACTCAACTACTACCTCTTCCATGAGGCTGCCCCATCCCTTCAAATAGAGATAAGTCAATCTCTCCACCCCTGGGGCTTGGATTTTGGAGTCGGAATGACTGGAGTTTAAATTCTGGATTTGCCCCCTACTGCTAAGGCGAGTTGTGAGCTTCCTCAGGTAGCCAAGCTTTATCCTCCCCGTGATAATCAGATGCACCCATTTGTTTCTGTGCCCGTCTCCCTGGCTAGACTGCTAGGCCCGAGGGTAGGCAGGGACTCTGTCTTTTTCTGTCCAAGTCCAGGGCTGAGCACAGAGCCCAGTTCAAATTCTATCCTCAACAGGTATTTTACACACGAATAATTAACCTCTTTGACCCTGTTGCCCCACCTGGAAGAAGGGATGACAACACCAACTTGTCAAGACTGAAGATTAAATGACTTAACCGAAAATATGAAATGATTAATCCAGAATCAGGCAGAGTGGCTGCTTTGTAAACCGTGGCTCAGCCCCCACCTGCCCCCAGCACACGCATTATACTTGAGGGCTCTAGTTAGGCCAGTGCCCCACTGCAGCTGCTGTGAGCCAGGGGCCTGCTGGTCTTTTGCCCTGAGTGCCCTGCACAAGGTCCAGCTCAGAGCAGGTCCTTATGCTCCCGGCAAACCCGCGCTCCCCTGTGCTCACACTGGTCTCCCCAGGGGCTGGAGAAGTTCTGTCAAATATTGAGGCTATTGTACTGGGATCTTCTGGCTCGGAAGGAAAACTTCTTCCTAACACTCTTGCTCAGTACAGTTTAGCACAAGTGTTAGCACTGCTCTCTGTACCTGCCTCCTTCTCTGGCATTGTACAGAAGGTGCCTGGAGCCTCAGCTCCAGCAAGGAGGGGGGCCAGCCACAGGCACATCTTGGAAGGGGTTTATCAGGAGACTTGGGTGTGAATCCCAGCTGTCTGACCTCTCCGTGCCTCACTTTGCTGCCTGCAAAACGGGGATACCAATAGCCACCCTGCAGGCGGATAATGCCTCTGGAGGAGCCTAGCGCTGAGGCAGGCATGGAACAGCGGCTCAGGCAGAGACAGGCTCAGAAATGGCAGAGAAATGAAGGAATGAACCAGTCGGAAAAGCTGCATGTTCGGTATTACAGAAAGCAATGGAACAAAAAAGCACGTGGTTTCTTTGGGGAGAGAGGGAAGGGCCTCTAGTGCTTTTAATTTAAGAGGGGGAGAAAAACACTTCATTGCAAATTTTGGTCGGCTCTACTCCCGATGTTGGCAATTTACATCTCATTACAACAAACGCTGCAGATTGCTGTTTTGCTTTTAAAAATTTCTGAGGCATTGTTCTTCTTCAAACACATGTGACCAAATTAGCCACAATAATAAGCACTTGCACTAGGAGACAGCATCGTACGATCTGGCGCAGATATTTTAAGTAACAAAGGAACTTTTTTCACTTGTGGAAAGAGTAGGAATATAAAAAAAGAGCCTTTTGATCCACTTCAGGTTTATTTCGGGGGCAATATAGCTCCCATGGAAAGAAATCTCTCAGCTGGATGAAGGAAGCTTTTTATAAAAGCAGAAAAGGTAGTGCTTGTCTTTCCATTCAGTCACTCCCGAGCCCGGTGATCGCGCAGTCCCCCACTGCACACAGAGATCTAGGCCCTGGAAGAGGCACCGGGGACCCAGGGACAAACGAGGCACGGCTCAGTCCTGGGGAAGACAGGAAGTGCATGAGTGACGCACTGTTATGTCACATACAGAGAGTGGGGATTGGTGGGCAGGTGCTGGGCTTGTGAGACTACACGGTGCAAATCCTGGCTCTGTTATTTATTTCACCTCCTCAAGCCTCAGTGGCTTCTTCCAAAGAATAGGAATCATGACAGAGAGTAAGGGGCTTGGCAAATGCTTGTTGGCACAACAAATAAATAAGTTACACCTTTCTTTGTTCTTGTTTATCTTCAATTGGACTAATGTTATTCTTTCTGAAAACCTTCCTTGTAAGTTAATGCTTATGTTACTTCCAGAATGTTTAGAAATCAATCGTCTTCAAAGTAGATATGTTTGGACATTGAATACCATTTCTGATTTCTGCTGAAACAGAAAAGATAATAATACTATACTTTTCTAAAGAAGTACCAAATCCTGCCATTTACTTCTGGGAGTAGGAAGTTTCTCTGCTTTCAGTGTAATTCTAGTTTCTTCATAAATGCAAAATGAATTAAGTCAAAATTCTTAAATGCACATAGAATACCTACTGTGCAGCAGAGGTACCCCAGAGATGGTAAAAAAGAAAAACAGAAAAGGTGATTCCCCTTCATTGAGAAGGACCTGAGCCTAGGGACAGCTACGTAACAGTGAAGGAGGCACACCAGGGTCTTGAGAAGAGACAGGAGCTGGCTCAGACCTCCCTCTGTGAACCCCACCCCCCTTCTCAAAAGGCATCAGCCACTCTCACCTGCTGCTATAGCTACATACCTGCTTCTCAGTCCCATTACGCTCCCAGTGAGGGTGGGGACAAACGTGGTCTCATTCCTTCAGTGAAAGTCTACTAAGTGCCAGTCCTGGGCTAGGCCTTGATTCACAGTCCAGCAGTGGAAAGAGACAGGCAACAGATCATCACCACCCTGTGTTGCTAACAAGGGTGAGGATACGGACTTGGGAACAGAAGCAAAGGAGGAGGTACTGCATCTGGAGGAGACTAGGAAGTCTTCACAAGGATGGATGGATGGGCAGGAGCTTGTTGGGTGTGAAGGGCAGGGCTGGGGTAGTTATCATCATGGAGTTAAAGCACGTGGCACGTAACTGACCCTCACTGACCAGGAAGTGAGCAACATGATGATCTGCCCAGACTTGGGGAGGGAGAGATCACCACTGCATCAGTGATCCTGGAAGGCTTCAGGGAAGAGGTGAACTCTTACAGGAGCTTTGAAGGGTGAGTAAGATCTGGGGGAGGTAGAGGGGTGGTCAGGCAGGCAGGGGGTGGGATCAGTAAGCAGTGACTCTTCAGGACCTTCTCCCTTCCCTGTTCATTCTCTGAGCGCCCTCGTCAGGGAGGGCTGGAGTAGGCTTGGCTGGGCAGAGGCATGAGAAATAGTTTTAGCCTGAGGTCCTGGGCTTGGTAGATGCCCCCACAGTGCAGCCAGGCCCTTGGAGACTCAGAACCACAGAACAGCAGAAAGGGGTGATGGAAGTGGGCCCAGGTCCCCAGTCATGGTGGGGGGGGGGATCAAGGTAATTTCCCAACTTTGAGGAATTACAGATGCCCATTTCAAATGACATATGTGCTTTTCCCTGAGAAGGACAGGTGACTGGCACTGATTAAACATCTTTGTTTGGTATCTTCCATCAAAATACCTGTTATCTTGGTAGGTCTTTTCACCCCACTGTCCTGAGATTATTTAACATCCCCCTGGCTGGAAGTGAAACTCCAAGGGCAGTCACGGTCTGGTTCACTGCTCTATCCCCAGCACCCAGCACAATGTTCCTGGCGCACATCAACACTCATTCAACATGTTGAATGAAAGAAGTTAATCCTCATGGATGTCCTGCAAGATAGATCTTATAATCTCTGTAGAGGCTCAGAGAGGTAAAGAAATTTGTTTAAAGTCAGACAGAGGGTGAGCTCCCAAATTGAGGGGTGTAGATTGCATTCCAAAGACTTGCTCTTTCCACTACCCTATACCTCCTCCGCTAACTACAATTTTCACTTCTCACCATCTTTCACATAACGCCCAACCTGTGGGCCCTCAGCTCACCTCTAATCTTCCCTGACCTTCCCAGGGAGTCCATGAAGAACTCCATAGTGGTGCAGGGAGGTGGCAAGGAGGAGGGAGTGTCACTAGGATTCACCTCACCTCTAGGAGCTCTGAGCCTGTCCTCTGCCAGCTGGTGACCAGAGAAAATGGGGCTGGTTTTTCAACTCTGGCTCTTCTACCCCCTTCCCACCCAACAATCTGGGCCCAGACTGAGTCTAAACAGCAGGGACATGCCGATCAGCATGGGTCTGCCCTGCCCTGAGCCCTGAAGGCCCTGCCCAGGCACTGAACTCATGAGGATTGGCCTTCGGTCCTGGACCGGAACAGGCTGGGCTGGGTGGCTGAGGGGCTGTGGTGGGAATAAGGGGGAGTAAGACTGACCACTGAGGGGCTGCTGTGAGGCACAGGGAGTGCCTGAGGACAGAAGTTGTGGAGAGGCAGTTCCACTGAGTGGCTGATGGCTGCCAACCAAATCAATCCCTGACACTGGCCTTATTTAATCTACCCTTTAGGCCATGAACCTTTCCAGAACAGGGATCTTCTGGAATTCATCTTTGCTTAGTGGTTGTTGACTGACTTGCCTGATTTGGAAGCAATGGTAACACGGAGAGGTCGAGGGACCCTACACCAGGTCACTCCAGTGGGGAGGATCCCCTGTGCACCACCTGCAAGAGGGGCTGGCACAGTTTCTAGTGCTGCCGTCTACCTCTGCAGCCTTGTCTCTCCCTTCTACCTACCTCTCCACTGCACAGCCCTCCCGGAAATGACCTTAAGTTCCTGAATACGCCAGCCTCTCTCACTGTTCCAAGTCTGTTCAGGGTCTCCTGTTGCCTGAGATACCCTTCACTTCCTCTTTATTTGGATAAATCTGACTAGTTCCTCATTTGGGTGCCTTCTCCAGCCACCTTCAGCACACCTGCCCATCAAGTAAGGAGCCTTCCTCTAGCTCCTCTCCCTACTCCCTGAGAGCCCAGGTGCATAGCAAGGCTCACACTGAGTCCTCACTGTCAGCTGATGAGGTTGTGACTTCTTTGAGGCAGGAAGCGGGTCTTAATGATTTGATTTCCCTGTGCCCAGCACAAGGCCTGGAACAGTGGAGAGTCCAATAAATGTTTCTGCATCAAAACATTTCCCTACAGGCAGAGGCATCAATAGTGGAATGGGCTACACTGGAAGGCAGTGAGTGAACTTCCTGCCTCTAGGGGAATGTTACCGGAGGCTGTGTGATCACTTGGCAGGGAGCCGCTTTCTGTCCTGTGTAGGAGGCTGGACTGCATGGACTCTGGGACTCCTTACAGGACTAAGGTGCTGGGACTCTAAGAATTACCTCCAAACAAACTCAGAGCCACCTGGAACAGCAAGAGAGGGTCCTCTGGGACTTGCTGAACCCTGGTGGCTGGACTGATTCCATCCATCCATCCCAGGTGAACTGATTTAATCTTCACCGATTCCTGATGACTGATTTGTTCAGAGTCCACATGGCATAGGCATGTCCTATTTCCTCTCTGGTCCTCAGTGGTCCCATCTAAAAGATGGGGATGAGAGGTGGGATTAGGTTCTCTTCAAAGAGATAATTTCTATTAAAAAAAAACTAGGAATGTTCTGGTTGGCATCTTGAGGACACAGAACTTGGCAAGGCTAAAACTGTGAAGAAGTGGTGGGCTCTTAGATTAGGCAGGAAAAATCCTATCGAATGGCTCCACAGTCCAGCCACCCCAGAATGCAGTACAGTGTATGAAGGGGGTGTAATCAAGAGGGTGGGCAGGAGACAGGCTGCTGCCCAAGTACACAGGGTACGAGAGCCTGTGTGATGGGCCCACCTGATGCCTGGAAAAGTGAGACCCGATCAGGCTGAAACCTGGCTCTACCACGTCCTGGCGGTGTGGCCTCAGGCAAGATAACCTCTGAGCTTTATCCGAGATGATCTATCCACTGCTAAGGTTGTTTTATGTATGAAAAGCACCTACCCTCAGGCCCCAAGCAGGTGTTCAAAGAGGCCAGTCCTTGCCCAGAAGGCACACTTGCCCACCTTTCCCACTTCAGTCCCTCTGACTGGCCAATCCAGCAGCAAACAGGCCTGTTACATGGCCACGCCCCAGCCGAAGGCCCGCAGGCACGTTCCTATGCGGGCAGTGCAGAAACACTCGCCTGCGTGTTCCTGCTGCCTGAGCGGGTAGCAAAGGGGCAGTGCAGGGTTGTCCCGCAGCCCCACTGCCCCACAACAAGGAGCTCTAGGGAGCAAGAAGGGTCTTACACGGCTCTGCACTCTGAAAGCAGTTCTTAAAATAGTCTGGCACGGACTGTGGCTACTTCTGATTCAGTCCACAGGGCAATGAGTCCTTGCAAGTGGAAGATGACCCATATGTTTAAGAGAAACAATTCCGGGACTCCCCGCTAGATCTTCTCCTGTCCTGGATCCAGGAAAGTGAAGGAGGTGCAGGGCACTGTGGTTTCTGGCCCAGCTCCACCACTGACAGAGGCGGGTGGCAGGCTGGGGGCCTCCTGGGCTCCCCTCGCTAAGGGGGATAAGAAAACCTGACCTGACTGGATGTCTCACCCACCCTTTTCAGCTGTCTCTCAAAGCCCAGCTTTTGTGAGCACTCCTGCTTGTTGGTGAGAATGAACTGAAGGATGAAGCAGATGGAAAAGAGCTCTGAGATAAACAGGACAGGGCTATGGGGAAGCTGAGCCATAACGAGTGATGTCTGAAGAATCAAGGGGCTCAAAGGAGCGGCCCAGGACCTGAGCTGGGAAGATGAAAACATGCCCATGTGGGCCTGGGGAAGCAGTCTATGAACTGCAGACCAGTGAACTTGAAATCAAGTCTAGGCATAGCTATAAAGTGGACTACTCAAACATGATTTCTGAGAATTTATAAGGGAAGGTGACAATCTCCAGCAGACACAGGATTTGACCAAAGATTAAGATACGCCAGACAACCCCACCCGTGCTCTTATATAGGACAATGAGTGCTTCTGATGTGCCAAGCATTGCACTCACACTTCCATGTGCATCCTCAAATGATCTCACATCATTAATGTGGGACCCGCAGAGCACTCACTATGTGTGCCGGCCCCTGGGCAGAGGTCTTTATAAGCATTTGCTCATTTAAATCTCTTACGAACCATAAGTTGGTGCAGTCATTGACTTTGCTCCAAGGATAAGGAAACTAAGGCCCAGGAAGGTAAGTAACTTTCCCAAAGTAACAAGATTAGCTTGTGGAGAAGCCGGGGTTCAGAGCCCCAGTATTTCTGATCTCAGGACCCATGCAGGCTCTTCATCACTGAGCAGGCTCCCCTGCCCGTACCACAAAGGCATGAAGACATCCATTTTACAGAGGAGAATGTGGAGGCTGAGAAGGGTTGAACCATTTGCTTGAAGTTACACAGGCAATGCATTAAAGAGCTGGGATTCAAACCCGAGTAATATCTGTTGCCAAAGCTCTGGTCCCCTCCAGTACAGGGGCAGCCAACAGGAGGCATTTGACTGATGTTAGCTGTCTTTTCAAAGACACCATCAGAGACCTGTGCTTAAAGAATCCAGCTTAGACCACAAAGGATTTTAAAGATCAAAGCTGGTATTTTCACGGACCTTGGGCAGAACACAAGGCAAGAGCCCAGAGGGGAACAGAGGTGATAGAAAGCCAGCTCCAAAGAGCCAAGACAGATTTGCACGCCACAATGGCTTTCCCCTTCTTCAAAAATTTCCACCACCTTGTGATCTGGCCAACAGGGATATTGTCTTTTCTTTTCGCATTCTCTTCTCTCAAATGGAGAAAATAATTTATACCTGGCCTCGCAATGAGGTTATCGGAACAGTCCAATGATATAAAAATATCAAGGTGCTTTGAAACCTGTAAAGTGCCGTGGGTGTGTGAATCACTGTTATTATTATGGTCTCTGCCGCTTCTGGTGAGAACTCATCGTTTCCACCTGCCGTCCCGGACAAAGCGCACATGCTCCGAACCATCACATGCCCCTCCTCAGTTCCACCTGCTTTGTTCTGCCGAGCTCCTGTTGTGTGCATGTCTGTGCTGCCCACTGGACCATGTGTGCATCTGTTTTTTTTAAATTAATTTTTTGAGGGAAAGAGAGACAGACAGAGAGAGAAATATCGATTTGCTGTTACACTTACTTATGCACTCATTGGTTGATTCTTGTATGTGCCCCGACCAGGGATGGAACCAGCAACCCTGGTGTATCGGGACAATGCTCTCACCATCTGTGTACCTGGCCAGGTCGTATGAGCATCTTGAAGGCATGTATTTTATCTCCTCCTCCCTATATTCCTCACACAGCCCTTTTGAGCCTTTGTTGAACTAACAGTACCTGAATTACACCAAAATAAATTTAACCACTTAAGAGGTACATACAGTGCTAAAAACAGAGAAGGATATCTAAGCCTTGTCTTTGACCTCTAAGAACAAAGAATCTAGCCGAGGAGAAACCGAGAGAGACCCAGGAGTTTAATCCTTCACATACACCAGAGCTCACCCTTGCAACAGGCTCTCCACTGTTCTGTTTCCCCTCATTCCCTTGGAATTCTGGGTAGTCTGCCAAGCCCCAGTTTAATAAACACTAGTCTACCTACCCCAAGCTGGGGAATTTTTAAAAAGACTGTCTTATTCATGCCTATATTCAGGAACTAACACAGTCCTGGCATAAAGCATATCCTCAATAAATGTTGGTTGAATGAATGAATGAACAAGTGAATGAAGAAGTGGATATATACACAAGTAAATCTGTACTTTATAAATTAGAATATCTCCATGTTTTTTGCATCCCCAGTACTTACTTCTGAGGAGAAGGGAGGGAAGGTGGGGGAGGGGAGAGGAGGGGACTGACACTTACTGAACATCTACAACACGCTGGTCCCAGGGCTGTATTGTGGTGTCCCCTTATGCACAGGGGCACGTTCCAAGATCCCAGTGGATGTTTAAAACTGCAGATGGTACCAAACCCTATGTATACTATGATTTTTCCCTACACATACACGTTTTCTCTTAAAGGAAGACTGTGTGGCTTTTGCCAGCATCACTAACCCTTGCATTTTGGGGCCATTATTAAGTAAAATAAGGGTTACTAACACAGTGCTGTGCTACTGCAGCAGCCTAATAGCTGAGACAGCTGAGTAACTAGTGGGTGGTAGTGCGTGCAGCGTGGACGCTCTGGACTCAGGGCTGATCCCCTCCAGGGTGGGACAGGGCAGAATGGAGCCAGAGTTCATCTTGCTACTCAGAATGGCATGCGGTGTAAAGTTATGAATTATTTATGAAATTTTCCACGTAATAATTTTGGACCTCAGTTGACTGCAGGTAACTGAAACCGAAGAAAACAAAGCCACGGATGAGGAGGGACTGCTGTGTTCTTTACATACGCTTCCTCACTTAATTTTAACACTGCCACAGAGGGCTGAGCGAAGGGTGGGAGAATGAGGTTCCTTCCATGGGAGAGGGCTGCTTTCCATGCTAAGAGCGCAGAAAAGGGAAGCTCTGTTTTCCAGAGAGATGTCCTTGGGGGTGGAGGGTAGTGCAGAGGGGTCGCCTCCATGTCAGGGACAATGATGTCCCAAGAACAAAAGAAGGCCAGGTGGGATGAGGGCCCAGAGAGAGAGGACACAGGACCAGGTGTTAGGAGACCCCTGAAAATAGGCCCATGACACTTTCTGGGCTTGTTTCCTCATCAGCAAGAGGAGGGCAATAGCCTATATCCTCTGTACAGTTTTCCACAACTCCATGACGCCATATTCTAGAGAATCTTTTCCTGTTAAATTCATTTTGAGTTTATTTGTGGAATGAATGAGAGTGAATAAATGCACAAATGAAAGAGTGCCATCCAGTGACATCTCTAAAACATCTTATACCATTTTGCTGCCATCCCCACCAGGTACTCCTGGTTGCGAGGGGACCTGCTTGCCACCCTGAAGTCCCCTTAGGCTCAAGAGGCAAGGCTCCTGCGCTCTGCCCCCTCCCACCCACTGCCTGAAGGGCTCCAACTCCTAGCAGAGTCAGCAGCAATTCTTTCCAGAATGACCTGCTGGCGGCCTTCCTTATCTGAATTTGCCTGTTGCAGCAGGAATGATTCAGCACTCAAGGTAGACAAAGGCCGTCAAACCAGGTCCAGGGGCAGGATGAACATGTAAAAATACGCAAGCACAGGCCTCCAAGAACAACACTCAAGCCAGGCCCAGGAGACAGAGCACAGCACAGCCCAGGCCACACGTCAACCCCAGGCCAGAATGTGCTCCTCAGAGGGCACGTCAAGCCCAGAATCAGAGATGGTCTTTCAGCCACTTTCTGGCTGTTCTTTGCCTTATTCTAGGTTTCCCATTGTTATGTATGGAGCAGGAGCTGTTACAACAGGGGGGTTTCTTTCCAAACTCACCAAAAGATAGATCTACTTCAAATGCTAGTCCCACCCCTAGAATTTTACTTATGTGTTTACATCACTACCCCCTGCCCAACTTCCAATGTCTTAGTCTTCTTTTTATATCCCCAAGTTTCTAGGCTGAGACTGAATGAACTGAGTGAGTGAACTGCATATATATATGCAGGTTCATTTGTTCATTGTCTTCTATATTAGAAGAATTATTCCTTTTGCCTTCTATAATAGAAGATCCAGAGACAGAGAAGTTAGTTAACTCGTTCAAAGTCATATAGCCAATTGCTGGTTAGAGAACCAGAGTTAAAAACCAAACTGTCTTTGCCCCTTCACTAAATGGTATGGAAAAGGAGCTAACAGCCACGAAGCACTGACAGAATGCCAGGCACTCCCTGTGCAGTGTGTCACGAGGCTGTGAGAAGGGCATTATTATTTCCATTTTACAGATGAGAACATCAAGGCTCAGAGAGGTGTTCTCTGCCTAGATTGCTCCTCACTCTTCCCGCCCACTCTTCCCTCAGGGTCCAGCTCAGAAGTCATTTCCTTCTGGAAGCCTTTCTTCCCTGACCCCCCACATTCAGCAGGTGCCCTCTTCTGCTGTCCCACAGCCCCATGTGCATCTGTCCTATGTTGGCATTCATGCACTGTGCCACCATGGATTACATGTGTGACACTTTGAGCTCTTCAAGGGCAGAGGCCAAGGGCTGAATCTTAAATTGAAATTTTAACTGCACGCAAAAAGCCTGGCACACAGCAGCAGATTAGTAAATATTTGAGGAAGAAAGAAAAGAAGGCTCCCAAAGCCGCAGAATTGGAAAGTGAGGAAGCTGGGGTTTGAATCAAGCCTGGTCCCAGGGACTAGACTAGTTCCATGGACAATGACCTTCCCCTACAGTAGAGACCCTTTCATTATATTCTTGCAGATCTGTCTTAGAACTCAGCACATCCTCAGTCTCCAATTAGCTGTAAGTGTGAATCGATGGACCGTAAGCTTTCACAGGTCAGGATGGGGTGTGATTTTCTGGGGTGCTGTGCAGCCCCCAACACAGGCACTGCAAATGGTGGGCACTGCGTGCACACCTGTGGTTTGAGCTGATTTCAATCAGTCCATCCCACTGTGGTGATGACAGTGACTCAGGGCAGGGACGAGCCAGCCACTGGCTCTCATGACAGCACTCAAGGCCTGTGGATGGGAGAGCACGGAAACATCAAGGTCAAGTCTAAGTGTTTTAAGACAAAAGAGGCATATACTGATGTAAAGTGCAGAGAATCTTACTGCCCCAGAGGTTCAGGAGTGGTTTCTGGGGTTTCAGCTCAGTGCGCGACCACGTAAGACAGGTGGTCTCCCTGGGAGTGGGAAGAACACTGTGGGGAGCTGGTGTTACCGTGCTTCCCTCAAGGAGCTTACAGCAGGCATGGTATACATAGCGTAGTGAAAACGAGTTATTGGTCTAAAGACCAGGATACACTTTTTCTCTCTGAAAATTCCAGCTCTGTCCTCACCCACCACTCTCACTCCAAGACTGACACAGCTCTCACAAATTTTTAGTTAGGGTTTCTCTCTGGGATTTCATTTTGACAAAGAGTTTTAATAACCTCTTAAGTCGAATGCCACATGTGACCTTTAGTGTCACTGTGCACCTCTGAAAGGCTCTAATCTGGGAGAATGACCACAGCCAAGGCAGAGTCGGGGAGTGAGGAAACTACCTGAGTAGGAATCAGGAGACTTGGTTTGAGACGAGCTCCTGCTCCAGCATCTGCCTCCCTAGGGACTCTGGGTGCGACCTGACCTCAGGTTCCTTCTCTGTGAGGGGGGCATGGAAAGGCCTCTTGGCCGACTCCCTGGGCCATCCTGATGATCTACTGAGAACCTACTTCCTTGGGATATACTTAAAGGAGTAAAGGGCGCCTTGCCCTGGCCAGGTGGTTCAGTTGGTTGGAGCGTTGTCTCAAATACCAAACAGCTGTGGATTTGATTCCTGGTCAGGGCACACACCTAGGTTGCAGGTTCAACCCCCAGTTGGGGTGGGTACAGGAGGCAACTGATTGGTGTTTCTCTCTCACATTGATGTTTCTCTCTCTTTCTTTTTCTTTAAAACCAATAAACATATCCTCAGGTGAGGTTTAAAAAAAAAGTAAAGGGCGCCTATACATGTAAGTAAGGTAGGGTAAGAGCACATTTATCTAAACTTCAAAGAGGAATGAGGCTTTATGTATAAATCTGTGATTGAGATAATGGAAACTTCCTTCTTGAATACAAGATTGTATTTGATTTAAACTCTAGGGACAGAGATTGTGTTTCTACACTAGATGACTCCCTTTTTTAAGCAAGGCACACTGATGCAGGGTTATCTGTGACTGTCTTCAGGGCTGTGGAGGCTATGGACGTGTGTTATACTGATTTCCTCGAAAATGGCCTCTACCTTCTATAATTCTGAGCTCCTGTGTTCTGAAAGTGTTTCTGTCTTTTGTCTACGGTAAACAGTCATTTCTTCCTGCTGTCAAGCTCGATGTCTTTCAGAATTCCCCTTATTTCTGCTTCAAAACTATGTTAGAGGAGAAAACGTAAAAACCTTGTTTGTTAAAACCAGGTGCAGTCTGAGTCTGAGTTCTATGAGCAAACCAAAGGAGTTTTATACTTCTTTATAGTAATCTTCCTCAGGTCATGTGCCTCTCTGCTCAAAAGCTTTTTAATGCTTCTCATTCCTACCAAAACAAGTCCAGGCACCACAGGCGGGTGCTCTTTTCAAAGCCTTCAGTTATCTGCCCTCAGACCACGTTCGCAGTCTAGCTTCTCAGTGCGCTCCAGGTGTTTCCCGTACTCCGGGACCGAGTCCACGGCCTCCTCTGGTGCCTTAAAACAACCCCCCGCCTTCAAGGCCCAGTTCAAGGCCTCCCTTCTTTCTGCAGACTCCCTCAGTTAGAAATAACCCCTCCCTATCCTTTGAACTCTCCTAACATTTTATCTTCATCACTCCCATGGCATTTATCACTTTCTGACTTAAAGAAATGACTTTTTTAGGACCACGTCTAGATCTCTTTACTGTATCCTAAAACCACCTTGGAGAGGTTTCCTGTAAGCCCTGGCATTGCGTCTTGCTGACTGTATGCCTAAGTGAGTGGTGACAAACACTCTCTGAGCTCTTGTTCTCTGAGCCACACTTCTCAGTGTTTCCCACTGTGTTGCAGATTCTCTAGATTGCTGAGGCTGCTGCATTCATGAGCTCCTGTCAGGTTTACTGGGCAGGGCCCGCTCTCCCCTGTGCCCTCCTGGCGGAGGGGCTGCCCCACACATCCCACCTGTATGCAGCGGCGGGCAGCCCGCGGGGCACTCACCGCTGCCGAGCCTTAGGAGCAGCACGTCCTGCAGCCTGCGGTTGAGGTCACGGAGCTCCTTCATCTCGGACACAAGCGCCCCGCACTCCTTGAGCTTCTTGGCCTGTTGCACTAGCTGCCTCCGCGTCCGCTCCAGCTCCTGCTGCAGGTGGCGCATCTCCTCCTGCTGCTGCTGGTAGGTGCGCAGCAGCTCCTCGTACAGAGCCCGGGGCACAGCGGCCTCCTCCAGACTGTCCATGTCCTCTGTGCCCGGCGAGGCCGCCACGAAGACCTCTTCTGGACACGTGCTGTGGCCCAGGCTCAGGCCGTTCTGCTTCTCTAGTCGGGCCACCACGGCCTCGATGCTCTTGTGCGCCACTTCGCTCGGCTTCCGCCCCTCGGGTCTCTGTGTAGGACAACGAGAATCAATTCAGCAAGGGCAGCTGGGACTTTCCTTGGGCTGCGGCTCAATATTTCCCCAGACAATCCTAGAATCACAGAACCACAGAACATCAGTGCTTAGAGGAACCTGTGCGAACACTTAATCAAAGCCCTTCATTTTACAAATGGGGAAACAGAGGCACAGAGTGGGGACGGGTCCTGCCCAAAGTCACACAGTCAGGTGGTGGCAGAACCCAGACTCTGGTTTCCCAGGCCAGCACTTTTTCCATTCCACCACTCTGCCTCTTCCATGCCACTTACACTGTAACCGCCCTCCCCGACTCCCCGGCCACGGCCCCACCCCTAGTGCCCAGATAGGGACTTCCTCACAGGGGGCACTCAACGTGTATTTGCGAAGAATAAGGGAGAAATCAGGGCAAGCCAAGTCATCCTAAGGGAGTTAGCATGAAAATCTCTTCAACACAAACATAAAAGTGAGTAAAAAGGCTATTCCATCAAGTAACCTTTTCTTTAAGAATGCTTTAGTTGGGAAGGATGCAAAGAACTCTCCTCCACTCTCATCTAGGGCAGCAACCCTGTCTTATTTTCTCTGTGTCTCCACTCCTACCCAGACTGGCACTTGGCAGGGGCTTGATAAATGTTAATGAAAAGTTCAAAGAATATGCTAGTGTTGAAAGGTTCTGCAGTTTAACTCCCTCATTTTATGGGCAAGAAAATTGGGGCTCAGGGAGGGGAAGGACTATATTCAGAGTCATGTGGTGAGCTACAGACAGAGCGAGACCCTGAGCTTGGAGCCTGACTTCCAACTCTAGGCTCCTTCTCCCATGTCTGTCAGCCCCTCCTTGGACACTGGCCAAGCTGAAGCTCGGCAAGACAGCAGATACAGAGAAGATAGTTCATTGAGAAGAGAAATTATCCAGGACTACCCAGGGGTTTAGCAGCTGGAGGAAATTCCAGCTCCAGTGGACAAAGCTTCCATTGAGGGGGCATGGGAGTGATAGGACCAGCGGAATTCTTCACCCAGGGCAGGAGGGCCAGGGGCTCTCCTGACTGGGGGCACTTGGGGGAGGCACAGACCGCCGAGGACACAAGATTCCAAACAACTTAACTGTGTCAGTTCAAGCCTGCCTGAATTTCTCACTAAGTTTCTGTAAATTTAAAGAAGAAAAAAACATGATTCTGAAATTGAGTTCCATAACAAAATCCTATCCTGTCATTTTATTCACTGTGAGAGGTGCTGCTAGTCTAGATGAATTCATTAGGTAAAATTGTAATGATCACTTTAGATATCTGTCTGCACCACAACACTGTGAGACCACCAAGGGCGTGACCATATCTGTCTAATCTGCATGACCACAAGGACTGGCACAGGCCCAGACCCATAGAAAGGGTGCAACGGATGCATGGACTAATAAACTCAACTGGAACATTTGGATTATACCTTGGGAATATCCTTGACCTTGTGTCCAAAGTCAGACCATGGTCAATGCAGAAGGCACCCTTCTTTCTCCTCCCTTCCTCTGTGGTACTCAATGCACACACACAAAAACCAGCCAACCAACCAACCCACCAAACTGGAGAGACCAACTGGGGTGCCCACCAAAGGAAATGCAACCTCATGTAAAAGTTCTCTTCTAGCCCATAAGCCCTCTTCTGTGAACCTGGCTCACCCCTTTCCTAGGGATTCCACCCTTAGCTGTTTGGGGCAAGAGGACAGCGACTGGCTTAGAACTGCTGTCCGAGGACAGCTTGCTTAATCATCCTGGAGCTCAGCAGAGAGCTCTCCAGGACCGTGGGCCAGACAGCAATACACTTTCCAAACCTTCAGGGGCCATGACTCTGGGTACACAGGGCAAACAGGACCGTGCTTATGGCACAGCATGAGCCAAGGCTCCCTGGAAGGTTGGCCAGCAAGCATGCTGGCTGTCCCAACCCTCTCCTAACCTGTGACATCAGGGGACACTTATATGGTGAGAGGAGGCCAGGCTAGAATCCTTTAGCTACCAAAATCTGAAAGCGCTCCCACATACTTCCAACAAAAGGAAAGACTTTGTTACCTTGATGTGTCTAAGCTGTGAATCTTCTTCCCCATAATCTTTAACCTCCCCATCTTCTTCTATGTGATTGAGAGAAAGTTTGGGGATTTTTATTTTCTTCTGCATCACACTGTTTTCAAGGTCAGATTTGTCTTCTAAAACGTATATCAAGAGAACAAGGTTCATTATGACTCAAAATGCTAAAAAATGCCCATATCCTTAAAAGCTAGAGAATGACAGAGGCCAGACCAGTTAAAAAGGAAAAGCAAACCAACCGGGGGGGCCTGTCCCCTCCTGCCTATAGGGGCCCCACAGCAGCAGTGCACAGTGAACTCTAGGATCCCGAGCAGCTGCTAAAAGCACTGACTTACAAAGCGTTAAAATGGTGTCCAATGAATTCGCTCACATGTTCCTCTAAGTGCATCTTGACGGGTGGCCTTTTATGGAATTCTAGAATCTGGGAACTGAAGTGGTCCTCAGATTGCTATCTGGTCTGAACTTAACTAGCACATGAATCTCTCAACAACCGAGATCTTTCTAAGCCAAGTGACTTCCCAGAAAAAGTCGGTGGGTTTCCTCCAGTTCAGGTACCAAGAGCCATGAAGGGGATGACAGCTCCTACGGAGGTAAAGCCAGAGCTGGAAGGACAGGGACCTCCCAGCTAGAGGACAGGCTGAGGTAAGACAGAAATAAAAAGAGCAACGAGTAACATTTACTGCCTTTTTACTGGTATCAGATCATAGGACAGAGTTTTATGGGCTCTAGCGACCGACTGGTCCAACTCTCTCGTTCTACAGAGGAGGGCACTCAGGCCCAGGAACGGGAAACAGGCCTCTGGGGTCTCGCCCAGGACTGTGTGCAGAGAGAGCACACCCCGAAGGGCGCTGCACACTGGGAAGTGCTGCACAACTCCAGGGGGGCACTTTTTCTCCCCACTTTCCCATATAACTTCACATAATCTAAAAGGATTTTTTTCTCCTGCCCTGATTTCAAACCTGACTTTCCAAATCTATCTCTCACAGCGCCTGTCAAAAGGAAAAGTTCAAACAGGAGAGTTCCACAGGTAAGACCTTGAAGATGCTCCAGAACTGGCCGCTTGTGGTAAAAAACACTGGCGTCTGTTTACTGGGACTGAACTGAGACTCTGGGAACTACTGTTCCTTACGTTCTTCCAAGGATCCCACTGTAGTATCCTAAATGCTGCTGCTGGCATGTTGTCCAGTGCTGGAGGTGGCACATGGAGGTGGTTAAATCCAATCTCTGAGGGTCTTTATGTGTGAGTGTGTGTGCACACATATGTGATTGTGCTAAACATGCGCTTACACTTTCCCCGGGCCAGGCTTCTCTCCTCACAACTTGTTAGTAAAGCTGAGAAGGAAGCTTATAAGCTCCTGTCTATTCCAGAAGGTAGTCAAATGCCAAATCTTTCTAAATGGCCTTAGGAATGCAACCCCAGCTGGTCAGAGATGGGACTCTGGTAGGAGAGGAACCTCGGTGTGACCCTCAGCTCTTCTGCGACAGAGTGAGGAAGGAGGAGCATGGCCTCAGTCTGACAGAGCTCAGGTGTCTCCTCTGTCACGGGTGGATCACAGCAATAATTCACAGAACTCACTGCACAGTGCCTGGTGCGCAGCAGGCACCCAACGAATGGGATGTTGTAATTGCTATTATCAACATGCTAGGAATCTTTTAATTCCCTAAGCATAAGGTGAATAAAGATGCAGTTTAAAAAACAAAGGAATGACTTATGAAAGAAACAGAGTATAAGGGGCCTGCCCAAGAAAACAAAGAAGTGGTCTACGTTAACAACTTCCTCCTGATCAGAGATGAAAACAGCCCTTCCCACTGCCTGGGTGAGCCTAGATTCTACTTTCACGGGCAAAGCCTGTTTTTGTTCTCTTTGTGTCCATAAAATATATCCAAGGGGTTAGACACGAATAACAACCCATTAGACAGGTGGTCTTTCTAAAAGAGTAAGAGGTTCCTTACAATAGATCATTGTGACTCTTCCTAAGCCAAGAAGCTGCTAAAATGTAAAACCTAAAGAAGGTACCGCAAATGAAGTTATCCTGAAATGGGATGGGTGGATGTTTCCACAGATGAAAAAAAGAGAAAGAGAGAGAGAGAGAAGAGATGAGAGGATGGTGTTAGGATTTCTGAATGTGTTCTTAGCCCAGGCAAAGCTCCTGGGCTAGTTTTCAGTTTGACAAGTTCAAGGGCAATTTTTGAGATGCAGCCACCAAACTGGAAATGATGAGCTGTGCCGTGTCCCTGAGCTGAAACTCTGTTGCCCAGGATCATGCTGATGCAGACAGAAGCAATCAGTCCAACTCCCAAACTAATCTTTAAACTGAGGATGGTCCTTGGAGTGTCCCATGTGACCCTTTCAAAATGCAGATGAGGAAACTGGGCTTCCAAATGGTGAAGTTCATGAATACGTCCATGCAGCAATCGGCCCGGAAATACAGGCGGAGCAGGACAGGCAGGGTTCCCATCTTGAAGAGCTCAGCATTGGGCACGGTCATAGTGCACATGAACAGTGTGAGAACCAAGACCCTATAACCAGGGTCTGGAGCTCTTCCTCCTATGCCTAAGCTTAACACTTACTGAAGATTTATACTTGCAGGATCTAGCCTGGTGCCTGGGGACACAGAGAGTAAGCATCCAGATGGGGGACATGAGATAAAAAGCCGTGGAAGAGATAATCCAGGATCTCAAATACTGAGCAGGAACAAGGGGACAGTAACTACTATAGGCCCTTGGGGGCAAGGGAGGAGGTTACTTCTGTCAGTGAAACCACGGCAGGCTTTTGAGAAGAGGCAGCCTTTCAGGCAGCCTCCTCACTTGCTGGGTGATCGTGGGTAAATTACATTACTTCTCTGAGCCTGTTTCCTCATCTGTGACTTGATGCAAATCCTTTCTACTCACAGTGCCGGAATGCTGGGAAGATGATCAAATCTCTATGTTAAGGACTTGAGCGGAGTAAATGGCGCTTGGACAGTCAGTGCTCACTAAAGAACGGCCATTAAAGACAGCGAGTATTTGGACCACACAGCAGGGGCAGAGAACTAAAGCCAAAAAGGGGAAAATTGGGAAGACACTTCAACTGGAATGATTACAAAAGATGGTTCCGTTATAAGCAGGAAAGAGAGGTGAGGAAGGAAGTCGGAGTGTATAGAAAAAGGCCTTGAAGGCCAAGATCGGAAGAGCTGAGGTTCAGCCAGCAGGTGTGGAAAAAACTAGGAGCCAGACAGCCTGGATTCCAAGCCCAGGTCTGCCACTTGGTGGGGGAGAAGTCAGGCAAGGTGCAGGGGCAGCAAGTGTCATTTCCCCTTTTCTGTGGAAAAGGAGATACAACACTTGCCTCAAGTGGAGATCAAACCAGCTGAGTTAATGCACATTGAAAACACGAGAGCCTGTGCAGACAAGCCAACGGTGGATAACGAAGCTCAGCAGGGCCTGCTGCATGAAACTTGCTTCTTGAGGGGGTGACCTGACCAGCGTCCTGGTTCGGGAAAGGCACCACTCCGGCAGGGCGGCACTCCCCACCTGATGACAGGAGGCCCCCCTCCTACCAGCTGTACCCAAGGCTGCCTGCTCTTCCACCTAGCTGGAACGCCTCCCTCCTTCCTTGTGTGCTTGACGAACTCCGCTCCTCTCCTTCCTCCTCCTCAAAGGTCCCACTGCACATTATACAGCAGGTCCTTCACTAACGTCATTGCATACAACAAGTTTCCTTATAACATTGATGAGATGCCATAAGAACTTAACTCTTGTTTATATCAATTAGTCCCTGGTAAAACTGGTTTTGTTATATACTGTTTCACCACAGTTCCAAGACCCTGTCAAGGACATTAAGTGAGGACTTACTATAAGTATCTTCTCTGTAGCCTTTTTTTATTATGTTGCAACTGTCTGCTTTGGCCCGTACCTTCCCCAGTGGATTGTGAGTAACCTCAGGGCACGGCCCATATCATAGGCTTGGCCATACAAGAGGGACTCATCAAACAAAAATATTAGGGAAGAATAATAAAAAAGAGGCTGCACCAATACTCATAAAAAGATGGTCAAAATCAGGCATCAAGGAAATGCAAATCAAAAGTGAAATGAGATACCCTTTTTACACTCACTTTGGATGGCTATAATCAGAAAAGTAAAAACAAAGGAAGAGAAAAAATGACAAGTGTTGGGAGCATGAGAAGAAATTGGAACTCTCGCATATTCCTGGTGGGACTGTAAAACAGGGCAGCCACTGTGGGAAGCGGTTGACAGTTCTGGATTACACAGTGAAGATGGCTGCAGAATGGTGTGAATACGCCAAGAACCGATGGATTGTACGTTCTTTAAAATGGTGGATTTTATATTACATGAATCATATTTTAATTAAACAATAGGCTACCACTGGTGAAATGTCTACTACCTAGCAGACACCACCATAAGGCTCTTCACATGTTATTTTACACCTCACACTAACCCTGACATTAAGTATTACTAGCCAGAGTTTTTTGTTTTTTTTCCCATAAGGCCTTTAGGCCACCCCAATGGAAAGGTACAGAGTCACGATTTGCTCTAGGTCTCTCTGCCTTCCCAGCCTAAGCTCTACTCTCTCTAAACACATGCCTGGAACATAGTCGAGTCAGAAAAAATGCTGAATGAATGAATGGAGGCTATAGATAAGGACATCTAAAGTCAAAGCAGAAGAACACTCTACCCCGGCATTCCTGCCAGGCGCGGCTGCCCCGGGAAGCAGCCACACAGCAGTAACCACCCCCAGGCACAACAGAAACAGACTGTAGCCAGGCCCTGGGGCTTGAATGGATCCTTGAAAAGGTAGGCTGCATGGCAGAGAAAGTCTCAAGTGACAGGAGTAAGATCCAGAAAGGAGCAGAAACAGATGGTACCTCTCATCACACGCCTCCTGGCCTGGATCCTGGCTGCCCAACACTTGGCCAGGGGATCTTGAGGCTCCTCTAGAGCTCACTAGCCCCCGGCTCCATGCCACTGCTCTCCGGTCTCCTCCCTGCCCAGGGCTCCCTGGATGAGGGCTCAGGAAGACCTGGGGCCTCCATTCATCCTTTTCTGCACTCAGTGCACTTACTGAGCCCCTGTTCCGAGTTGAACACTATGGCAAGAGGTCCTTGTCTTTTGGTCTACGACAACCAGTATGTACTAAGAACTTTCACCAGAATGCAAACTTCGACTTCCTGAGGGACACTGGCTCACATGGGGCTAATCTCTAGATTCCAGGCCTTCCTAACTATTCCTGAGTTGAAGGTGATGCCTCACATCCATATCGAGTCCACAGAAGATGACTGCTCATTCAGAATCATCATAAAAAGTGAAAGAAGTGATTGGGAGAGAAAGGCCCAGGATCTGATAAAAACAGCACATTCTTTGGATCCAGGGGGTTCTGGTTTGGAATTCTAGCTGTGCTTCATACTAACTGTGGGAATATGGGCAAGCTACTTAACCTGTCTGAATCTTGGTCTCATTATCTGTAAAGTCTCTTGTTGTAAGTGTTCAATAAATAGCAGCCGTCAGGCTGCCCCTGTGGGCTACGTGCCTGGCTCTCATCCCATGGCAGAGAGAACCACTGAGGGTATCCGACACACTGAGACTTGATGAAAGAGATGTTACAGGGAGATTCATGTGGCAGTGGCAAGCGAGATGGATGAGGTGTTAGGAGGAGACTGAACGTAGGGTGACAAGAAGCTATAACTCTTAACTGGTCATATTAATGAAGGTGAATGATGGTGTGGATCACCTAAGACAGCAAGTGGCTTCATGTAGCATCTTAATGTGGCTTTGGAGTGTGGTCCTGGCTTTGAATTCCAGGAAACCACACAAGAAACTAGCAGTTGGATGAAACTAGCTCAGAAGGATGAGGAAAACTCTGTAGTCAACATGCCTTTGCAATTGCTCCAAGCTTAAGACCAAATAATGTTTCACTGTAAACAGAAATAAATGTGTGGCCTCTGAAGAGAGAGTCTTTACTGGTTCTGACTTTCCAATTGTTTTGTGCCAAGGCAAAGAAAACCACCAAGGATTTGAGCATCAGTTTTCTCCTCCTTTCGAGCTACCAGGGAGTCAGCTAACTGCATTCATCCATTCAACAAATATTAAGCACCTACTATGTGTCCAGGCCCTGTGCCAAATTCTTTATTAACATCAGTATTTTAATCCCTGCAACAATTCTATTGATGAAGAAATCAAGGTTCAGAAAGTGAGCTGTCTAATCGAAGACATGAAGCTATTAACTAGCAGAGCCAGAATTTCAAGTCACATCTGCACGACACTCAGGCCCTGTTCTTATCAGCTAATTGTCCTACAGGAGCAGGAGAAAAATTACCAAGTTGCTGTAACTTCCTCGACTGAAGTAAAAGGCAATAGATAATGGTGAGTGCATCAACATAACTTCCAAAGTGCCTGCCTTTCTTCTAAGACCTTGCCTATATTCTAGAATGCCGTGATATATTCCCAGATTGAACTAAGCACTATACAAATATGACTTGATGCCAAACTCCTGAACTACACAAGCTGACCAGGGCCACTAAGCTCTCAATAAACCCAAGAGAGTCCCTATTCAAAGCCATAAAATATGGTAAAAGCTGCTCTTCAAAAATAGGGAAGAACTTGGTGTTTGTTATCGACCTGAGAGGGACAAATCCCCATTACACTGGGTGGGGGGAAGAATGAAGACATGGTAATAAGCAAATAGTGTTTTACAAAACAGGCTGGTGAATAAAAAGCCCTATGCAAGCCTGTCTTTACTATTGAAGGCAGCCCTAAAGAATTTGCAGTGTACAGTTAAAACGGAAGAGTCACTGTCTTGACTCCCATTTTACCTATAATCACACTGGATAATTAAAAGAGTCCAGCATCAGAGAGTTTAATGTGGTGTGGGTTAGTTAGGATGAAATTCTGAAAGGCTAAACATGCCGTATTTTACAAAGGTTTAGTCTTGTTTTAAAAATATCTAGATGCGAGTTTAAAGTTTTTCATCTGTTCAAAAATTCTGTAAAGTCTCATGTTTGCATTAAAAACAGACAAGCCACAGAGAAGGCATGCACATTGCATTATCTGGCCTATATTGTTTGTTTTTTTTGAAATCCAAGGCAGACCAAATTCTCAAGTCTCAAGGACTGTATCCCGCCAGGACAACAAAAAGAAGAGTCCCCGGCTGTGGCGTGGCAGAAAGAACACAGGAGACGCTGGTTCGAGGACTGGCTCCGCCACTCTGGGTGACCGAGCACGTCTCTGTCTCCATTTCTGTAAGACACAAGGACTAGACTAGGACCTCAGCAAGTCCTCCCGCTGTGTGACCACTGGCCAGCCACAGGGACTTCCGGGTCTCTTTCTCTTCTGTGCAGTACAGGGTAAGATCTAAGTGATCTAATCCCTCCAGGTAGGCACCTCTGAAGAAGAACTGCCCCGCTGAGCCGTCCAGAAAGGGAAAGAAGGAAATGCTGACCAGGTTTCAGCAGGTCACCTTGCTCTCACTCGCCCAGCCTCACTGGTCCTGGCACGGGGCTGGGGCACAGACGAAACTAGGAGCCTCATCCGGCTGGCTCACTTTTTCTAGCTCCCATCATGTGCTTCACCAGGCTGTTGCCAGGGGAGTAAGTCGTGCCAGCACAGAATCTCAGAGAGGCAAAACATGGGGGGAGACGGTAAGTCTTTCATGAAAATACACAGAAGTTAAACTTTAAACTTGCCTGCTCTGTACATGCGCTTGTCCCTCCAGACCACTCCTTTCCACAAAGGGTGGTCACCCGCAACCAAGCAAGCTGTTCTCTCGGCAACTCTTAGCCACTGTTCTCCTTAACAGCTGCCCATGTTTGATGGGTGCCTACTATGTACTAGGCACTTTTCCATACTAGCTTGCTAAATAACACAGTGGGCAAGGTGAGTACTATCTCCATGATACAGACAAGCACCTGAAACTCAGAGAAGTGATTTCCCTACAGTCACACAGCAACTTATAAGAAGTAAAGTCACGATTTGAACCCAGATGTCTGACTCCAAAGCCTATCTTATTTCAGCTCTCTAACACTTCCTCCTTGACATGTAAGGAAGTGACCTAGAGGTCATATAACCAAAGCCTCTGATAGAGCAGGATTCTACTCCAGGACATGCCTGACTTGCTGGCTGCCCCCGGGGACAGGGAGCTCATCACCATGCTGGACTCCCTTCCCTTGCCCATCTGCCCTGTCTCTGCTGTTATTATATTGTTTCCACTGATCCCTGTGAATTCCATTCTCTCGACCTAACTTTGCTTTCCTGAAGAACTCCTTGAAGAGAGATTCTTATCATTCCTCCATTGGGGCAAAACTCAGATATCAAAACCTCCCAAAATATAATCCCATGCAAATCTTTTATTGTCTCGTTTAGATGTGTAGATGTCCTATCCTATGTCTCACCAGTGAACTCAGAGGAAAAAGTAGTTGTTGTATAGTAAAAAGAAATGAAAACAAGCCTAGATCTGGGACCCAAAGGCCTCCCTCTTCGTTTGATTTCCAGGACACCCATCTCGTTTGTTTATCATCACCTGATGCCCTGTCACCTTCTCTGAGCTCCTCTTTGCTGAGCTCTTAAAGGCTGGTGTTCTTAAGCATTCTGCCCTGTGCGCTTCTCTCTCTGCACCCTCTCCAGCTGTGACCTCACCGTCCGTGGCTAACGGCTTCCACACTGGGATCTCAGCCCAGTTTCACGGTGCTGTCCTGAACCTTCCCACACGCCGAAGTGCTCTCCTAGAGTATCTGCCCAGATGTCCTGTGGGTCCCTAAGATTCATGTCTCCAACCAAACTCATCACACCCCCTTCTAAACGACTACTCTTCTAGAGCTCCCCACAGAGAGAGGGCAGCCCAAATCGCTATGTTGTCAACACACACATCACCACAACTGGTCAGTTCCCAAGTCCCATGGATTCACCGTCCTTAATATGCCGCAGACCCACCACGGCCACGGCCACCTTGGTTTAGGTATCATCCTTTCTAACTCAACTGGCTCACACCTCTCCATAGGCCTTGCGAATGTGGGAAGACTTAGCCCGCTGCCTGGAACCTACAGCGCCCACTGAACACTTGTTTGAGTAGCTCTCTTCTCCAGGGATAGCAGGAAGCTCCATCCCACATGGATGTAGACAGAGCTGCTGGGAACTCCCAGCACTGAACCCAGAACCTGGTGAGCAGGTAACAAATATATGGTAAATTAGTCACTGAAGGTGAAAACCAAGGCCTACTTTCCCTCCGGTGCTTCCATTCAGTACAAAGGTGACTTAAAGGAACCAGAGAGAACCTCTTCAGGGTTAGGTGTGCTGTTCTGGTAAGCACTGGAAAATGAAAAGTATAAACATCTCTTGCCAAGGAGCTCATAAGACAAAGCAGGCAGGCACAGTGGAAAGGGAATTAATCTTGGAGTCAAAGATCTAAATTTGAATTCCCCTTTTCTGGTGTGTCTTTAAAAATAAAAACTAGTGTGCTCTTGAATAACAAAACACCCTCCCCGCCCCCCCCCCCCCCCAAAAAAAAAGAAAAAGAGCAAGACCTCAACTTGCCTAGGGCATTTTTTTTCTTTCCTCCTGTGAACCAGAGCTCTGAAGTACTCTGTAACACATACTATTTAATTGTAAAAAATATGTGGTTTTTGAACAGGATAAATCACATCAGACTGAACCTTCAATGGTTAACATTTCAGAGAATCTGCAACAGATGACAGCAGGCAAGTTCCAATCTTTGCTCCAATATACATCAGTAGAACATGTCAAAACCTAAATTAAAAGTTTCACTTGCTTTTTTTAAAAAAAGAAATAAATCCTTTTGCTGGCAGTCTCCCACTGATGACATGCAACAATCTTTGCATATGAAATCGGCTCATCCCCTGCTTCGCTGCTAACTTTGTAGATGTTCCAAAGCATTTCTGGAGCAAGTGATCTATTTGGACCAACGATGCCAAGCTGGGACCTGAGCCCTGAATGAGCTAAAACTACCAAATCAAGAAGAACGTGGCTTTGGAAGCTATTTTCCCCAAGCGTGGGGTTTCTTCTAGGCAAGGGAGTGATAAAGAATGTTGACTTTTTCCAGATGAACGAAGTTGAATGAAACCTCAAAATCCCACTGCAAGTTTCCGTTCTGAAAAACATGTTGCTGCTACAGAGGTTTCTGTCCCCCCTACTTCCTCTTCCCAAGCATAAAAATTGCACCTGTCTTCCCAAAGTCCATGATTCCAACATGGGGTGACATGTGTGTGCGATGTGCCAAGGCACTGCGGATACGGAGACAAGGCAGGCAGGCCCCAGTCCTGCCGGAGGTCATTGTTTGGTAGGAAGACAGGCACATTCATGACCAACCAAAATAAGACACAAAATGCTAAGATCTACAAGCGAGGAACAAGTAAAGTAAAAGGAGCACTTCGAGGAGGAGCGAGAGCCTCCCTGCGGCACAGGATAGAGCAGGCACCCCGAGCAAAGTGTTTTGTCCGTTCCTCTATCACAGCCCTCAACTCACTGGACCAGAAACACGTCACATACCTGCCCTCATCACTGGAAGGTGAGCTCCACGGGCAGAGGCCCCATGTCAGACAATGATTAATCCATCCCGGTTGGCTCAGAGGAGTGCCTGCAGGTGTGTTCTCAAGGTGGCACAGAATACTGCGGATCTAGGGGAAGTGGGACAGGTAGGCAGAGCTGGAGCAGTGCGGTGAGGCTGGGCGCTGTGAAGGCCGGGGCAGGAAGCTGAAGTTGTACTCAGTAGGCAACAGGGAGCTGCAGGGGGTTCTAGGGAGAGCCATGAATGGACTAAGAATGTGTTTTACATTATTCTGACAGCAATTTAGAAAACAGACTGGAGCCAGAGCGATCAACTGAAGGCGGCTGCACTGGTTTAGATGAGTAAAAGCCGGCACAGGCCTGAACGCAGGCAGTGGAAGTGCAGCTGTAAAGCAAAGACCTAAAAGATAAACTGCAAAGCCCACAGAGCATGGCTCCCCGAGTGCCTGGCTCGACCTCGACTGCATGCTCCCTGCAGGTGGTGCCCATTTCTTCTTCATCCCTCTGCCCCGACAGAACCCTACAGAGCAGGCCCAGAAAAGTTGGCTTTTGTTTCCCCTCCGTCAAACTTTCGGTTCAACCCCAGTACCTCAGACACGGTGGTGTATCCGTTTATTACATCCCTGGGCCTGGACAAGAAGAAATGGGGGGCACTCTATAGCAAGAGGAGTTGAGCACATCCAAACAACAACAGCACAGCACAGGTGCCTGGACAGAACAGCATCAGATTTTAAGATTCTGGGTCTGGAGAAACCAGTTTTGGCCCCATAAAAAACACAGAATTCAATACCCTCAGCCCCAGTAGCAGGCTAAACTGCAGGTAGATAATGGTGAGCTCTCCAAATGGGCAGCACTCACTTTCACAACCTGTTTGGCAAATAAATGAGAGTGAGTCAGGAGAGACCACAGTCCAAGGGTAAGCCAAGTCTTGAGCTATGTGGACCCTCCATGGAGAATGAGAGCTCCTTTGAGATTTCCTCAAGAAAATGTGACTGGAGGGGGAGGGCCAGGTGTGTATGAGCTGTAGGAGGGAGGCGGGTAAGAGGAGAAGAGGAAGAGCAGGTTGGACTTGAAAGCTCAGAAAGTAAAGTTCCTCTGGCTCAAAACCTGTCTTGAACTGCAAGCTTCATGGAGAGTTCTTCCATTTCCTTTCATTCTTTTCTGCCGGCTGTGGCGAATGGGAACATCAGCTACTCTACCCAGGAGACTGCCACGTGGGGGCCTGGCACTGGAAGACCTGGCCACCAAGCCTGGCTTCGTCATTTATTAACTGCATGCTGCAAGCAAGCCTCTGATCCTCAGTGTGCCCTCCCATAAAATGGAAATAATAGCAATAGCCATCTCTACCCACAGGGTCACAGGGAGAACTAACAGAGATAATGAACAGCTACACAGTAAGACTGTCAATAAAAGTGTTTTTTTTTTTCTCTTGAACTGAAATAGTGGGAGAGGGGTTATACCCCAGGATCTGATGCACACCAAAACCACAGTGTAAACTGCCATGAGCTGGAAAAATGCAAAGTTCCATGGCAGTTGGCTTTGACATTTCCTGAGAACAAGAAGAGGTACATTTGCAGGTAGCTCTGGGTTGGCCTAGGCAAATACTCAGGAAAGTAACACACTTCTCACGAAAGGCTATAAAGTGGCTCTGAACCTGGCTCTGAAGCCATGCTGTTGGTGCCAGACAGGGTTTAATTGCTCCTGGCTAACTCAAACCAAAGCCATCTCTGCATCCCCTTGAGGGCTCCCCTCCTCACATCTGGTGCCACAACACAGAGGTATTCACAACTAGGAGATGGCAGAAGATGAGCTCTCTGGGATGATGTCACTGCAAGCAGTTCTCAGAGCCACCGCTTTTGAGTGGAGATGGGCTCTCAAGACACACGGGAGCATCCCTCCTGGATGAGCAAACCCCCAAACCCACCCTGGCTCTTCTGATCGGGTCTGCAGCCAGGGCAGCAGCTCCCATGTAAAAATTAACCAGCTGTTTGGAATTCGAAATGTGGCCTGCCAGCCTCCAGTTGTTTGTTTGTTTCTTCTCTTCTTCTCTTTCCCCTTTCTCCTCTCAAGGAGAAAATGGAAGCAAGGTGGGGGAAAGGCTTGTGACTCATTTTGCTCAGACTGGCGCCATACTTCTTCTCTGGACCTACTCTGACAATTTCCAGGTGTTGCCTAGGTTTGTTTGTTTGAAGAAACCCAGAGATTCATCAGCGTTCCAACTTGGAGAGTGAAATGTCTATAGATTCAAGATTCATAGTCCTCAGACCAATGACTACATGTGTCTTACTTACGCGGACTTCCACTGATTTTTAAAATCAGTCTGTGGGGCTGCCCTTGGCCTAAGCAAGCCTCTGAGCAGTTCTTCAAGAGCCAAGTGCAGTGTTTACACTTGCTGAATGAATAAATGGATGAATGATTGTTCTCTGAAAGAGGAAAACAGCTATTTCACTCGAACATGGACTCCTGACCCACATCACTTCCCCTCTTCTAAGACTCTTCCAGGTATGGATGTCGAATGCAATCCTCAAGAAGCAAACTTTCTTTTCTTTTAGCCAAAGGGAAGCTAAGGTTACAATCCACTTAAAACTTCCTGGGGTTTGTACTCCTGGGGAATTAACTCCTAATCCCTTCCCTCAGGTAATTAAAAGCAAGCAAGCAAACAAAATAAAACCTAATCAGCCACAAAGGTTTCCCTTTTCTACAGACTTTCCCTCATTCTGCTTTTCTGGCCCCAGGTGGCCCCAGGTGTCCCAGGTGTTGTGAGTGGATCTACACCCCTGACCCCAGGTTTGTGTGAGAGGTCGTGAGGATACAAAAAGGGCTCCAGGTGCCAGTGCTGCTGCCACCCCTCAACACCTGCAAACCTGCTTTCCAGAGGCAACAGGAGGTGGTGGAAAGGAACAGCTCATGACCCAGAGCTCGAATCTACTGCTAATTTGCCATGGGACCCTGAACAAGTCACTTCTTAATTTTGAGCCACAGTTTCCTTATCTGCCAAATTTAAATATAATACATGCTGGGTTCATCTGATAGGCTAAATGTGAGAAGGCAAAGGAAGTTGGAAAACATAGGAAAGGTCTCAAAACTACACAATACTAGCAATACCTTCATTCAGTTCCTAACCCCTGGTTTTCCCCTCCAAGGTGGGGGGCAGGGTGGCTTACTGTCTCTGCCCACTCTCAGGTACACCCTCCTTACCACCAGCAACTAAATGGTTGTACCCCAAAACGGAAGTGCTACTTCCCTCTTCCTCTACGTCTATACCCAAGCCTCCTACAACTAGCTGGGGAAGAGGGTCCACTGCCTTCTCTTCACAAAGGAAAAGGTTGCTCAGCATGGCAGAAATAACTTGCTGTAGGAGGTTGATGGGGCAGTTGCTTGTCCTATCCCTACTGAATCTCAGTATTCTCATCTGAGACCACCTGCATTGTCTATTTTTCAGGGCCCTGAGAAAGCAGGCATGGGAGGTCTGTGATCTAGAAACAACCCTTTCTGGGCCCTGGACTCTCATTAGGGAACCTTCTGGGAGATTCAAGAGGGGTGTGGAGGCTGAGGGAAGCTGAGAGCCACCACCTCCTTACCTCCACCACCTGGCCAAGGAGAGGCAGGAGGGAGTGGTGCCCAGTGGTTCAAGGCCTCTTCATCCCGTCCAGTGATGGCCTGGATGGGACAAGGATGTCACAGCTGTCCCCTGTTGAGAGGAACTCCCACCTCGATGAGTCTGACAATATCCACCTTGCTTCCTCACTCCCAGGAAGTACCAAGGGCCTTAACCGGAGAGAGACAGCTAGCTAGAGAAACTTAAGGGGACCAAAGGAGCAGGGAGAGAAGGAACTGAGAGAGGTGGGAGCCAGAGAAATGAAGGTACAAACAGGCAGGGAGAGAAAGGTAAAGAGCCCCGGGAACAGAGACAGAAGAGTAGACAGACACACAGAGAGAGGAAGACAGACGGACAGCGCTGTGTCAGGAGGCAGGGAAGACAAAGGGGACCATCCGGTATTTTTAACTGGTCTGGCCTTTCAGAGACACCCAGTACCCCAAAGAAAAGCCTAGGGGGCGGGAGGAGGAGGCCTGAGCGAGCAGTGGCTCACGCCGGCCCCCTCCGCCCCTCCGCCCCAGCGCCCGGCCCCCTCCCTGGGTCCTGGCCCCCGCCCGGTCCCACCGTCCCTCCCGGCCCATTCGCTCACCTGCCAGCGCCAGGATCTGGGCCTTGTGGAGCAGCAGTGCACCCCAGTCGCGGGGTGCGCGCGGGGGGCTCTCGGGCCCGGCACCCAGCTCCTCTGGGCCCCGGTACACGGCGTACACCTTCTGGTTGTCAAAATCCAGCCGTGAGCGGGGGCTGAAGTCGCGCACGCACGACACGGGCAGCGCGTAGCAGACGTTGTCCTCCAGGAACCGCACAAAGGCGTACATGGTGGGCGCCGGGGGCGGGCCCGGGGCGGGCACTGAGGTGGGGACCCGGCTGGGGACAAGAGCTGCGCCGCCGGGCCGGGGGGCGGGGGCGGCTCCCCAACCCCCGAGTCCCCCCACTGTTATTGTTCCCGAAAGCACCGCTCTGCCAATCGGCTGCTCTGGCCTGGGCGCGGAAAAGAGAGGGAGGGGAATGGGGGGTGGGGGGCGGACGAGGGGGGTTTGGAAGCGCACTGCCACTCGCAAAGTCAGACCCGAGCAATCACAGCCGGAGCGCATTTTAAGTAGGGAGGGGAGAGGGCAGGGAGATTGAATTGCAATACTACTACTACTACTAATAATAATAGCATTGCTGAAAAGAGTACTTTGACTGAAAGTCGCTGCGGGCAGGATTATATTGCTTCAACAATCGCATGGCAAAACAAATTGCATTGCAACAGAAAAGGGCATTGCAAAGGAGAGGAGACACTGTGGGAAAATGATGTGTGTGGGGGGAGGTAATCTTGTTTCGATCCCTAACTTTAAACTTGTACTTGCAAGGGAGCAGAATTTTGGAGTGTTTCAAATATTTTAGCCACTCCTCTCGGCCCTTACAGTTCTTTTTTTCCCCCCTTCTTTTGCAAAACTGCCAGCTCCCGCCGCCAGTTCTGGGGGCTGTTTGCACAGAACTGCCAAACTAGTTCTGACCAGTACTGGGGCTTATCTGGGATTTCCAGTTGGACCAGCTGGCTGGGGTGGCGGAAGGATAGTGGAGGGCTGCTCGCCGCCAGGGCAGCAGTGGCGCCCCTCTGTCCTGGAGTGAGTATCCCTCCACAACCTTTCTGTCTCTGAACTGGGATCACTTGGAATGAAGTGGGAAGTGGAGGGGTGTTCCGAGGACGGCAAGACCAGGGCTAGATGGCCATTTCTGGAGCCCCTTGAAGAGTTCAAGAGTGAGACTGTGAAATAGCAGTCTTTGCTCTGTTCCTAACATCACAGGCAGGAGAGGTCCGGGAAGGATTTAGGTGTTCCCAGAAAGAGGGCGACTGGGCGCCACATTCGTGGGAAGGCCACCTCACATCAAAGGGGGCCAGCACCTTCACAGGGACGCCTCTGGGAGGGTGGGTAGACTTTGATTCAAATATGGCTCCTTATATCCCCAGATATAAGGAATGCCTAGCTCCGACCTGGCACTTAAGAGAATCAATAAATTTTAGGTGAAGAATAATAAATGAAATTCCACATTCATCCAGCCATCCAGTCATTCACTCATTTACTCAGGCAGCCAAGATTCACTGGATGTGTACCGCCCGCCAGAGTCTGAGGTAGGTGCTGGTAGTGCCAATGGACAGGACAAGCACATGGATTCCTTCAGGTGTTACTGTGGCAGAACCCGAGCTTCCATGTTGGATCTCTGTACCAAAATTAGGTCACTATATGAATAATACACCTTCCCTGCCCTCAAAACCCTTGTAGTCTGGTCTTGGAATATTAAAAAAGTATTTATGTAATTATGTAAAAAGGTATTAATTAATGGAAGTGGCAGTCTCAATTAAATGTTATTTATATTTTTTAATTCATGTTAATGAACTCAATCTGTAAGAAAAATCAAAATAGATGCACCAAAATGTTGTTCATTAATAGTAAGAGTGGTGGGTGATTTTGCTTACCATTGTGTTTTTTTTGTAGATTTATATGTAACTATTTTCCACACTAAGCAGGTATGACTTTATAATCAGAAAGCATTACACATTATTCTCTTTTAAAAGCACTACGCTTACATTTCAGATCAGCTACACTAATGATGAAGTAGATAAACCAAACCCCCCAAGTTATTTTACTGTGATTTAGGAAATGAGTTATACAGATGAACCCCATCAACATATACCTCCCAGATCTAAATGTACAGGTCAGGTCAAGTCCCCTTAAACCAGGCCTCTGGTATAGATGCATTGACAGTCGGTCATGACCATGAGTTGTCCTGATGCAGGTACGGGTCCTATATTGCCCCACATATTTGTGGAAAAAAGAGCAGCCACTCTGTTGTCCCAGCAGATTTACCTTCATAATTATGGTTTCTTTGGACTGATCTCAAGTGAGTTTTTTATTTTAAGGATACATTGCTGTGGTCATTAAGGGAAAGTAATGTGTAGCAAGACTTCTGATAACTCACAAGAAGGATGTGAGTATGCAGAGTTGGCCATATTTAATGTAAATCCAAGAAGCTCGAAACTATGTTTGCAAAATAATTTCAAGTAGCACCATGGCCAACCACCTATCCCATTTAAATGAGGGTGAACCTAAAATACACTATGTTACCAGTCTCTTACCACCTTCCTGGACAATGTACACTTCAGATGCATTAAACTATTTGATATTTCCCAAGATAGCATGTTTTATGAGGTCCCAAGCCTTTGTGTTTGCTCTGTCCTCATCTTGGGAAGTATTTCCTCCTGGGGTGCCCGGTGACCTCAACTTTCCCTGAAGACCAGCTCAAATGCCATCTCCTTTGTGAAGTCTTCTTTAATAACCGACTCTCCTCAAGCACAGGCAGTCTCTTTCTACTATTTTGTCCCCAAACCTTTTATCTTCCCTTATTAGAATGAGCTCTTTGAGGGATGACATAAAGGCTGAGTAACTTCAACATCCCAGGTTCCTAGCACAGGACTGGGGAGTAGAGGCTTATAGACCAGATGCATTAAAGAAAGACACAGAAAGCATAAACAGCAAACCTTTTTGCATGCTTCCCCCTGCCCCTAAAACTCTGCCTTTTCTTTTCAGGGTTGAGCTGAATACCAACTCTGTCTTTCCCACTCCCAGGGGCCAAAGGGCAGAATGCTGACTCTACTCCTTGTAAGACAGATGCACATTCGTGAATGTAATAAATACCATGCGTCCTGAAGTTCAAACAAATTCCCCACCCAAGTCACTGTAAATAATTCTTATAAGAGGGCAGTTCCATTTCCCAAGAACCCAGAAAGAAGAAAAGAACAAACAAGGAAACGAATGCCAACAGAGTAAACACAGACTCAATACATTTTGCAGGGAGGTTCGCAGAATGGATTTTTGGGAAGGAATGACAGATACAGGATACTCAAAGAAACTCTTCGGCAACCTCAGGGCAACCAAAAGACACCCAGAGTTTCTGCTTCCTGTGTGACTCTTACAGTATTTAAACAGAGCTTCATGGAGAACCTACTAAGTGCTTCTGCTCTAGTGAAAACCGGCAGAGTACCTCATTGATCAGAGACCATGGCCCCAGGCTTTACACATACCGGAAACTCAAGATGTTGATGATTCATTGATTGGCAAGGAAAGGCAGTTCAAAAGTCCAGATTTCAGTGGTGGTTAAAAACATCAAGTTCAACCAAATCATGGTTGAATCCCCTCTTCATTATCCCTGCCAAATGGTCACCAGATACCTCTTACATAGTTCTAATGTCAGGATGTTGACTATTGCCCCTCAAGTTTGGGAAAAACTACTGACTGACTGTTGGAAAGACCGTTCTTACTTACACTGAGGCAGACTCTTATACCTTGTAGCCACCATACTAGGTCCACCACCAAGAGTCTCATGTTAGCCCTTCAGATACAGGAAAGCTTGGGGTCCTTTCTCCTTAGAAATTGTCTGTCTTCTGCCCAGATGTCTTCATGTCCCTTACCTGTCTTTGCTCATATGACATGGGTTCAGTGATGATAATTGTGGTATCTACTTTTCCTCCAAAGCATACTCTAAACCTTGTATACCAGACACCAAGTATATCTCAATTAATTTCCCACTAACCATTGAAGTAGGTCTTAACCCCAGGACAGAGTTAAGGACACTGAGACTTATGGCGAAGCAGTTTGGTTCTGAGGAGTCCTGGAAAGCTTGGAGTCATATTTGCATTTGAGACTTTTAGACTAGAAGCCATGCAGGGGAAGATTTAGATGGAAGGCAAGACTGGGGAATGGGAGGCCTGGGATGAGGTTGACTGTCCTCTTCTTGGCCCTCTCCTAACTCCCTCTTTCTGTGGGCCAAATGTGCTTTGCCTCTCGTCCAAGTTATTTTAATGGAGCAGAAAATGTACACATCTGGGGCAGCTTTGCAACTGCATCTCCATTGTGCTTTCCTGTTGAGTTTTGCAGAGCCTTGGGTTAATGTCAAGCTCCTTCGGTTTAGCCAGCTGAAGCATGTTCAGTGGCAGCAGCGGGACTTGTGTTTCATATTACTGCATGGAATTCTCAGTGTACTTTGCAAAACTATTTTAAGGAGACCTGGGTTCTGTAAATTTTTAAAGCAATTGGAGCGTGTCTTTTCAACCTCTCTGCTAATGATTGACCACATTTTTTCATGATTTTGCTTTTTTTCCCCTCTGTGATATTTAATTTGACTTTTCAAGTATTTGCTTTTTAAATTTTTACTTTATTTATTTTTAAATTTTGCCCAGAAAAGAAATTTGCTGTGCAGCTTAGGACCGCTGTCTTCTTGGGTTAATTTAAGGAAGAAATGTTGACACATGGTTAGCAGGATCTGGAATTGTTGGGAGGCCCATGGTGGGCATTACCCTGAGCTGGGTACTATCACTTCAAAGCTGAGGTGTCAACCCAGTACATCCATGTGAATCCCTGCTCATGAAATCTGGTTGACTTTGGTTGTGGGGTCTTAGGCAGGGGGAGAATGGCACAATAGCCAGGAGGAAGGAAGGAAAGAAAGAGAAGTTACATGTTGAATACAGGCTCAATGGCAGTGAACATTACCTAGAGTTAGAGGGAATGGCATTTGACATGTAGGTGACAGCTTCGAGGGCTAATGGAATATGGGCTTTGGCTTTGCCTCATCTTTGCTCTGACTTTGGGCAAGACAGTTCACCTTCTTGGGCCTCAGTTTTCTTACCTGTAAAATGGGGCTATTAAAACTTATCTTTTGAAGGTGTAAGAATTGGGGGAGAAGTTTTTGACCCTGTCTGTGTATCAGTATCACCTGAGCTTAAAAAATATTCCACTCCGTTGCATACCTCTGAGTAAGAAGATTTTAAGGTAACATGCTAGTCAGGTAGGAAATGCTCCACAAGGCACAGATATCACTTTTAGGGGAAATACATGGGGCTCTGAAATGTCTCTGAAGCATAATATTCATCTAAAATATGACACACTAATGGGAAAAGAAGACAATATACTGTAATCGTAGGCCCTGGATCCAAATCCTGGCCCAATAAGTAAGGCCTGTCCTTACTAAGTCTATGGTTATGGGCAAGTTTCCTAATCTCTTCAAGCCTCACTTTCTTCACGGGAATCTTAACACATATGACTTCATAGGGTTGTCATGAGGATTAAATGAGGTAATTCATGTAAAATGCTTGGCACAGTACTTAACACATGGTGAGTCCTCAATAAATGATAGTTGCTATTATTCTTGTCATCATAATTATTATTAGAGTTATTATTAGGAGAGCTCTAATACCTATGCTGTGAGTAGGGCACCCAATAAAGTTTATCGAAGCAAATTGAATATAATGAGCTGAACAACATTAATAATTATCCAACATACACCCTAGAATGCTTCCATGCAAGCGCCATTCTCTTTAAACAAGAGCCTGTGAGCACAGGTCACAGTCACCAAAGAAACTTTCAGATCTTCCATGTTCAAGAGTCTCTGAGGCTACCAGTCTTGCCTAAACTTGCAGCAAACATTTCTAAGATATTGTGCTTGGAGCCACAAACACAAGTCATTCATTCAAACTGACTTTGTTGAGTATTTTCTCAGAAGAAATAAAGACCTATGTGCATTATATAAAACATAAAAATGCAGAAGCATTTACAGCAACTGGAATTTGTGAATGTGAATCTTGGCTTGATGTTCAGATTATGTGGATCATAGTCAAGTTCAACCAATCACATCTTAGCTATGTTGTGTTCTCATGTGAGTCACACATAAGAGGTGGTCACACGAATGATCTGAATCCAGGCATTTTACACAGGACCAGTCTAGTCCTCTCTCAGTATCCCTGGGGACTGGTTCTAGGACCAGCTGCAGAGTCTCAAGTCTCTTGTATAAAATGGCACAGAACATTCATACAGTCAGCCCTCTGCATGAAAGGATTCCCAACCATGGATTGAAAATACTTTTCCATCTAGTGTTGGCTGAATCCATGGAAACCTTTGGGTATGAGTACTGACTGTATATACTACTCTACATAAGCAACACAAGCAAATGAATTCCCAGTGGTTGAAGACCCAAAGAAATGTGTGAATAGAAGAGACTGTCACAAGGGAACAACATGTAAATTAGAATAATTCAACTTGCCTCAATTATGAGTTTCAATTAGGGGTCAATTAGTTTGAGAAGCTACTTCTGGTTTCCCTTATTAAATTAACTCATTTTGTTATTTCTTTTCAGCTGAAATGTCACTTCCTCAGGAAAGTCCTCCCCATTTTCCTCCTCCCATTCCCCTCCATAGGTTAGCTCAGGTTCCTGGTACATATTCCACAGTTCTTTCCATTATTCTTTATGGAGTTTTTCATAGTATATAATAGATATTTATTCTATTATTGTCTGTCTTTGCCACTAGATCTAAAACTCTACTAGAAAAAAAATGTATCTGTTTTTCTCACAGTTGTTTCCTAGCACCTTGCCTGGCACATGGGAGACTCCAAACAAACCCCTGTTGAATGAGTGCCCCCAAAGGTGAGAAAGGCTTTGCTTTGTCCCCAGGTCCACCTTCCGCTTGGGCATGTATCTCTGCTTCCCTATCCCCACATGTCTGGCTTCTGCTACCTGGCCCCCACATCAATAAAAGTTCCTTTTGTAGTTTTCACTTAGCACCGCCAGACAGGTTGACATTTTCAAAATGTTTTCCTGAATATAAAGAGAGAATTAAAAGGAAATAATTACAGAAAAAATGCACACAGCAGAAAAATAGCCAAGTTGACAGCCACACAAGACCGCACTCACTAATTCCAGTAACAATGTAACAGCATCAGGAACCTCACCGACACAGCCCATGGCCCTCTTGGAAACAAGATGTGATCCTACCTCATCCTACAAGGCTAGACCCCCTTCTTACCTTGCTGCTAGCTGGAGATCATTGACTCGGGATGATCACTGCCTCATCTTGTCTTCAGATAATTTCAACATTATTTGGGAGGTAACAGGGCAACCAACCTTCCTTCAAAGACCACTTGCTAGTTCTCTGGTTACCGTCTCTGCTCATCTCAAGCACCTATGGCTCAGAATGGGTGCTTTGTACAGGCCCTCGTGAGGCCAGAGTGCACCCCACTTTGTCATTCACTCTTAGGCTTTTGCTTGATAACTCTGAGCTGCCATTCTAGGCCAGAGGCACAAAAGAGAAGATTCATTCAAAGTTAAGTCATTCTAGAAGCACACAGCAAAACATTAACCACTCTGATTTTAAGAATCGTCTCCTCGCCACACCATAAATTCAGTATAAAATCAGAGAAAATGAATGAAAATGGAATGAACAATTAGCAATGTCTGTGGTAGGAACTGTTCTGGTTGCTTTACAGTATTAACTTCTTTAATGTTTTCAAAACACCTCATGAGGTTGGGACTATTTTCTCTACTTTGCAGATGACGACACTAAGAGTTAGGTGACCGAAGTTGTTAATAGTCACATGGAGAAGACTTTGGCTTCCTGATTCAAAGCCTGGGTTTCGAGGGCTGTGTGGACACAGGCCTTACCTGTTTCCTGAGGCAGCGAGCAGCTGAAATGACTGTGGGAATTAATCTCTGCTCTGCTCCTCCCTCCCCCGGAGGTCTAAAATTGTGACAACTAGACCTTATGGAAAAGTCCAGTATCTGTCATTCTCAGCATCCCTAGCTTGAGTACTAATGATTCTGTGAATACGATGATATGACTACATTATCTGGGTTTCTTAAATCGTGCCCACCTGACTGCTGAGACTTTGAACTTTTCAAGCACTCTGAGGTTTCTAACTGCTCAAGCAGATTTCTACAGTCTTCTTTTTTTTTTTTTTAGATTTTTATTTTTAGAGAGAGAGGAGGGGAAGGAGAGAAACAGCAGTGTGTGGTTGCCTCTCATGTGTCCCATACCGTGGACCTGGTCTACAGCCCAGGCATGTGCCCTGACTGGGAATCGAATTGGTGACCTTTTGCTTCACAGGCCTGTGCTCAATCCACTGAGCTACACCAGCCAGGGCTAGATTTCTACAGTCTTATACCCACTGTTGGGTATCTGGCAAGAAGGTGGAACCTGTTGAGAATCACCTGTTAGAGCACGGCCTGGGTGGAGGCCCCTCTGAGCCAGAACAAAAGAGGACCAGAGAGCTCTAATCCGAGATATCTTTGTGAAAAGTGTCACCCCCCTCTACCCTATTTTTACCTGCTATTACTTGGAAGAATAATAGCAGTGAACCACTGTGGAATGCTTGCCTCATGCTAGGCTTTATAGACATTTCTCACTTAATCCTCAAAACCATCCTGGGTGGTAGGTACTATTAGTGTTAGCCTCACTTTAAAGTTGAGTAACCATGGGAATAGCATAGAAATGTTAGGTAACTTGCCCCAAATTACACAGGAGTAAATGGTGAATTGAAACTCAGGCTACTTGACTCCAGAGCCCCAACCCTGGACTCCTCTACCCCAATTCTGGTTCCCTTCAAGCCTGGCCCATGCCTTAGTGAGGGTGATCTGTGCCCTTGTAGCAAGGATGGGGAGATGATGAGGTCTTTATCTTCAACAGGTGAGATGCTGGTTCTCTAGGAATGCCAAGACCACCTTGACTGGTCCAGGTAAGACCCTGGCAGGCATTCTCTCAAAAAGCACCCTGAAATTTACTGCTGTTGTCATCTTATGTTGTAGCAGATGGTGTATATAAAAACATAGTATAGAGAAGGTTTTCTTTCATTTACTCAAAACCGGTTTCTTTATTTAGTAACACAATAGGGCCACTTATTATGCTAACAAAAAAAGTCCTTGACCTCCAAGTTTTTGTATTATGATGGAAAAATGACTCATATGTACAATATACAACACATTTTCTGCTGATAATTCTTTTTCATGTTACTTTAGTGCTGTTGGTAGACAAATTGGAGTGGAGAATTTCAACACTGTACCTCCCCTTCTTCACCATCAGGGAAGAAATAGCAATGCCAGTTGAGGCATTTTTTTAGGGGTAGGTGAGACTCTGGACAAAGTGTCCGGGAAGAAGTTTAACTCAACTGGAAGGCAGAGTAGGTAACCGGCCAGGACCCCACATCTACCCTGCTAACGCATCCACCACATTGCTGGGCTATCAAATGGTCTCTGATCACTGAGACCCGATGATGGCTCTGCAACCCATTCTAGAGAGAAGCATGGCACAGGAGAGGATTCAAGGTAACATGAAAAGTGAAAAGTGCAGAGGCTTTGAACTCAGATTCGGGTTCAATTACTACTTTACCACCAAGATTCTATGGGTCCTTGAGCAAATCTGTGACTCGCAGGATTTTCAACTGTCACGTGGAGTTTCATAAGGTTCTCATGGGGGTCTAACAGACTATGCTTGTGAAGTGCCTGACAAGCACAATGCCTCACACACAGTTGGTCCCAGAAACCATCAGTTATCTTTTTCATTCTCATCTTCTGAGAAAGCCTCTACTACCTCTTCCTTATGGGAGGTCACAGGGTACCGACAAGGACAGATGCCCAGACGCCTGTTATTTTTGAGTGATGTGCCCTCCCTCTCACCACAGAATGCTGGGCAGTGTTACTGCAGAGACAGCCCCACCACTGTTCCCTGGCCAACACTGGGGTGGTGTGCTTTGTTTAAGAAAGCTGGGATCTTAGTATGATCTATATTTTTTATCTTATGACATTTTGGGACTTGAGTTTGGGGTTTGCTTTTAAAATCATGTTCAGATTTTGTATGTTTAAAACATGCCTTTGGAATTGTGAAACACAGTGTTCTCAATCATAAAAATGGATGAATTATGATATGCCTTTCTGTTTCCATTTCTGGGTTCTTTTTTGTCTCCTTGTATGAACTTTTCTGTGATGCCCCACCTAGTACCTTAACTCATCTGGAATACCAGCTATACAAGTTTAGGCAAGATTCTTAACCCCTGTATGACTACCTCATTCATTCATTCATTCATTCATTCATGTACTAATGAACTATTTGTTTTATTCCAGGAGCTTATTTTATGTTTTATGCTTATTTTATGCCAGGAGCTCTGTTTAATATTTGGGATTCAGTGGAGAACTGGACAGACTGAGTTTTCTTATCTATGAAGTGAGAAATTAAAAATCTTTCAGGATTGTTGAGAGGAGTGAATGAGATAATATATGTAAAAGAGAGAAAGAGACAAGAGACAAAATTTATTGAGCTCCCTACTTGGTCCCTGGTAATGCTAGGTGCTTCACCTGCAATCCTCAGAATACCCTGGAAAGTAATTGTTGTTACCCTTTTCTTACAGATGCATCAACTGAGGTTCAGAGAGGGAAAGTGAGAGCCCAAGTCATGCCCTGGATTCTAACCTAGTGTGAAGTCCATGCAGTTCCCCTGGCACGTTGCTTGCCATTCAGTATGTGTGGTAAGTCCCATCACCAACTCCATGTAAAATCTGGGGGGCTGTACTCTCCTTCCTACTAGCTGATACATCTGATAACACCAATTACGGTTTGGACAGAGTGAGAGGTACTTGAATGGAAAATCCAAATCATGTCCCCTAGTTTCTTACAGAACAAGATGCAAGAAGACTCCTGGAAGGTGGGGATGGGAACATATACAATAAATGTATGGATTTAAGTTTGCTGTTGAAATATGAAAACATTTATTAATAACTCCAGGTCATCGAGGGAATGACTTTCTGGCCCTCTAGCAGCCAGACTCATCAGCTTAGGAGACAGCTGGGACATGGACTCTTGGCAAGAGGAACATTCTTTTAACTAAGCCAACCCTTCTCTGCTGCTATGCCCCTGAAAGATGAGATGTTCAAAATTCTGTAGCTCTCTGACTCTCAGCCACTCCCTAGGTGGAGGTTCACCTCAACTGCACAAACAACAAGGTACATTTTTACACTTGAAATACTCAATGTCCAAGGAAGAAAGAGTCTGTCAGGAAACATTCATTGTAGCCTGCACACTTTCACAAAGCTGAAAGCAGAGTAGAGAATGACATCATGGTGCTTATATTTGTCAAGGGGGCTGCACAAGTGCCCTAAGCTAAACAAGCTGGACCTACACACCCTTTTCTCTTCTACCTCTGTTTGGACAGGTCACAGCAAGAACACAAAACAGATTCATTAGACTAGGAATCAGACAAGCACTGTCCACATGGTTTTAACTTTTTGAGCAAATCCTTATCCTTGGTATTAAGAAAAGGAAGGGCCATGGCCAGTGGGTGCTTGTTGCCACTGAGAAAACTTGTGAGGGTGACAAGAATGAAAAGACAGACACAGAAGAAGCAAAGCAGAGCTATGCATGCATGCAAAAAAAAAAAAAAGGTAACATAAAAAAATCTGTTCCTTGGCATAGAAAAATTTCATCCTTAAGGTTTTTTTCCCCTCTTTTCTTGGCAATTTAATAAACACCTTAAAATAGACTTATAAAATGGAAACAGATTCTGTAGAAGCAGGAAACCAAGAATAGTGACTTCAGAGAACTTAGAGTCCAAACCTCTCATTCTACAGATGATGAAAACAGCACAGAAGGACAATGATTTACCCAAAGTCAAAGAGTTTGTGTTTGACAAAGTCAGTACAGGAACCCGCTGCCATCAGGCCTCCTCTCTGCCCTACTTTGCCATGTGTCCTCATGGTTATAGGGAAGAGCCTGCAGTAAAAGGTGATCTCATCCATGCCCATGGCATTAGCTTACCTAGTCCTAGAGAGACACTAATTCACCATTGTCAAGGTTTAGCACTGAGAATAGCCTCTCTCTAGTTGGAAGGGGCTATTCAGAGGCCCTTCCAATTCTGTCTCCTTAGGTGAGACATTCCCTTGAGTCTCTCTCCGATCCTACTGCTATTCTCATGCTGCTCCCTCTGTACTTACCCTCTATCCTCCACCTCCATATCAAGGGGTGCTGTTGATTCTCTAACAGTGTGGTAAAAGCATGAACCCAGCCTGTTTTGGGGGTTGCCCTAAGTATGTCTGAGGTAGCCTGGATTATCAAAGATGCTTGACTGAAACAAAGATGAAAGAAAAGGCAACAGAGTTTAGTCGAGTGATCTGGGCCTTGAAATCAGACAAACCTAATGTCAAATCCCAGCTCCACAGCCCATTCACTGTGCAGACCTCTGAAGTTTGGTTTCCTTATCTGTGGGGTAAGGAGACCTGCCTCCCAGTGTATTTGATACAATTAAATGAGAGAGCATACAGGAAGCATCTAGCATAGATTTTTGCACACAGTTGGTAACTGGTATACACAAAGCATTGAAAAGTCTGATTTAGAAAGCACAGATTTATAGTTAATCACTCAAAAAGTATCTTCTGGGCTACCTTCTCTGTGTTGGACCTTGTGCTAAGTGTTGGGACAGAGACAAACAATGGTCCTCACCCTGCAGGAAGTAATTTTTTTCACAGGTTTTATGGGTTGAATTGTGCCCCACGCCTGAAAAAAAAAAGCTGTGTTGAATCTTAGCCCCTTGTATCTAAAAATGTAACCTTATTTAGAAATAGGGTATCTGTAGATGCGGTCAAGTTAAAATGAGGTCATAAGACTGATTTCCTTACAGGAAGAGAAAACATCATATGACAACAGACACACTGGTATAATAATGCTTTGTGACTACAGAGGCAGAGACTGGAGTGATGCCGCCGCAAGCTAAAGAAGGCCAAAGCATTGACAGCCACCACCGGAGACTGAGAAGAGGCAAAGGTGGATTCTACCCAGAGTCTCAGAGGGAGCCTGGCTCTGCTGACACTTTTGGACGTCTAGCCTCTGGAACAGTAAGAAAAGGAAGACATTTCTGTTGTTTTAGGCCACCCAGTTTATGGTACTTTGTTACAGCAGCCCTTGAAAACTAATGCAACTGGGGAGGCATGCAAGGGAGCATATGCAATAATTATAACAGGAGTGAAATAACACTTACTGAGCTAAGCCTGCCACACTTATTCAATTAGAGTTATGTGGTCTTGGTTAAACAGGAAGGCCTCTTGTACACCTCAGTGCTAATGGAGGTATGTATAGGTTGGCCAAAAAGTTCTTTTGGTTTTTCCCATAGAATGTGTCTAGTAGTGCTTAGCTGCCTTTAACTTCACTTGAAACAATTTGTTAGATTGTATTGTGACAGCTGAGATATCAGTGTACATTTAAAAAAAAAACTTATCAAAACTGGTGAATTTTTGTGTAGCCATTTTAATATTGAAAATGGAAGAAAATACACAACATTTTCAGCATATAATGCTTTATTATTTCAAGAATGGTGAAAACACAACTGAAATGCAAAAGATTTATGCTGTATTTGGAGAAGGTGCCATGACTGATCAAACGTGTCAAAAGTGGCTTGAGAAGTTTTGTGCTGGAGATTTTTCATTGGATGATGCTCCACAGTCAGGTAGACTAGTTGAAGTTGATAGTGATCAAATTGAGGCATTGAGACCAATCAACATTAATGCCACGTGGGAGAAAGCTGACACACCCAAAATATCAGATCAATGAAGTTATTGGTGAAAATGAAAAATGTGTCTATTTTATGGAAAAAAACTAAACGGACTTTTTAGCCAACCCAACATAGGTGGAAGTAGTGTATCCAGAAAGTGGACAGCCTGTGTCTGCCTGAGGAAGCAGGAGCCGACCTCTCAAGGACAGCTAGAAGCTCAAAAGGTGTGGGAGGGCCGGGAGAAGAGAGAGCATTTGGGCTATAAAGCCTCGTGTGTGCAGACGCAGAGAAGTGGGAACTAATACTGGAATTTTTTAGGAAACTAAAAGTGTTTAAGCATTGCTGATACACAGTGCTGATATCTATCTAGCTTCTAGACTGTCTTCTCTACCTTGATATCCCAAAGGCACCTCCTACTCAAAATGTCCCAAATTGAATTTGTACCCCGAGCCATAGCTTCTCCTACCTATTCACATGCCTTTCCTGATTTGGTGAATGGTCCACCACTCACCCATCCAGCCTAGCTAGAGGTCTCAGAGTGCCTGCATAGTCACTGGGAAATTGACTCCTTTTGGTCTCAATTTACACAATCATTTCTTAGCTTTACTATCTCTGGTTCTGATGGATTCTCACTTGGCACACACTCCCAACTCTCCAGCTGTGTCTCTCGGCCATAATCCTTCCAGCCAAGCCTCTCTGCCAGATAATTAATGATCTGTAAACAAATGCTTAATTGCACCAGGAGAGCACATATTTAAAGAAACTCTGTGATAAAGCAAAGGATCCTTTTTATCACATAAAAAATATTTCTCTCGCAAACTCTCCCCCACCTTCAATCGATCATTTAGTCTGCATTTTCATGTCACATATTAAATCTAAAGCTCTTTTATGGCAGCATCCCCCGAATAAAAAGACCAACCTTGCCCAGGACAGATGGTATTATTCTGAGGTACAGCTACATCAGGTGCTTCCTGAGACACTCTTTTCTGAGTCTGGCCCCTTTTGCGCTCCCACTCAAGACAGGGGCACTTGCTGAGAGAAAGGAAATTGTGGCCCCTGGCAAGAAGGGGAAGTAAATGTGGATTTATTAAGAGTCTAGTATATGCCTGGCTCTTCTATTTACATCCTCTTACTTTCCTCTTCACAACAACCCATAAACCATTACTCAGCCAAGATAGTGAAGCACCTGCTCAAGTTAGTGGCAGCACAAGAGGTCAAACAGCGGACATTGCAGGGTGCCTAAATTAAATATAATGAGATCACTGTCTGTAAACACACCCTTTGAAGCTGTTCAGGTTATCCAGTCGGCCATGTTGCCTTTTCAAAGTGGATATGAAGTCATCAGTTAGAGCGTGTGTCTTCTGCTTATGCCGATTCCCTAGGAGTAGGGGGCACCCTGGGCTCGGTGGGCCAGAAGCCACAGTGGAAACTTTTGAGTGCTGCTGCCTCTGACCTCGGGCTGAGAGCCACTTAGGTGCTGCCGAGGAGGGGCCAATCCAGCCACACTGGTCCCTAGAGAGGAAGCACCTTAGCTCAGATCTAAAACTCAGCCTCCTCTAGGGAGTCTGAAGAGGTGGTTTTCTCTCAGTCCTTGATGGCTCGGCTGCTGCAGAAAGAGGAAGCACAGTAACATTTTTAGAATAGTCAGTGGGGTGCGACAGAATCGAGAGAGTGTGCCTGCAGAACTCTTGCCCTGCTCATGTATTTCAGAAAGCCCTCAGCGTTCACAGAACAGCTGCCTGGGGCCAGGCCTTGGATCTTCAACCTCTCCCTCTTGGAGGGCCCTTCATATCTGCACTTACATAAGTTCAAGTCTTTCCCAGCCTCAAAACACAACAGCCACCTCCAAACCCTCACTCATCTCTGCCTCATCTGTAGTTACTTTTTTTTTCTTCCTCTTCACAAGCAACACTTTTTGAAAGGAAGTGCAGCCCACACTTACTGTCAGCATTTACTTGCCTCCCATTTATTTCTTAGCTCCACTGCAGTCTGCCCTTTGCCTCTACTGAACCTGCTCTGCAAGGTTACCTACCAATGACCTCCCGAATTTCAAGGGCGCTTTCCTGCATTTGGTCTCTGCGGCATCCACACTGTTGACCCCACCTTCTTTCAGAAATATTTCTAGCCTTGACTTCAGTAGTCTTGAGTTCCTTCCTAACTGTTCAAAAATCCTCAGTCTCTGTGGTAGGCTCCTCCTCTTTGACCCACATTTTAGATGTCAATATTCTTCGGAATTTTGCCCTAGAATTCTGGCCTTCTTATTCTGAGTACTCACACACTCCGTGCAGACTTCTCTCCCGAGTTCCCGACACATATGCATACAGCTGTTTACTAGACATCTGGACTTTGAGGGCTGAATGGAATCCCAAATATTCCAAACCTATCTCTGCAAACCTTGCTACTCAAGCCTGCCTCTTCTCAAGTGTTTTAGTAAAGACCCCCATCATCCACCAGTGATCAGGTTGGAAACCTGTGAGTTCTTTTGACTCTTCCTGTCCTCTCACCTCTCATCAAATCCTATTGATTTAGGTTCCATAAATATCCCTCACGTCTACCTGTGCCCCTTCTTATCTACTATATTCCATTTTAATTTTCATATCTGTTCTTACTCTTCCCAAATGCATTACCCAAACTGAGTAACCTTCTTCAAATGCATGCCTGGTCACGTTGCTCCTTAAACAAGACCCGCCAAAGCCTTCTCATCTACCTTCAGGTAAAGCCCCACGCTATTTAAACCCAGTGTAACATACCCTCTCCCAACTCTCGGGGCTCAACTCATGCTACGTATTCCTTCATCCTCTGCTTCAGGCAAATTGGCCAACACTTGGTTCTCTTCCTCCTTCTTCTTTTTACTTTTTATTTTGACACTTGTAGATTCACATGCAGCTGAAAGAAATAATCCAGAGCGATCTTATGTGCTCTTCACCCAGTTTCCCCAATGGTAATGTCATGTATGCTGTGGTGCGATGTTCACACCTGGAAAATTGACACTGATATCATCCACTGACTGTGTCTATATTTCACAAGCTTTACACGTGCTCCTTTGTGTGTATGTATTCTCTATGCAGTTTTGTCACATGCGTAGATTCATGTGCTCACCACTGCAGTCAAGATACAGAACAGTTCCGTCAGAAGGCTCAATGTGATTCTCTCCTCTTGTGATTCCCTCAGTGAGCCAATTCTCTCTTGCTTCTGGGTCTTCTCACAACCTGTTTCCCCTATTTGTAATATGTTTCCCCAATACCCTTCATTTGGCCAATTCATATTTATCTTCCAGGGCTCAAGTTAAACAGGCAACTCTAATATGTGAAATAGTGCTGTCTTAGAGTAAACCACTGAAAGTCATGGGGACCCAAAGCATCCATTTTCCTTTCAGTGTACAAAGTTGGGCATGGCCAGGACCAGAAGAGTCCTCGAGTGCATGTGCCCAGAACCCTTTAGCAGTTTGGCAGATCAGCTAAGTAAAGCAGACACTGTGGTAATGAGCCCAAAGGCCTGATTTCAAAGACCTCAATTGGACAATTTTCTCAGTTCCATAACCACAGACTGAGCAGCAATCTTGGTCACAGACTGCATCCTGATATGAGCCACATGATAAGCACTTATCTCAACACTGGTTCTCATACTATCCAACCATATGATAAACATAGAATCTTCCACAAGAGCAGGTGAGATAATGGTAAGCCTTTAGGGCAACCCACTCCGATACAAGGAAGGCAGAACCCAAAGTGTAGGTCCCCCTAGTGGGCCAGTAATGCCCTAAGGAGAGAAACAGAATTATTGAGTCTTCAAGAGTTAAAGCTGGAAGGGGCCTTAAAGGCATTGTACCCCCCTGGAGCACCTTATATAGCAAAGAGAATGGGAATTCAGTTTATTGTATGTAGGAGTACAAATGTTAACATTTCCTGTCTAGATGCAAAAGCCCTTGTTCCCATTTCTGAATCCTAATTAATTTTTCCAAAGCATAACTGAACTTTGACTCAGAAACATCAAACTAAGTATTCCCCTGGCCTCCAGCTGGCCCTCTCTAATATACTCTCCCCAACCAGCTAGAGTGATCTATTTAAAGCAGAAAGCTGGCCAGGTTACTCTCCTGCTTAAAATCCTTCAGTAGCTCCCCATTGCCTCCAGGTTGGAGTCTAGGTTCCTCAGTCTACAGATTTGGCAGAGCCCTGCCACCTCTCTAGCCTTATCTCCTGCCTCTCCTAGCAGTCCCCTGATGCACACTGAGTATACCATGCTACCTTATGCTTATAGTGAAACTGTGCCCATTCCCAGAGTGGATTTCTTGCCAATCTTTGCCTGAGCAACTCTTTCTTAACCTTTAAGATTCACCTTAGCCATTACCTCTTTCAAGGAGTTTCCCAGAACTATTAGGGTGGGTTACTGCCCCCTAACCCTGTCCTGGCCTGTACCTTCCCACATCATGTTGCCTAGAACCTTTGATGGGGATGTCTTATTTATGAGTCTGCATCCCCAGAAGTCTGGGCTTCTGGAGGACAGGAACTGTGTCTGTAGCATTCCTGTCCCCTCAGTGCCCACCACAGGACCTGGCACACTGGTAGCTCTTGGGGAATTTTAATGGAAAAGGAAGCCAATTCCATGATTAACACAGAGAGTCTTCTGTGTGCCAGGCATCTAGGTGCTTTACATGTACTCTGTCACTTGATTGTCCTAACTAGCCCCGGGACCACTCAGCACTCTTAACAAAGCCCTCTGCACCCAGAGCAGTTACTGCGACTGTACCCCCCTCCCCTGAGGATCCAGTAATACCTGTCCCAGGCCCTACTTTCCATTCCAACCCAGAGACTTGGGACTCAAGTCTAACCTCTCCCCTTACACCTGGACTCACCTCACTACTTGGCCGCTTCAGGTGGGATCCAGGGTCAGATTCTGACTCTCTTTCACTTCCACCTCAGATACTGGCTCTCATGCTCAGCATCAGGCTCTGCAGTCTGCATACTTAACCTGTTCTGACCCAGCAAAGAGCTAAGGATCCAGGACCTCAGTCCCAACCTAGCAGGATAGGCCCTTCATTGAATGAGAGGAAAGAGTAGAGCAAAGTGGCCTGATTACACCACTGTTCTAAAGATAACAAGGAAGCTCAGTCAAGTTAGTTCATGACTGGCTTCTGTCCTATGCCAAGACCCAGACATAGCATCTCCTCCTGTGTGTAGGGCATATTTCCTCTTCTTTAAAACAGCCCCCTCCTACAGCCCTTTGAAGACCTACCTACGTGTCCATTTCACACTTTGATCATGAGAAATCCAAGCAAGGGCTGTTCCCTAGCACCATTCCCCAGCGTCAGCCTAACACAGACAAGAGCCTGACATGGAGAATGGAAAAGAGGTGAATGATACTGAGCTCAAACTCTCCCATCTCCCAATGGCCTCTGTGGATGTTCTGCCTTTCCTCTACTTCTGCTTCTAAAGGTACTTGATAAACTCCTTTGCATTTGGTTTGGCACCAAAGAAGCAAAGTTATCAAATGTATTTTCTTGTCAATATTTTCTTTGTAATTGATACTAAATCCCTCTGTAAAAAACACACACATCCTCAACCTCTTAAGGAAAGCTAGTCATGGTATAATGGCTTAAGTAAAAGAATTGTGTAATTCTGGGAAAGTACCAATCTCTACTTTATCCCTTCTGTCCTGAGAACACCATGCTCTCAAGTGAAATTTTTGAGGCTATGAAAAGAAAGTGCTTTGGAGTTAGAGAAAATTGGGTTAAAATTCTGGGTTTGCCTCCCAGGAGCTCAGAAACCTGAGAGTCATCCTGTGCTCTACCCCCCTCCTTACTCACTGCAGCTGGTCCTTCAACAAGCCCTGCCAGTCCGACCTTCTAAATGGTTCTTCTCCAATCTCCACTTCATTTGACGGCTAGTCTGGTGATTAAACACTTTGGCTTTGGAGTGAGATTGTTTGAGTTTAAACCCCAGTTTTCTTACTTGCTATGCTGTCTTGGGTAGTTTATTTAACCTCTCAGTGTTTCAGTTTCCTCATCTGTAAAATCAGGATTAAAAATCTTGGGTTGTTAACAAGATTCAGTGTAATAAGCCCTATGAAGTACTAACATGATTCCTGACCCAGATTTAGCCCTTCTTGTTATTTCTTATTATCTCCTTTGTTCAGGCTATTATCATACAACTCCACATTTCCTCCTGCCCCCAGCACCCCATCCCCAATCTCTGATCTTCCCTGCAAAGTCTCCTGCCTGATTTCTCCTCCAGTGCCCCTTCTCCAGTCCACTTGCTATGCCGTTGCCAGAGTACTCTCTCTAAAAGCACATTTGATCATGTGATGCTCAGATGAGAAACCCTGCTCCGTTGTCTGTTGGACAAGTCATGAGCTTGTTGGCTTTGTGGGCACAGCTCTCCATTATCAGGGACCCTCAATGCCTCCCAACAGTCTTAAGAGGGAAATTTTACCCTCATTTTCTGCCTCAGAGTGGTCAAGTGTCCCTAGGTCCTACAGTTATTCACTGGTCCAGCTGGGATTTATACCCAAGTCTTCTGAACCCAGAGCCTGTGCTCTGTGCATTGACCCACACTGCCACTTACTACTGACCATCTTACCATGTGTGAGCCTCAGATAAGCAAGAGAGGGACAGTGCCTCAGGCAAGAAACAGAAGAAAGAGGAGCTGGCATGGATACATTATGGTGGGCTGCCTGACTGGGGAAAGCACCCTGGAGGGACTGGGGCTCTGGGCGCCAGGTGGGTGGGCAGGGGAGACAGCGTCTGGAGGATAATACTGGAGAAATTACTGAAGCTGTGATTTCAGAATTATGTTATGAGATGAAATGAGATTCAAGTCTGAGTGGAAACATGGACTTCAGATGTTCTCTTCATCCCCAACACTGGCAGAGCCCCGGGAAGCTCCGAGGGTTTGCTCTCGATTTTAGTTACTGTCAGTGGAATAGAAACATCAGTTCCAGGGCTTGCCAGGTCCTCTTTGTTATTCAGAGATGCATGGACTCTAGGTTGGTTGGGGTGCCATGAAGAGTCCCTCTCTCTTGAGTTTCTTCCTGGCAGTGGTGCCACCCCAATATCTACCTAAAATCCATCCATCAGCTCAGCAAACCCTCCCAGATTCCAGTGGGTCACCAGGCCTCAGTGCTGGAAAGTAGGAAACAATCAGAAGTGCTTCTTGGCCACACAGTACTTACTGTTTAGTGGCAAGACTACCCACATACAATGAGAATACTGTGTGAAAAGTGCCCTGGGGCCTGGGGCTGGGAAAGCCGGGGAAGTCACAGAGGTGATACCTGAGCAAGCTTCTCAGTGAGCCTTTTCCTCCAAGAAGATTACTTGGGTTTATTTCAAAAGGCAAATTTTGGTTTTTGCTTTTTGTGATTATAATTTCAGAATAATATGCTCTTGCTTGGTGTTGTAGAGGTTTTAGGGCATGCAGGGTAGAGGAGTCATTTGGCAGAGTCCCCAGTTGGGGGAGACCTAAAAGTAGTTCCATATCCTCATTTAATGTTTTCAATGGTAGAGCAGAGAGAGAAGAATCACTACTTCCCCAGGTTTTATAGCTGAAGTGCTGAGCAGAAAGCATACAAGTCACATGAAAGGAGGAATGCACTATCTCTGGGGCTACACCAGGGGCCCAGTGAGCTAGTGCAAAAGGACACTGGCCTGGGATGCAGGCAACTCTGCCACTGACCAGCTGAGTGACTCTGCACAAGTCACTTAACCACACTGAGCCTCAGTGGCCTCCTTTGTCCAGTGGGGATGCTATTACCTTGCCTGGCAATAGTACCACTAAAATGGCAGCTGCTGGTTCCAGGCCTCCCATTTCCAGGCTGTGTGCCACTCTTCCTCAGCCTATTTCCCCATCTGTGAATAAGACACCATGGTGAGGCTCTCTGCAGAGAAAGAATGAGAGAATACTCTCCAAGGGCTGTTTAGCTTTGACATCCCATGCATAAAACAACAGCCAGATTGGACTGTTGCTTAATTCTATCCAAACTGCCAGATAGGCATTTGAATAAGTAATCTAATACATACATTTTTATTCTATTCAATATTCAGGTCGTCTCCTGGCTAAAATGAGTATTCAGAATGATGATTGCTTAGAAACATACCATTCCAAATACGAATGAGAATATTTTTGCAATATTCAGTTCAACAAGGATGGGAAGGTATGAGATTAGGTTCTGCAAATAATCACATCTTTCACATCTTGGACGCCTATACACATACTTAGCTACATGGCTTTCTTCATAACCTTGGAAATGCAAGTCCCTGAGCTCTCAGAGGCCTGAGCATACCTCTTGTGCTAAGTCAATTCCCATGTGAAAATGGTGGAGCAGGGCAAACAAGACGTGATCTCTCATCTGGTGTTTGAGGCCCTGCTACAACATCCTCCCCATCCAAAAACTGGTCTGGTCTACTTGCACTCCAGCGTGGACAGAGACCTTACCACCTCCTAAAGCAGCTGAACCCACCAGTGAGCAGCATGAACTTGGGGAAATGGCCTCTCACATTGAGCAATCTCCCCTGCATCTGGTGTTCCTACATTGATCCCTGTCCTGCAATCTGCTTCTTCTGCCCTGAAAGTCCTATGGGGACTGAAGGCAATGACCCTATGCCTTTCACCAAGGTAGCCTTTTCCCCAAGCTGAACCATCTCTCCCCTCCAACAAGAAACCTGCTCTTTGTCCCACCACAGGGGTCTGTAGGGATCAGCTTAGGTGGGACACTAAGAGCCACGGTAAACTCAAGATACCCTGGTGAATTCCTTTTTCTCTGTCTTCCTATGCCATTCAGTAAGAGAAAACAAAGCTTTTAAAGTTAACAGTGACAAAGTAGTAATTCTAAGGAAGCTTACCAAGGCTTTTCAAAAAACAGAAAACACAACTGAGGAAGGGAGATCTTTGGATCACAGCAGGAGGAACAGAGAGGGTTACCCTCTGAACTGTTCCGCAATAGCACTGTGCCCATCTCAGAAAGGGTGTTCGTGTGCATGTGTGTGTAAGTGTCAGTGCTTATGAGTGATCATCGATACACTCAGCAGTACCTCGGTGGTATTAGTGTAGGATAAATTCCTCACCCATTGTCACGTACTTTAATAGTCACTCACAGGCCACTTCCTCTCAGCATTCCCTAACATTCCTGTTTACCTTAACCCACTCTGCACCCTGAGGGAACTTCTGTGCTTTCCTCGATACCATCCATTCCCTTGCCTGTCTGTGCCCTTAGATGGTGGGCACCTCCTCGAGGTTCCTGGCTATGTCTTACTCCTATGTTCGTTCCCCTGAGCCTGGCACAGTGTGACTGCTTTATATGTGTTGGTCACATGAATGTACTTGTGGGAAAGAGCCTTTTTCCAGGGCTCTTACCACTGCACTGTCCCTGCTGCCATGTTTCTCTTCCCTTATAAGATTCTAAGCTAATGCAGATGAAGTAGAGCATAACTCCCACAGATGGGCTTCTGTAGGGGGATCGCTCAGATAAGCCAATGGTATCCATGTTTCTGAGTTGCCTCCCTGTGAGAGATGGAGGTTGGGATGAATAGTCCTGTTTCTCCAGCCTCCATCTGCTTTGAGCTGACTGTTCCCAGCCGTGATCTGCTGTCCTCCCCTGCCTGGCCCCTCTGGAGCAGCCATTCCTCCAGAATTGACACTCACATTTTCCTTCTTTGAGGCCAAGTCACAGCTTTGGGATGTTCCCTAGGCAGATGTGCAGGATTCTTGCACACATCTGCATATCAAAGGGGCAGGGAGAGTTACTTGGCGAGAGGCCCTGGCTCAGCAGTAGTGCTCACTTGGCAAACCTCACTTGTGAAAGGATCTCTCCCTGTACTACACTCGGCCAAGGAACTCAGCCTGGGACTGGGCTGCTCAGTGATGAGCTTTGTCCTACCTGGGGGAGGTCGAAATATGATGCATTTCTGGGGTGGAGAAGAAGCTATAACATCTCTTGCCTCCAACAAGGAGGCTAATAAAATCAGTAGGCAAGTCTTGGAGCAGAGAACTGGTGTTCTCAGCAATGGCACAAAGGGAAGAGAAGGAAAATGCACTTATTTAATAAGAGCAGCCCAACAACCCCACTGGGAGACAGTCTGCTTTGTGCTGAGCAGTGTAAGGCTGCAGATCATTAGATGTCAGAGCCTGTTCCACATCTGAAATCTGTCACTTTCAATGTCTGAGACCTTGGGTAAGTCCTTTAACTTATTTTAGTATCAGTTTCCACATCTATAAAATGAAATGATAATTTTACCTGCTGTATAAAAAGAATTAAATGGGATAAGCCCAATAAAGCACTTAGCAGCACTGACTATGTGACAAGCATTTAGTGAACACCAGTTCTTTTTGAGCACTTTGTTTACTATACATTTACTATGTGTCAGGAAACATTCTGGATGCCTTAAATATTTTGTCATATTTTTCCCCACAATAAACTGCCAAGATAGGTATTATTACTCCTGATTTGCAGTCAGGTAAACTGAGGTCCAGAGATGTCAAAATGCTTCCAATCTTGCCTTGGCTGGGTGGCTCAGTTTGTTAGAGTATTGACCTGTAAACCAAAAGGTTGCTGGTTCAATCCCCGGTTGGAACATGTATGGGAGGCAACTGATCAATGTTTTTCTCTCACATCAATATCTCTCGCTCTTTGTCTCTCTCTTTTTCTGTCTCCCTCCCTTTCTCTCTCTCTAAAATCAATAAAAACATATCCTTGGATGAGGATTTTAAAAAACGTACTTCTGAGGTCCACACAGCATATAAAGGGACTGTCAGAATTAACTTTCGGGGCCACTGAAAGCCAGATACAAATGTCACTCCTGAGGCGGGGCCAGAGTTGGAGAGTTCCAAGGGGAAGGACGCCTAAGCCTGCATGTGGACCGGGAGAGCGAAGAGAAGCAGATTCTTGTCCAGAGTGGCTGAGATCACAGCTGGAAGGATGTGCTGTGTGTTAGCTCTAAGGGGTGAAGCATGAAAGGAAATGGGAGAGCAAGTGATAGGGCTGGCAGTCAGGAAGGGAAAGAAACAGGACAGGACAGGTTCCCAGGGAGAGGCATGGCAGCGAGTCAGCACCAAGGCCAAGGCCAGAGTGGGTTTGCCAGAGCAGGCTGGCCAGAGCTGGTTGGCCTGGGGAGGCACTTTTCCTTCCTGGGCCCACAGATCACAGGACTGAGGTGAGGACCAAATAAAGGGCTGCACAGGAAGTTCTTTTTAGAATGTTTGGAGCACAGCAAGTGCTCAATAAATGCACCTAGAGGGAAAATACCCAGACTATACAATTTTAGAAATAGTAACAGGTTATTCAATTTTAAAAATAGTAATAGAGGTTATTATAGTCATTCATTATTAATTTATTATTTTTTATTCTTATTTATTCTATTATAATTTGGGACAACTAATAATATATTATATCATATTCATTCTTTAGCGGTGGGGGACCCAGCCTCAGCTGAAGCTGTTGAAGGACTGTTGGGGCAGACACTTTGCAGCATTTCCAGTACATGAAGGCATGAAAGAGACATGTACTACCCCTACTTTGGGAAGGAGGAGCATGATAGTGGGGTGTCTGACCCTGAGATTAGTTTCCTGGCTCCACCCTATGGTCCTGTGTCCGAGCCCCGGGGAGAGGAGCCGGCAGGTAGATGCTGTTTCCTAAAGAGCCACAGAGAGGGCTGTGAAGGTAGAAGGGGGAGAGTGAACATTTTCCCATTTCTGGACTGAAAACACTGTGGCTTTGTCTACTTTCGTATTTCTTGTCCCAGCAGCTCAACATCATGAGCAGGAGAGACGGCCCTGGCAGAATAGTCAGCTTCCTCCTGGTGGTCACTGGGAGCCCTGGCTAGGGTGGAACCCTCTCAGTTGTAGGAAGCAGAAAGCAGGGAACCTCATGGGAGGGGCTGAACAGGAAAGAAGCAACATGGTAGATGGCACATGGAAACAGAGAGCATCCTGCATGAGCTCACCTGTGATGGCACTTAGAGAGTTTCAGAAATAATTGAGCAAGACTTCGAGGGAGGCTGGAGGCCTACATTAGCAGGTAGGCACATGAGCCAGCAGATCACAGGCACTTACTGTAAACAGAACCCTATATGTGTCCATATGCTGGCGTGGTCTAAGGAAGTATCAGTTGCACACTCTCTGCTTATACCCCAGATTGATCCCAGGAGTCTGAGGCCATTTCTGAAGATAGATATGATTATACCTCTTTCATGTACTTTCCTTTTTACCTCTGACATCCTGCTGATTAGTAGGTCCTCTTATTTCATCCTCGTGATTATTTCCCAAATTCACTTCCTTCCTACTTCTTCAGTTTTATTCCGGGTGTATGAATGATAGGGTCTACTTTTCAGTGATTGAAGGTGGATCATAATTATTTAACCATTATTGTGTTTAATGCAGGAAATATAAGAAGTGATAGAGCACAGACTTTTCCCTAAAGGAGTTGTAATCTGATTTTAACAATTCATCTGGAGATTCCTCAAAATGGCTAAAGAATGAATGAATTCACTGGTTCATTCAACCAATGATCAAACATTCCCTGAGCACTCTGCCAGGCTTGATGCTGGCCACCGGGGATGCATGGCCCTTGTACTTGAGGTGCTTGTGGTTTAGTGAGACTAGCAGACAACAGAAGGCTGTGCACTGAGTTGCACTGTCAACAATGGCCCAGCTAAAAGAACAATGTAGCTCATTTCAGTGAAAAGGTGTTCTCTAGGCCATTGCCAGACAATTTCTGTTCTCCATCCTCTTCCCTGGAAGGCGTGTCTGAATGATGTGGGTGAGGGTGAGAGGGGGTCTACTCTTCATTGCCCCCTGGGGGAGGCAGTGTAGAGTAAGGAAAAGAGCTCAGGCCCTACAGTTGGATAGCCTTAGCTTTCGATACCAGTTCTGCCTTTTGTTAATTGTCTGACCTCAGTCAAGTCACTTCACTTCTCTGAGTTTCAATTTCTTTAAATATAAAAAGGAAATAATTTATATAAAGTATATAGAATAGTTCTGGGCATGTAATAGATAAGGGAAGCCATTTTTATTTTGTTCCAAATTTCAGGTTTGCAAAATCTGTTAGTGTTCATAGTAAATGACCTTTCACTGTGATGAGCTACTAAGAGGTTGAAGTTCTGTTCTAGCAGCCTAGCCCAGCTCATACTGACTAACAAAAAGCCAAGATATGGCCTTCTCAGTGTCCCCCATCTGAGACATCCAATTCAGATCTACTTACTCAGTTCATTCTATTTGTTTATCTTTTAAATTCCAAGTCTCTAACTGGCCTCTGGAGCATGCTAGTTGATAAAGGCCCAGCTTTCCCATGTGCTGCCTGTCTGCCATGCTTGGGCACAGGCCCTATATGTGGGGTGGCACAGTACTTTGAAATGACCCTGCAAGGATGCATCTCTCCCTCTCTTCTCCTCTCACCACCCACTTGGCTCTGGTAAGCGTCAAGAATAAACAAGAGTCCATGTGGCAGGAGCATTCCTGTTTCCAGCTGTGTCCCAAAAGATGCGACACAATAAGTAACCCTCTGGAACGCTGATCAGCAGCAGATTGGGGGTGGGCAGTGGGGGTGGATGTGAGATGAAAGGAAGCTCAGGTTCTTCAGGTCAAACCCATCTGTGCCACAGAGTTGAAGACCTGGGAGGGACTTCTAAAACCACTCAATATTGGCACATCACTTTTCTGGGTCTGTTTGGGAAAGAGAGTTTTCCAGTTACGTAACCCTCTGGTGATAAATCCAGGACCCAGACTCCGGTCTCCTGTATCTCGGTCTGTGCCTTCTGTTCCTGGGCAGCTTTGTTCAAGCATCTATGGGGGCTTCCTATTTCCAACTGTATTAAATTCAAATGTTCTGTCCTGGCATTCAGTGTCTATGAGATCTGATCCTTACTCTACCTTTCTAGCCTTATTTCAAAATCAATAGACAATTTGAACTGGTACATCCTGCTGTTAAAATTGTAATCCAAGTTTCCCTCTAGTTTTTAAAGTCCCTGTATTCTCTGGTTTCTGTGCTAGGATCTCTGGGTCCTCATCAAGTATGTCTTCATTGATTCTGTCCTATCCTGACTGCTCTGGTTTCTGGCTGAGGTTCAGCCATCTCCATCAGAGAGCCATTTGGGGCCTTATCTAGGAAGGGCACATTATACTGTGTCAGATGAAGCAGCTGAGAAGAAAGAAGATTCTGATGTTAGAGCTCCAACTATAGGGGTTGGCCCAGCAGTGTCTAATGCATCACAGTGTCTAACTGATCACAGCTCAAGAGGCAGGCACCAAGAAGATCTGAGGTGAAGGATAAGGAGCCCATCAGCAAGGTCTTACACAAGGGATGGGTAACTGGGAGATAACTTAGAAGCTCAGGCAGAAAGGTCAACTCTATAAGGTCAGTCTGTAAGCCAGGGCAACATGGCCAAGGAAAGTGATGGGAGGCTACCACCCAAAGCTGAGTAAGAGAATAAATGTGAGTCCTCTTGTGTGGCTGGGACCGTACAGGTGAGGAATTGCCTCTGGGGACATCAAAATGGACAGACACTCCCAGAGAATGAATCAGGACAGAAAGGGCATTCCCCAAGGCTGAGAGTTGCCCAGAGAAAGCTACAAAGCTGGAGTCAGGAATGGGAGTACACGTGGTGCCATGGGGAAGAGATTGGGTGCAATTTCAGAATGAGCAGTGGTTTTGGTGGCTATGGGTCATGAAGAACAAAAGCAAGAGGTAGGTTAGGAGATTCATCCTAATTCACATGGATGAATGGAGTCAGGATCAGACATTCCTTCTTTTCCCCTCCTTCTGGGACAATGGACTGGACAAATTCATAATGTCTTAATTTATTTGTTCATCAGATACCACTTAGAGCCTACTCTGTGCCAAATCTTGGGCTGGTCACTGAGGAAACAAAGATGAATTGTATACATTCTCTGCCTTCAAGGATTTTATTTCTTGGGGAGAGACATTCATGTAAACTCAAAAGTAATGTGGAGTGATAAGCGCTGTGAGAGGCAGATACCAAGGGGGCTGCAGAAGCAGAGAGGAGGCAGCTAACTCTGCCTGGAGGCAGTGAAGGGTGGGAGGAGGAACTAGTGCAGCAGGAACCATTCCTAGAAGGTAAAACTTGCTGAGGGAGAAAAGGAATTAGATGTGTAAAGAAGGGATAGGGTTAGATTGTTGCAGAGACACAAGCAGGCTTGGGAGATGAATTAGTTGAAAACAAAAATAAAGACAAAACAAAACAAAACAATCCCTCAGCTCACAAGCACAGCTCAGTGAGGGGGAAATCAAGCAGATTTTACATGTCTAATGAGCAAGCACATAACATCAGGGAGTTATGGACTTTTGGCAGGGGTTCAAAAGGAGAGAGAAGAGATTCTTTGTCCTATCTAAAGGGAGCCTAGGTTTGATGGTGGAAACTTTATATATTGTCTTATTTACTCTTTAGCAGAGCCACAACCTGGTGACTAGAGCTCTCTGACGAGGGTTTGGGCCTCAAACTCCAGCTAAGAATAAAGTTTTATGTGTTACTTTGCATGGGTCAGACTTCATGAGTTTCCCTCCTTTGGAGCCTTGGCAGAATGGAGTAACTGGTCATGAAGCCAAACTGGGTGAAGTGTATCACAGCACTGGAGTTACTACCCTCCCTTTTGTGGACTTCCCCTCTGGCTCCTGTCCCTCTGGCTCTGATGGGCACACTTTGGGCAGCTCTTTTGTTGAAGGCAAGGCTTAGGCTAGGGACACTGGCGAAAATAGAGGACCAAGGGGTTGCTTTGTTTCTAGACCATTTGAGCCACACCCACCTGGGAAAAAATAACCCACACTTGAGTTCAGCTCAGCTCTGTGAAGTGCCACCCTGGAACTGGGAGGCAAAGTCCCAGGTTAATAACGATAGCTGACTCTGCCTCCTCGTGAATATTTTTGCCCCAGTGAGCTGCCAGGGAGAGTTGGCTGAGATGAAGTTGGATTTGGGTATTTTTGAGTCCCCTGGTCAAATGTTGTCATATTACCCTAGCAACACCCTCAGCAATATTGCTGTCTACGTGTTTTAGCCAGAGACTGACTGTCCCCCAGTTCCCTGCCAATCTCCTCCTTGGGACCTAGAATCTCTTCATACTTCTTTTGAAACCCAACCAAGAGTCTAGACTTCCCTGATGCCATCTGCTTGCCAACATGTACATCTAAGAACTATCTGTTTGAGTTTCCCATCACTGAGTTCTATGTATTGGCTACTTTCATTGGGACTCCAGGTGCTGACTAGTTTAATGATAATGGTGATTTCTCAAAAAGCCAGAAGTACTAGATTTCTTGTTCAATCACATTCTTCCTTTCCCTTTCCTCCACTCTCAAACAGAACTGTGAATCTGAGTCCCAGAGAGTCAAACAGTGTGGGTAAATCACCAAAGTAATGGCAATGGTGGTCATTGGTAGAGCATTGTGGCATAGTGGTAAGAACATTGACTGCCTGGGGTCAGATGGAGTTCACTTTGAATCTGTGCTTAGTTACTTCCAAGCTGAGTGGCTTTCAACAAGTCACTTCACCTTTGTCTGCCTCCATCATTTCCTCATCTATAAAATAGGGGTGATGATTCCACTAGATAAGATCCTTGTGGGAAGAAAATTGCATTTAATTCTTCAAGCACTGAGCCCATGCTATAGTCCTCCTTATACACTCAGTGTCCACAGAGCACCTGGCACACTAGGGATGGAGAGTAAACAATAGTAGTTAGCAATGTTTATGTTTTTTCTTTTTTAAAATTTTTAAATTTTTTTATTGTTGTTCAAGTACAGTTGTCTTCATTTTCCCAATACCACTTTCTCCCACCTCACCCACCCCCACCTCCCACCTTCAATCCTACTGCCCCTTTGGCTTTGTCCATGGGTCCTTTATACATGTTCCTTGACTACCTTTTCCCTTCTTTCCCCCATCATCCCCTTCCTCCCTCCCCTCTGCTTACTGTCAGTTTGCTCTTTATTTTAGTGTCTCTGGTTATATTTTGCTTGCTCATTTGTCTTGTTGATTAGGTTCCACTTATAGGTGAGTGAAAGACCTAAACAGATACTTCTCCAAGGAGGACAAAGAGAGCCCAGAAACATATGAAAGGATGCTGAGCATCACTAGCCATCAGAGAAATGTAAATTAAAACCATAACGAGATACCACTACATACCTGTTGGATGGCTATCATAAACAAATCAACAAATAAGTCCTGGAGAGACTGTGGAGAAAAGGGAACCCTAGTACACTGTTGGTGGGAATGCAGACTGCTCTAGCCACTGTGGAAAACAGTATGGAATTTCCTCAGAAGACTAAAAACGGAACTGCCTTTTGACCCTGCAATTCTGCTGCTGGGAATATACCCTAAGAATCCTGAAACACCAATCCAAAAGAACCTATGCACCCCAATGTTCATAGCAGCACAATTTACAATAGCCAAGTGCTGGAAGCAACCTAAGTGCCCATAAGTAAATGAGTGAATCAAAAACTGTGGTACATTTATGTGATGGAATACTATGTAGGAGAAAGAAAGAAGGAGCTCCTATCTTTCATGACAGCATGGATGGAACTGGAGAGCATTATCCTAACTGAAATAAAACAGGTGGTGAAAGACAAATGCCATCTCACCTATGAGTAGTTAGTAGTGTTTGAGAAAGAATATATTCTGAACATCTAGCCACATCAAGAAAAGGGGAAACAGGGAAGAAAAGAAGATAATCATCTTGTTCTTCACTGTATGGACCTAGAAATCAAAGAGGCAGATGGGGTAGAAGTTTAAGGTAGTTCTAATTACAGTGCTAATATTATTAGCTGTTAATTATCTACCTGTTGCTATTATCTCTACTCAGAGTCAGATATGCTCTCTCTTTCTAAAAGCAAATTCTGCTTCTCTAAAACATTGTTAATGTAATTAATATATGTCATTACTTTTGTTCCAGCATTAGCCACTCAAGCTACATAAAACATGGGTAGATTTTGGCCACTTATTAAGGAGAAGCTATTGTGTGTGTGTGTGTGTTTGGGGGGGGATGGTATGGAGAGAGGGAGGGAGCACACACCAAATTCTGTTGATTTATGGAATCTGCTAAGTGCAGCTACACGTGTCAGGGTACCAATGATTTGCTGGCAGAAAGTTAGCATATAAATTGAGCACCAGAGGTAGCAGTTGAAATGCTGACTATAGTGTTTTAGGTATGCAGGTAAATTTTGAAGTGCCTTGATCAAATATGAGACCATCCCTTTGTGGCTGAATAGTCAGATTTCACTCTCTGCCAAGTTAATAAAAAAGGAGCTCACACAGAACTGGAGATGCCTGGACTTTACATTCAAGAATTTGTGGTGATGAGATAAGGATGAAGTGTCTCTGTCCCATGAGGTGTAATTAGTGTTTTAAGAACCTTTCAACCAGATGGCCACTTAGGCAGGATCCTGAAGAGAAGAAGGAAAGGTGGACCCCCTTGCTACCCTGTGATCCCAAGATTCAGACATCAGCACTCCCTTCCCTAGTGGGCTATGGGGAGTGGTCCCTGTAGTTAATAAGCATGAAACCTCTGGCACCTCTGGTCTCTTGTACCATAGAAGAAGTTTCTTCATGCATGCGTGCATTTGACAAATATTTGAGCATCAACTAACTGCCCAACAGAGAGATTAATAAGATATAGTTCTGTCAGCAAAGAGCCCACAGTCTGATAAAGGAAAAAGACCTTGCAATATAGTGTGAAGCATGCTAAGATGGAGGTTTGGGGGAACCGCTGTGGGAGCACAGATGTGCCTAAGTCTGCCTGGGGAAGTGTGGCCAGGGAATGCCCTCAGAGGTGGTCAGAATGGAGAGGAAGTGACCAACAAGTGTGAAGGAAGCTACTCAAGGCCCAAGGACCACCACGCACAAAAGCCTGAAAATAGGAGAGGACTTGGTCTATTCTAGGAATTATGAATACTTGAGAATAGTTTGAGCACAGAGAAGAAAAGTAATGGTAGTTAAGAAAAATGAGGCTGGGGAGATATTCACCCAAGTGTTTCATGGGAGCCAGAAACCAGTGCCCCCAACCCCCCACCTGCTCCACCACCAACATACATATAACATTTTGAATACTGGTATTTTCTGCCCCTAGGAATTCTTGATCACCTGGGATAGTGTTCTGTTAAGTTTAGGGGCCTCAACCTGTCCACTTAAAAAGTCATTTAGTTGACTTACTGACTTCCAGAATCAAATGAAATAGTGGGTACAAAGAATTTAACATATTTCAGTCATTCTGTGAAGTCAGAAGACCTTGTTTATTACCCAGTTTGGCTATTTAGGGCTTCATGCACTTGGGAAAGTTATTAAACTTCCCTGAACTTCAGTTTCTTCATTTATTAAATGAGTATGATTATGAAGAGAATTGAATAATTTACTGTTATTTTATTTATAAACTGAGGCATGTGGCCTAAGAGAAAGGATTTATTAGTATTAATTAGGATTCATCTCTATCTGATGGGTACTTGAACCCCTAGTCTATTTATGCATGTTTCTAGATTAAGTTTTCCCTTTTACTAAACTGTTGAGCTTTGGCTCTTCCACCAGCTGTGGGCAACTAGAATCCCAATTCTGACCATAACTATTGGCTCTCTGCTGCCCCCACCTGTCTGGTGCCAGCTCACACAGTAGCCATAGGTCTGGAAGCCCAGCCTGGTGTTACTTGGGATAGCACCTCCTATACTTGTTGATATGGCAGGAACAGAGAGCCAACTCCATAACCCTTCTCAGTATGTGCTTACACATGCTCACAGAGGCACCTGGGAGATTTAGGGCTGTTCTGTGTGGAAGCCGTGTGGTCAGCAGGCAAAAGGCCAAGATATGCCTTTCCTGTCCAGAGCCTTGGCAACTTAAACACCTGATTGTCTGCAGCCACACCAGGAATGTTCATGGGATTAGACCAAATTCCTATCTGAGAGACAGATTTGAAAAGGCCATCATCCTCCTTCAGAAGCAAATGATTTCACCAGCTCCATCTTCCAGCTGTGTAAATTGGTTAATTACAAGGCCTGTAATTTGCAATCAATATTATCTCCTTGGCATCTATTTCACTGAAGGCAAATATTTATGGCCACATTTGAGAAAGGGCACATTGTCTTAATCAGGAGCCATCCACGGAGCACTGGGCTAAATGACTCTTGGGACACTGATGACAGTTTTCCCTTTTTTGGTCTGGAAGATTTGGAGGAGAAAACACAGGCATACACAAGATCAAGGCCCTGATTTTCACAAGATAACAACAACTACAGGCTCTGATCCCAAGGAACAAACCCAAAACACAGAGAAATGCTTTGTGTACAAAATGTCTGTCATAGAATATTTTTATAATGGTGAAAAAATAGTAACTTAAATGTTCAATAGAAAAGGGGTAAATAAGTTATTATGGAATATTATCCAGCCATTACAAATAATGGCTATGAAAAAGTACATAGTAAAATGAAAAATTCTTACAAGTGCTATTAAGAGAAAAATAAGAAACATAATAACGTAGGTGTGTAGGTGGTTGACACGTTTTTAAAATATGCATAGAAAAGAGTCTAAAAGGAAATGTGTTGATATGGCAATGAAGGTCATCTTTGAGCATCTTATCTTCTATTTTTTTATATTTTTCTTGAGTGAATGTATATTAATTTTACAGTTAAAGAGTATTTTAAAAGGAAAGCCAAGGAAATGATTGGCCATACTTGCAGCTTCACCAAGTCACTGTAGTGAGGAAGCCAGCTCGTGTCACAGAGATATACTTGCATTCATTCAGTCTCTATAATTGCATGAGCCAATTCCTTATAATAAATCTCTCTTTGGATGGATAGATCAATCAATAGATAGACAGACGTATATCTCTAGTGGTATTGGTTCTATTCCTACAATTATTCTTCTGTTTATATAGCCTGTGCTCTCCCTGGCCCTGTTGGCATCCAAAATGCCTCACTGGCACCAAATTTGTTCTAACCAGTAGCAAGCTAGGATGTGAGCCTAGGTCTCATGGTCTGTGAACAGGGACCATTCATTCTACAACACTGTACCGACACATACCAGGACCATCCTAGAGAAAACAGGATGTAGGACAGCCTACAGCAGTCCTTCTGCCCTCAGGCATTCCAAAAGTATACAGGGGCAAAGACTTGGTTTGAATACATTTAACTATTCACCACATGGTTTTCCATTAACATACCAAAGGTTTCCTTCTTTCTGATAGTGTGTTTTTTTTCAGTAGACAAAGTCAGAAAATAAATCTTAAGAAGCAATTTTTCTTTTCCTTCACTGTCTGTCACCTCTGGTTCCTCTGTTATGTCCAACCCTGCTCAGTAGGTTGGAACACAGTAATTAAGCAACCTCCCTGCTAAGTGAGTGAGCCTTACCTGGAGACCAACACACACACAGAGTCTGGCTAGACTCTGGCACCAGGTCAAAGGTCATCTGGAGCAGACTGAGGACTCTGATGATCAAAGGCACAGGTCTTTGCTAGTCACCTTTCCTGATTCTCTCCTTTTCCATTTCCCAAAGCCTCTGCTTAGAATGCACTTCCCGTTTCCCATCTGCCTGACAAGTTCCCATTCTTTCCTTAATGCTCAGCTCCAGTGTCTCCTGCTCTAGGCAAATCTCCTTAGTCCCTCCTTGGTGCTCATGCAGCACCCTGCACACATTTCTATTTTAAGCATGACTATTGTATTGTATTTCTTCACGTCTCCTTTTCTTTTGGACTTTCTCTAGGTCAAGAATCAAGTCTAAGTCCTATTTTTCTTAGTGCCCAGCACAAAATATGAAACAGATGATGCACCAAAGCACATACAATGAATGAATGAATGAATAATTGAATTACCGAATGAGTGACTAGTAATTTGAATTTCAGGTCTATTTATTTCTTCTCTGAATCAAGGCACCATTTCTAGGCTTTAATTTTGATATCTGTGGAATCGGAATATCAGCTTCTCAGAATTGTTGCAATGATAAATGAGAGAAAGGAGGTGGTGGAACTGTGTAATCCCACAGAAGGGCTCTGTGTGTGCACAGGAGCGTGCCTTGTGAGCCATCAGGGGAGTCAGTTTATCTTCTCCCCAGATGTGTCAACAAGATTTGAGCCAGCCTTCCATGGGCCATATGTTTCTTTGCGTCCCTTTTCTCCCTTCCTCTTTGCCTCTCTCCCTCCTACGACTCCTCCCCCTCTTTTCTTCCTTCCTGGCCATATTTTCACTAAACACTTAATATATTCCAGGTACTGTGGAGATACAGTGAAGGGAAAGTCAAACCCATTTTCTGCTTTTAAGGAGCCCATAGTGAGGGAGTCAGATAGAAAATGACATTCACAATTCAGCATGCAAAGAGCTGGGGCCCAGAAAACATGCGGGCTGTGTGAGCATGGAGGAAGGGTATTCACCACAGACCATGTGGTCAGAGCACGCCTCCCTCAGGAAGACTCAGTCTCCCCTAAATAAGAGCCAGGTCACTGAAGACTGTTCTAACAGAGGGACAGACACATTAGGAAGGCCAGAGAAGAGAGAGGATGGAGGAAGTTGAGAGTGTAAAGTGTTGGGTGAGGGCTTGTGGAGGAGATGATGGTTGGGTAAATGCTAAAATGTAAGATAGAGGGCAGAAAGGGGCCAGCTACACAGGGCTTTATTATCCATAATGAGGGATTGGCCTTTGCCCACAGGTCAGTGGGAGCTCTGGGATTAGTCTACCCGAGGGAGTGATATGCCCAGATTTGCTCCCCAAAGGAGTGAAACAGGAACCCCATGAGAGGAAGACATCTGGGCGGAGGTTTCTGGACTTGCCAACTTTGAGATAAAAGGTAAAAGCTGGGGAGCTTGGCCTAGAGAAGAGACGCCTTGGAGGTCAGCCAGGTGGCTGTCTTCACATCTGAGGCTGCTGGGGAAGAAAAAGCAGATCTGGTCCCGGTGCTTCAAACTGTGCTGGAACCAGAAGGTGGGAATGGCTGGCTTTGGATCTCAGCTCCGCAACTTACTTCTGTAACCTGTGTAAACTGGCAAGTCCCTCAATCTCACTGAGCCCCAGTTTCCCCATTTGTAAAATTAGAACTGTAATAGTGACTTCAGTACATTGCTGTAAGGATTTAATGTGAAGATGCACTTCAAATGCCTCTCACAGGTTTGGCACGTGAGAGACTCACAGGTTAGGCCCTCAGATTCTAAACACAAATACCAAGATGGGGCGAGAAGCGCATCGGCAAGGGGGAGCGTGGAGGGAGGAGAGAAACAAAAATAATTTCAGCTTCGAACACAAACACAATTCTGTTTGCTTCCTATGGTGGGGATTGCCGCGAAGGCCAGGAGGGAAGGAAGGGTGCCTTTTTAGTGCCACCCGCCTTTTCATGGCGGCTGCGACTTTCGATACTACAACCTGATTCTTGAGTCAGCTTTATAAAAGGTTCATTGGCTCAAACTGATTGCTTACAAGAGCTTCACATTCTCAGCCCCCCACCCCAACTTTTGGGACAGGAACATGTACTATTTTATAATCACTCCTTTGGAAAGAACAAGTTCTGCCTCGTGGGATAAGGGAGGGGATCAAAAAGGCTCAGTGTCACACAACTCCTCCTCACCCTTGAGTACAGCCAGGCAAAGGCAGGCAGGAGCATCCCTCAGGGGGAGAGTCTGAGGAACAGAAAGTAGGGTGTTTGGAAGGATTGGTCTTTCCAGGAGTTAAATCAGTTTAGAATGGAAAGTAGAATGTAAAAATAAACCCCCACAAAAATGATTTTCTGCTCTTTTTTAAACTTAAAATTATGGAAATTGTTTCTGACAGCAAATTGCTCCTAATTAATTTCTTGGCTCTGCTGGGAAAATGCACTGTTCTGTTGATTTCTAAATTCTATCAGCTTAATTATCAAAAGACATTTTTCCCCCTAAAACTATTAACATGTGGGTTTGCAGCCAGGGGTTTATCAGCACAGTGTGAAAGGCAAGGGAAGATGGGGCAGGTGGGGATTTGATGGCCCCCAGGAGGCATAAACCCAACTCAAAGCCAGGCCCCCATGTTTCAAGGTCCAGGAGAAGGTCATGTCCATAAGAAAAGACAGCTGAATGGTACAGGCAGAATCATGTGAAGCCTACCTGGCAATGGAATTGAAGGAACTGAACTTAAATTCTATCCCCACTACTTACTCTAGACAAACAGTTGAGCCTTTTTGAACCTGAATCATTTGTGTAAAATAGTGCTAGTGACAATGTTAACTATCATTTATAAAACTCTTGCTACTTGCCAAGCAATGTCCTAAGTGTTTTTAGGTATATTAACATGTTACTCTTTTCCACAGCTCTATGAAATAGGTATTGTAACTCTTTCCTCTTTATAGGCAAGATAGCAAGTGCAGAGGGACCGTGAAAAATGCCTATAGTCTCACTCATGATGAGGGGCAGAGGCCAGAAAACCTCCCAGGCCCAGTCCCCAGCTAATGGCCAAGCTGTCTGCCTTCTTCATTAGACTGAGAGGATCTTAAGGCCAGGGGACCTCTTCCTAAGTGATTTGGTATCTGTAATGCAATTAATGTCTGATAAGTAAATACACAGTTTAGATGCTCAATTAAATATTGGCAGAACTTAAATCTGGAATCAGTTAACTTGGTGCAGTTCAAGAAAAAAAATATTCAATTTCAGTCACTCAGCAGATGTTCATAAATTATCCACTATATATGCCAGTCACTGTACCAATCAATGAATAACCTTGGACACTCAGCAATTTTGCTTGTGGGGACTGATCCTAAGAATATATAAGTGGACAATTGTGTAAATATAGTTGAGCAAGAATATTCATTCATTCATTCATTCATACAAGAATATTTGTTGAGAGCAATATGTGTATGTGTGTATCCCCATTAAACAAGATAGGAATCCCTGCCCTCAGGCAACTTACAATTGTGTGGGAAGACAGACAAAAACCAATTGAATACACAATGTCAGGTAGCAAAATAAGACCTATGAAATAAAATAAAGCAGGGTAGAGTAAGGGAATGGACTGTAAAAAGAACTGAATTTTGGAGGGATGGTTTAGGTTCTCAGAAAAAGTGTCTACAAGGAGGGGCCATTTAAGTAGAGATCTTATTGACATGAGGGAGTGAGGCACATGAAGGACTGGAGTAGAGTAGAAGGGTAGTTTACAAGCTAGTTTTCTCTGTCACCTTTGGGGAATCACTTGTGCTCTCTAGCCTCCTGGGTGGATATGGAGAAAGGTCCCTCTTCTCAGTCCCCCCACCTGTATTCCAGGAGCTCCTCCCTCCCACTGGAGCCAAAAATAAGGTTGAGTTGTATCTAAGAGAGCTTCCTGTTACTGAAATATTTTGCAAAATCCCAAGTGCTACACAAATGTAAGTTAATTCTGCTCATCTGCCAAGGCCAAACTCAACAATTACTTCCTCTCTGAAGCCTTTCCTCACTTTGTCAGGGAGAGTGTTTCTGGACTCTTTACACTTTTTACACACTTCCATTGTAGCATTTAGTTTTTTGCAGGGACTGATGTTTACACTTTCTGAGTCAAGGACAATATTTCATCTGTTTTTGAATCAGACCCTAACTCAGTGACTGGTACATGGTGGTGCTTAATATAGGTCACTGAATTGACTTAAAATCTACAATTTTGGAGATTGTACAAAATTTTAACATGAGGTAGGTAAGGCTTTTAGTTAATTCAAACATACTGTCTCATACATAGTAGGCAGGCAAGGAAAGCTAATTGAATGAATAAGCCCATGTTTTGAAAAGCAGTTTGTTTTTGCTGAGTGAGGATTACCCCATCTCTGCAAGGGAATCTTATTTTGATGACAATAAGACATGCTAGTAATAGAGATGGGGAGTGAGGGCAAGTGGAGCGATGCAAGAAATAGTCACCTTTGTTAAAGACCCACTATATGTCAGGCAACGTCTTAGGCAGACCATTGAAGTATTATCCTGGCTGATCTTCAGAATAATTCTGAGAGTAGTGTGGTATTGTTGTCCTCATTTCATAAACGAAGAAAAACATGTCAGAGAAACTAAGGCATTGCTTTCATTTACAAAACTGAAGGGAAGCCTTACGACTAAGAAACCAGGAGCATCTAATACAACATCCTTGTTCCCCTGAGCCCTTGGCATGGCAGGTGGTCCAGGAGAGGCTGTAACAGTGTTCAAGAGAGCTCTGGAAGATGCTGGGTTTTCTTCTCCTGGAGGAGCATTGGCTCACTGGCTTTTACATGAGGAGATGGTTGCCATTTTTAGAAAGCACACGCACGCCCACAGTCACACACATAAACATCTTGGTGCTTTAGCAAACCAAAGAATCTAAAGTGTGGATTCTGCACAGTCCAGATTCCATCCCAGGTAAAAACATGCCTTTCCCAGGTCACCACGTGTGTTCTGCTCTAAGATCACCAATTACTTCTCCCTCATATTGTTGCCAACAAGACTCTACCACTAGACTGTGAGCACCTTGGAGTCCAGGGCTTCACATTCCTGTGCCTAGCTCTCCTGTGCCTAGCTCAGAGCCTGGCACAAAGAAGACCTTAACTTATTACAAATTAAAGGAAAGAGACTGTGATGATTAATTTTATGCATCAACTTTACTGGGCCATAGAATGTCCAGATATTTGGTTAAATGTTATTTTTGTGTGTGTATGAGGGTGTTTTTGGGTGAGATTAGCATTTGAATAGGAGGGGTCAGCAAAGCAGACGGCCCTTCCCAATATGGGTGGGCATCATCCAGTCCACTGAGTGGAATGAAGAGGTGAAGGAAGGGAGAATTTGCTTTCTCTCTGTCTGACTGTATGAGCAGGGTCATTGGTCTTCTGCCTTTGGCACTTACACCATGGGCCCTCCTGATTCTCAGGCCTTCTACCTTGGACTGGAACTACATCACTGGCTCTCCTGCGTCTTCAACTTGCTAACTGCAGACCATGGGACTTCTCAGCATTAATAATCATGTGAACCAATTACTATAACAAGTCTCATATATATTTATAAGGAGATTTACATATAACTAATATACAAATATGTATACAGATACATGTATATAGATAAATAAATAAACAAACAGAAAGAGAGAACAGATATTTTAGTACAGAGAAGTGGGTGCTGCCGTAACAAAACTTAAAAATGTGGAGACAACTTTAGGACTGAGTAATGAGTAGAGATTGGTAGAATTTTGAGGTGCATCCTAGAACTAAGGACGTTATAGGAGTCCAGGTGAGATCTCAAATGGAAATAAGGAATAGATTATTAGAAACTGGAGGAAAGGTGATCCTTGTTATAAGGTGGCAAAAAAAACTTTGCTGAACTGTGCTCTCCTCTTTTTTTTGAAGGTGTAATTTCTAAGTGATAAAACTGGATATTTAGCTGAGGAGATTTTTAAGCAAGCAAAGAGCTGAATGAGAGACTTGGTTTCCCTTGACAGCTTATAGTGAGAAGATAGAGATAAATTGAAGAAGGGATTATTAAGAATAAAACAGCATTCAAAGATTTGGAAAATTCTCAGCCTGTCATGTTACAAAATGAGGAAGTGTGTTTGGAAAATAGCAGGAAGGATGTACCTGGACTACCACTTAATAAAAAGGTTATGGGTGCAACTGATGAACTTAATGAGCCATCTCAACAGAAGCCAGGAGAGAGATGAAATTATACCAGCAGAAAGACTACCAGCTAGAACTGAAGCAGGCAGAGAAAGTGGGATGGAATGAAGGAAGGCCACAGCGCTCTTTGGTTGTGAATGCACATTATTACTCAAGAAAAGGGAAGACAGATCAGAGGGAAGATGTAGGTTCCAGGAACTGGAAGAAGTCAGTGTGGAAAGAATGTTGGGACAGGGGAGGGGTATGAGGCAAGACTGGAGCGACTATCCCAGAAGTCTTGGAAAGCCAATGAAAAGTTTCAAGCCAGTTGAGATAAAAAAGTGGGGTGCTGAAATGATCATATGTGCTGTTTGACAAGTGAGGTTAGGGAGACCAGTTAGGGGGTTGTTGTAGTTCATGTGAAAAACAATGACATTTTAGACCCAAGTGGTGGTAGTAAAGATGGAAAAAGGAGGATGGGTTTAGATTTTTAGGAGAAGCAGCAGAAGCAACAGGATCAGGAGTAGATGACAGGTGATCCAGATGCCTATCCAGGTTCTGTTACAAATTTTCTGGTACGACCTTGCTCAAATCCCTTCCTGGGGCCTCAGCATCCCCCTCTCCCACAGGGGAAGCCCTCAGGCCTCCTCCAAGAAATGGCAGAAATCTGAAAACGATAGGATTAAGGAATCTTCCAGAGATCTTTCAGTGCTGACATTGTGGTTCAATAATTTTGTGATCCTAATCCTTTTCTCTTCTCTTCCTCAAATGCGTAAGGCTCTCCTTTCTAGAAACCCACTTGCTGGAATGATATCCAAGCCTGTAGCATGATGATAAATAGCTATGACACCTTGAATCAGGCTAGGAACCAGACATTGCCAGGTGTCTACAACACAACAGAAAAGAAAAAGAACCTCTCATAGGAAATTTCCCCTAGAGACCGTAAAAAATCAATAACAAAAAATCAGTGTCACATGGGGAGATGCCTTGGATGATGATAATGATGATGATACTAATAATAATTCCTTTAACTTCATTTAGTGTTTCAACATGCCTCATCTCATTTGACACAGCAACTCTGTGAGCTGTACTAGTGCACAGAGAGGGACCGAATGAGCTCAAAAAGAAAAAGAAAGGCAGTGCTTACACACACTTTGGGTATTCATTATTTGGCAAATATCTATTAAACCCTTACCATGTGCCATAGTGTATAAGTGTAATAGACAAGGTCTCCATTCTCATGGAGGTTAAAAAATAAAATTTATAATAATAAAAAGATAATATAGTACATAATACACAACAAAATATAAAAATAATAATAATTATTGTAAGTTCTGTGAAGGAAAGCCAGGGTGGTGAGTTAGCAAGTAAATGGAAAAGGACATTTTCAACAGGATAGTCAGAAAAACATTCTTGGCAAGGTGGTATTACAGACAAAAAGAATGACTGCAAAGTCCAGTTGTCAGAAAGGGCTTAACTTGTCTGAGGAACAGAATGGAGACCAGCGTGGTTAGAGTATCAGTAGTGAGACAGAGAGAGTGATATGGTAGGAGGGGGGAGAGATGTAAGAACCCAAACCAAAAATGCTCTGTGCACCATGGTAAGGCATTGGATTTTATTTTCAGTGATGGGAAGCCACTTAAGAGTTTGAATCAGGAAAGTGATATCATTTGATTTTAGTTCTAAAAAGGTCACTATGGCTCACCATCTAGATAATGTGGACAATGGACCATCTAATGGCAAGAGTTAAAATTGGCAGACCAAGCAGGAGGCTGTTATAGCTGTCCAGCAAGATGGAGGCCAGTGGCTAAAAGAGAAACATGGTGGGGATGAAAAGCAATGGGTTTGTTTAAGATACGGTGATGGATTTGGATGTTGGTTGAAGGAAATCTTTTTAACCTCATCTGTGCATGTGGACAGGCTGAGGAAAGAACAGAGATGGGAAATGGCTGGAACCAAACTTGATGTTGACACCTGTAACTCCCATTTACGGTGTTCTTCCCAGTGCGCCATACAATCTCTGGTCAGAGTGACGGCCCAGCACATGGTGGGTTGAGCATGTTCACTGAAGTTGAAATATGTAACTACCAATAACAGCAATTGGTGCCAAGTTTGGTGTATGGTGGGGAGGCTTCTGGGTATTTTTGTATTAGAACAGGAGTCCTGCACTTGCTTCACTGCCCACTTGCTAAGTGCTGGCCCACCAGCCCAGGGTGTGTCAGGAAAGGGAGATGGCCACCATGCCTGCTGAGGCCAAACAGCTGCCCTCTGCTGACCCAGCAGAGAAAACTGGACAGGTGGTGAGTGTCTTTCGTAACTTCCCAGCTTCACAGATGAAGAAATGCATTTGATGTCAATTTGAGTCCAGATTCCTCCACAGGTTCATGTAAACTTTGGACTATTAGTTTTTATATTTTCACTGGGGTATTTGGAACCCCAGCACCATTAAAGCCACCTCCCCTTGTTTACCCCACACTCTCTGCTTATGCTCTTTTCACGCAGAACACTTCTTTGCTCAAATGTGTGCATCCTTCTTACTATGCTATAAGGGTGCCAAAGGCAGAGACACGTCTGTGGGCCCACAGCCTCACAGAGAAACTGGCATAGACTGTACACTCTGCAACTGTTTACTGAGAGAAGAAAGCAGGTAACTTCTCCCAGTCTTGGTTTCCTCAGCCTTTATAAGAGAATAATTGATAGCTATCTCACAAGACTGTATAAAGTTTAAATGAGTTAACATGCACGTAAGTCACCTAATACAGCACAGGAGCTTAAGAGACATTCATACATCATCTATATATCAAAAGCTTTCCCTTGCAACAGCATTAGAGAGTAGGGAATGCAAATTAAACCACTATAAGATATCACTATGGATTTGCTAGACTGGCTAAAAATTTTAAAATACTGACAATTTCATGTGCTGGCGAGGTTTCAAAGCTGCCGGAACCCCACACGTTGCTTGTCGGAATGTAAACTGGTACAGTTCCTTAAAATGCTAACCATAGTCACCCCATGACCCAGTCATCCCATTGGTAGGTATTTACCAAAGAAATGAAAACTGTGTTCATACAAATACCTTTAAATGAATGTTCATAATCTCTCTACTCTTAATTGCCCAAACTGGAAACAACCCAATATTCTTTGGTGATTAATGTATAAACTGGGGTACATCCCTACATGTGAATAGTACTCAACAATACAAAGAAATAAAGGAGTGAATTATTGATATGGACACCTTAGGTGAACCACAAAAGCATTAACTAAGTGAAAACAGCCAGTCTTAATAGGTTGCCTATTGTATGATTTCATTTTCACAACCTTCTTAAAAATACAGAACTGTAGTGATGGAGAACAGATTGGTGTTTGCTAGGGCCCGGGGGACAAGGGTGTGACGATAAAGGGGTAATGCCAGGCAGTCCTCTGGGGTGGTGGAACTGTTTGGTGTCCTGATTGTGGTGGCAGATACACAAACCTACACCTGTGTTAAAATTCATAGAGCTGTACACACAAAAATAGTCAGTTTAACTGTGTGCTAACCTAAAAAATTAAATTTAAAAAAAAAAGCTTTGCTATACTGGCATTAACACCTAGTATCTGAGGCCTCCGAATTCTAAGGTGGCTTTTTAATCTAGGGGTAGTTTCTTGGTTATTCAAGCTACGTCTCATTACAAAATGTGGAAAATGAGAGAAAAGAGACAGGTTGTGGACAGTGTGGAGGTAAATGGGAGACTGCTTGTCTAGAAGTTTCTAAAGCTAGAGCAGCTATTTCATTTCAATTCAATCCTGAACTTTCAAAGAGGAAACAGCCCCCCTCCCCTTTTTAAAGCTTTACTTGTAAAACTGTCCTTGCGCCGAGCCCGCAATAAATCTGGGCTATGGTAATACCCATGGAGAAGGCGAAAGGGGCCTCCATAAACCATGTGATTTGAACTACTACAGATGTTGCAGTGGGAATTTATGGTTTTCGACGGATCCTTATCTCTTCTTGCCAGTTTCTGCACATTGAATCATGCACTGGCAGAGTCTATTTTAAGAGCCATCATTTTTTCTTTAAATATTAAAAAAAATCTGTGGCAATTAATTTCCTCCATACTGTTCTATCATGACAAATAAATGTGAAATGCATATTTACAGAGCACATGTAATTGCATTTGGGCACATGCAAATGACATGCAAATCTTACATTCTAAATGAGTTTGTTTATCATTCCTGAATTCTAATCCAAGGACCTTACTTTTAAAATTCAGTTTACATTCTGACATGTATACAAATGAGTTTGACTCTGGAAAATAACTTAATAAACTCGGGGTTAGCTATGCAATTAGAGGAGGCATCTGGGAGCTATAAAATCTGGGAAACAACATTTACATCTTTTTCTGCATTCATGGTTTCAATTTCCTAGCTCAAACCCCCCTTCCCACCAGCCTGCACTTCTCCTCACTCCTCCCCTCACCCCACCGCCCCATTTCCCGTCGTCTCTGCAATCCCATAATTTGAAATTACTTCACTTCTTTTTCTTCCTTGGGGGAAGGCATGTAAGTGCATTTCACCAAGGATGACCTAATCAAGTCATTGTCCTCAATGCAGCAATTTCAAAAACTAAGATCAGGGTGAGAAATGAAATGAAACTAGCAGAATTAGCATGGGTCAGGACTTTCATTCAGGTTTCTTATTATTATGGCTGGCCCAGTTCTCCTGTGAGTGCCTACGTCCTCCCATGGATTGCTGACCATCTGAAGAAAGCTATGAACAGTCACAAGTCTGATTTACCAAAGGTCATAAGAAAGAGAAAACAGTGGGATCATATTCTGCCAGAGCTTTTAGAGGGAAGGAAACAGAACCATAAAACAAAGTGGAATGGAGGTCCCTCAAAAATTAAAAATAGAACTACCATATGATCCAGCAACCCTACTTCTAGGCATATATCCAAAAGAACTGAAAGCCGGGTCTTGAGAAGATAGTTGCATGCACATGTTCAGAGCAGCACCATTCACAATGACTAAGAGATAGAAACAACTCAAATGTGCATTGACAGAAGAATGGATAAACAAAGTGGTGTACACATACAATGGAATATTGTTTAGCCTTACAAGAAAGGAAATTCTGACACTTGCTACAACATGGATGAACCTTTTTGAGGATACTATGCTATGTGAAATAAGCCAGTTACAAACCGATAAATATAATATGATTCTACTGATATGAGGTATTCGTCACAGAAGCAGAAGGTAGAATGGCTGTTGTTACCAGGGGCAGGTGGAAAGGGGAGAGAGGGTTGCTGTTGACTAGGTGGAGACTTTCAAGTTTGCAAGACTGAACATTCTGGAGATGTGCTCCACACAATGTGAGCACACTTAACGCTATTGAACAGCAGACTCAAACGTGGTTAAGTTGGTAAACAAACACAAACTTCAGGCACTCCCCAGGGAAGGGGTACCTTGGGGAAAGAAACACTTTTATATATAATAAAATTACCTTATGTTGGCACAATAGTGGTTGAGCTAAGGTTGTAGAACTATAGGTGTTTTAAAAATTTTTTATGATTCCCCAAAAAGTTCATGAGGTGGTATTTTACTTATAGAATATACAAATTTCTAAGAATGGTGTTTTAATATAAAATAGCTTGTTAAAATGGAGGTTTTAAATTAAGTTCAAAAGATCTTCTTTTTGGTTACTAATATAAATCAGTTTTGAATAATGGTGGGACAGCCTCTTGCGACTCCTGTTACTAGGTAAACGATGGTCTCCAAGCCAAATCTGGCCTGCTGTCTGTTTTTATGTGGCCCATGGGCTAAAATGGTTTTCATTTTTTTAAAGTGGTTGAAAATGATCAGAAGGAAGAATAACATTCTGCGACATGTAAAATTATGTCATATTCAAATTTCAGTATCCACAATAAAATTTTATTGCACACACACACAAAACCTGAAAACCCCAATTGTGAAGGTCGTAGAGGCACAGATTCACAGGGTGTTCCAATCAGAAAGACCTCCTGAACTCATCTTGTGTGAACTTCTCATTGTACAGAGAAGAAACAGAGGATGAGAGGTAAAATGACTTGCCTTAAGTCATAATGAGTTAATAGCACTGCTGAAACTCTAGGCCGAGCCCTTTTCTCTTATTATACTGGGCAGACCAAAGGGTTAACTTATGACTCAGCATTCTCTGCTGCTTCTTTCTGATCCTTGTTTTTGGATAATGTATATTGAATTTATATTTATCATAAGCCACGCACACTGTACAGTGCTAGTGCGTTTAGTCCTCACACTGCTCTATGAGGAAGGTTGGATTGTTGTATGACATCTAACCTGCAGAGTCATTACTCTCCTCCTCTGCCCTTCTGCACCAGCCATGCTGATCTGTGTCAGATCGCCTTTGGGGCATCCTGTCCTCTGGCTCCCACCTACTACAGCCTCTCAGGGCCTTAGCTCTCCCTGACACCCTCCCACTGCAGGATCTTCAACCTCTCCATCTCCTGTGCCTCCAAGTCCTACCCCACATCATTAATCAACATGTTCAAATCCCTCTCCACTTGAAAAAAGAGCCTATCCCTCAGACCTACATTTCCTCTTTCCTTTCTTTCCCAGTCAAGCTTTATGAGAGAGTCGCCTACACTTGCAATCTCTCCTTCAGTGTGCACTGGCTCCTGACCCCACTGCAATCTACTATCCACCCCCACCGCAGCCCATTTCACAAGGACTTCTTTGTGATTTGAATCAATGGACACTTTTTAAATCTTCTGCTTATACACCAGTGATCACTCCCTTTTCTTTTAAACGCATGCTCTCACTGAACTCTCACGTTCAAAGTCATATGTCCTGTATCAGGAAACACAGAGAGATAAACACTCACTCCATTGTTGCAGCCATTTTCAGTGTGTTCTGTGCCCCGTGTATGCTGTCCTCTTGGCTCAGGATATGCCCCCATTACCACTTGTGCCCCTGCTTTGAGCCCCTGTGCTATGAACGCCTGTGTATCCTTGCAGATCCAACTGATATTAAACTATGGTACTTACTTCCAAAGGTTTTTGTAAAGGTTAAGTGAGTTAATATAGGAAACATACTTAGAATAGTGCCTGGCATGTAGTGGGCACTGAGTAAGTGTTGCTTGTTACTGTTATCACTGTTTCTGCAGCACAATCTGGAGTACCTGGTTCAGCAGAAGCCAATGTAACACGAGGCCCAGGATGCAACAGGGCTGACCTGGCCCGCTTCCTGGAGGGTACTGGTTTAAGGGGCACAAACTCCTGGGGTTATCAGCAGTGTGAGACCAACCTGGGAGATACCAGAGAGGACCTCAGGACCCAAACACATTATTTAGATTACACTTTTGATTGCCTTCCTCACTTCCTGTCCCCCACACTCCCCTCCACTCCCCAGTAAGTAAAAGAAGATAATTGTACTTTAAAAGAAAGGGGCCTTCTATAGGTACCTGGGTTATTGTGAGTCTCCAGTGTGCTGGCCTATGGTAAGTACTCAGTAAATTTGTAGATTGAATGAATGGTGAGTGGCAGGACACAAGGAGCAGGTACAGACCAGAGGAAGAAAGTGCTTCCTGCCTACCTTCACACTGACCTTGACTCTGTCTCAGGCTTTAGGCCTTAGACTTCCCTCTTGTAAGTGCTGAGGTCTATAGCTTCTTTAACTGCCATTCATTTACTTCATGACCTCTGGAGAGTCCTTTCTCTCATTTGGGCCAGCAGCTGGGCCAGTTCAGGTATGGTAAGTAGTTTTTATCTCACATGTAGGTATCAGCCTTTGAACAGTGCTGGTTAAAGTACTATGTTGAGAGACTTTGAAACTGAATCTAGACTGAGCAGAAAAAAGCTTCATAATGATTTAGTGATGGCATGGGTCTATGAGATAGGTGATTGGTGGTTCATGTGTCATCTATATTTTACTCCTGAACTAGATAACGTACTCTACAACCATTTTCTTTCTAGCAGACCCAGGCTTAATCAGTACATCAATTATGGTTCTTTTCTCACTACAAGATATAATCAAGCTTTTTGCACATGCAAGTTATCCAGAAAAAAACTTACTCAAACAAAAACTTCTCCACTACTCACTACTTGAGTAGATGAAATGAAGGTCAAAGACGGCCCTTCCAAAAAGGAAAGGGTCAAAAAAGGCCCAGGCTTTGGAGTCAGTGTGCTCAGCCACTTACAACCTGGATGATTCTGAGTGAATCATACAACCTGTCTTAACTTTAGCTGCTTCTTCTCCAAAGTGGGATAATAATATTTAGAATCACAAGATGGTAATTAGGATTTAGAAAAGTACAAAATATATAGTACTTGGCACAGTAAGGTACTCTGCAAGGGAGACCCTCAGTATTAATTCCATCTTTCATCTTCAAAGTGAGTGCAGGGACCCCTGGGCTATAAATGCCTGAGGGATAGAGATTGTGTCCTATTTGTCTCTTCATACCTGGTTCTTGATGCAAAATAAATGTTTAAGAAATATTTAGTGACTTGCATCAAATCACATTTAGTAGAAATGAAATTAGACTATCTTTTAGATTCTCTTAGTACCCAGCACAGGACCTGGTGCATGATCAGTGCTCATAAACACTTGTAGAATGCAGTCCTCTGGTAGCCGGACTCCAGGATTCCATGAATGGAGAAGCATATAATTCTCAGAGGGCTACTAGAGGGAGGGCCACATGCCCACACACTGCTGGCACTATCTCATCAAAGGGCTGCCACTTGTGGCTGCTGTGCCATACCCTCCTTCTCAGAGGAGAGAAAGTGGCCTTGACAAGTCTGTTATGCCTCTTCTGCATTTCTATGGAGAAAAAGAGTCTGATATTCTGCTGTGGCCCCAGGGGACACTCAGAAACCACAGCCTCTCCCATGCGGGGCCCGCCTGTGTTGTTCCTGCTGGGCAGTGAGAAAGCCATTGCTCTCCTTTCCCACCTTGTTAGCTTCCCTTTGACGTCCCCTTCCTTGTCCCAGTGACACTGAATGGGCCGCAATTTCACATATCTGAGTCATTATCTCACTGTTCTAAACGACATATTTTTGCCACGGGCCCTGTAACTGTTCTCCTTTAGGTGAGTCCTGAAGAATTTCACAGCCTTAATGAGTACATCAATTATTGTTCATGGAAGAGCCGAATGTCTCCTTAAAGGTTATTTGAAGGTTGATTGCTATCTCAGTGCTTATATCCAGCAAATCTCTCTCAGCCTTATGAATGCATTTGACCTTTTTATAGGTACAGCGGAAAAAATAACAGAACAAAAGTTAATTTAGACCTCTATAATACAACATTTTTTTTCTGAAAGAAATGAAAGGGCATTGAAATCGATACCTGCACAATAACACACTGATGAATGTTGGGACCTAATTTTCTCATTTTGCTAACTCGAGATTGGGAATTCTGAATAGTTTTCAATCCTGCATTCTTTGGGTACTATGAAGTCTGCCGTATTGTGTCCACACAATGCTGCTGCACACTCATTATGGGAGTACCAGTGGTCCTGAAAAGGTCAGTTAGTTAGAAATGTCATCGTTCAATGGAGCCTCGCAGACCTATGTGCATACAGATCCAATTAGAGTGGCCGGGAGCAGCCACTGTAAGCCAGAATTCTAATGAGCAAGTAGAGGAAAGAGGGAGGCACCTTTTTTTGCTTTCTTCTTATCCAAAAGAAATGGAGATTGCTTTTCAGCCACCCTACATGGGGTTGTTTAAACTTTACTAAACACCACTTAGGCTCCAGGTAGGCTGGAAGGGGACCCCCCAGGTTCTGCAAAGGCTAGAACAGCCAGCTGTTGAAGGGAGAGAAATGAAGCAGACCAGAGGAGTACTTCAGACTTAAGGCTGGTGAAATGGGTCACTTTGCTCAAGAATTACCGTATTTCACCATGTATGATGCACAATTTTTTGACCCAAATTGTTTAGAGAAAAATAAGGATGCACATTATACATGGGTATATTGATTCCATACCATGTGCATAATAATAGGGTATTATACATAAAAATGGGGGTGTGCATTATACATGGCAAAATATGGTAATTTTACATTCTTCAGATTGTGGGTGCGTGGAATCTTCTCAGCCCAGTGGGCCAAAAATACTTCTTACATTTGTGACCAAAGCAAAGGGCCTTACAGCTCAGGTCTGTGTTAGGATGAAAAGACACAGATGAACAAATGCAGCTATTTATTTATGGAAGAAACAGTAGCTAGACAATTCTCAGTACTTTTCTCAGAAAACCCTGCCAATCTGGAAAAGCGAAACCATTATTCATACATATATCTTGGGAGTAAGGGGAGAATCCTTGAAGGAATGAGAAAAGGTAAGCGTGTCTGAAAGAAAACAAAGACCTAGTACAGATGTTCCTCGATTTAGAATGGGGTTAAGTCCCGATAAACCCATCATAAGTTGCCAATATTGTGAATCTAAACACATTTAGCATATCTGAATATCATAGCTTAGTCTAGCCTACCTTCCAGTGTTCAGAACATAATATCCAAAAAGTGCTGGCAATGCAGCACTCTGTAGAGTGCCTGTTGCTGACCCCTGGGACTGCGTGCCTGACTGGGAGCTGGGCTCAGTGCTGCCACCCAGCATCATGAGAGTATGTCGTACCATGTGTTGCTAGCCCAGGAAAATATGAAACTTTAAAGCATCGCTTCTACTAAATGCATATCACTTTCATACCACTGTAAAGTTGAAAATTCCTAAGTTGAATCATCATAAATCTGGGACTGTCTGTGTTGGTTATCATAATCACCAGCATTAGCACTCGATAGCCAGCCTCCATGAGGGCCCCTAAATGATCCTCACTTCCTGGTATTTGTGTCCATGCCTACTCTCCTCCCACAGTGAACAGGCTGATTTGTGTAAGTCTATATCACAAAAGACACTGCAGTTTCTACCTTGTTTTCTCTAGCATGAGTCACTCTGAAGGAAGTCAGCAGCCATGTTGTAAGGATTCTCAAGCAGCCCCACAGAATGATCTATGTGGAGAGGAACGGGGGCCTCCTGCCAAAAGCCAGCACCGACTTGCCACCAGTGTTAGTAAGTCACCTTGAAAGATGATCTTCCAATCCCATGCAAGCCTTCAGTGAACCACAGCCTCGGCTGACATCTTAACTATAATTCATGAGAGTTCCTAAGCTAAAACCATCCAGCGAAGCTGCAATCAGAATCCTGACCCATACAAACTGTGAGAAAATAAACATTACTGTTGTTTGAAACTGCTAAGGTTTGAGGTAATCTGGTATGAAGCAATGCAATCATTATTTACTTAAATTCTACTATGGGTCATGCACTTTACTATTTTGGCCACTTCACATATATCATATCTATTCACAAAATTCTAAAAACAGTATTATTATCATTCTGATCTCACAGATGGTAACATGGAAGCAAGGCACAGAAAAGCTTACAGAGTTTC